>NC_041385.1:332386904-332588412 GCF_002162155.2 Triticum dicoccoides | reverse complement strand
AACCCCCAACTGTGGCATTCCTGCCTATTTAAACAGCACCTAGCCCTCCAAATTTTGAAACCCTACCTCTCCATGAATTCTACGCCCCTCCACAGCACCGCCGCCACCTCCCTCCCAGCCGCGCGAGCCAGTCATGACCAGATCCATCCCGCCCGGGCACGAACACTGCCACCGTTCGCCCGGATGCCATCCTCCTCGCACCCGATCTGGATCGAGGGGAGGAGCCCCTCGAGCCTGTGCGCCTTGCAACCTCGCCGCCATCACGCAGCCGGCTGGTGAGTCGCCGGAGCCGTCCACCGCCTACGACCACGCCAGGACACCTCACCGCCCCTACTCTCTTTCTTCCCTTCCTTTCCGCTGCTCCGCCTCTCTGTCACGCACTTCTCTCTCTCCCCTGTTCCTTTCACAAAGACTACAGTGGTTGACCCTCGGACCTCCCCTTTGTCGATTGCAAGCACCATCGTCCTGGGACGGCCGGATGCACGCCCACTACCTCGACCTCCATCGGATCTGCTAGATCCCCACCTTCCTGACTTTGCACTGGTGCATGAAGCCACTACCGGCCTCATACCTGTTCGTGGGAGAGGACGACCACGTCCCTAAACATGTTGCCCCTCAACCTCCTCCCGAGCGCCGCATGGGTTGGTTCTCGAGCCGGCCCAGCTCGCTTCGCCGCTGTTGCAATCCATCACCATCGAACCAGCCTGATTGGACGAAAGTGAGCACCATCCACTACCTTCCGCCACGTGTGTAGCTTACTATCCGACGCTTAGTCTGGGATTTCGTCCAAGTCTTTTGTGTGTTTAACATCTTTTGCACATGTAAAACCTGTTGTAACTCTTGGTGCGTCCATCCAATGCAAATGCTATTTTTATGTAATTTGGTGTAGTTTCTATTTAATTCATGATGGTGGCATTTGAATTCATATAAGGATCCATTTGCTTGATTATATATCTATTACACAACTGCATCCTGCCGTTAGCTGCAGAAAACTGATAAAACATGCCCACTTCCTATGAAGATTGCCACTAATCTATAGCTCATATGCATATGATTCCTTCATGTGTTTTGTCCTATGCAATGTGTACTTTCATGCCATGCACTTGGTTGCCATGTCAAGTTCCTATCGAATGTCATTTTCTTGCCCTAATGGTGCTATCATGATAAAATCGGTATGCTATTAACTGCAAGTTCCATTTCGTGGAAATCATAGTAATTGTTCCATGCATCCCATGAATTTGTGCCTATGGAGTAAAATAAACATTGTTGTGTCTACTGCATGTGCATATCATCCAGGTAAGTATTAAAATTGCCTTACCCAATATTTTGTGCATCTCAAGACAGCATCACAATTTTACTGTTTTCAAACTCCAGATTTTCACGAAGTCTGTAAAACGTAACAGAACATTGCATTTTGCATAGACCATAGAGAAAATTAACCTTGCTGCCTATGAACCTGAAGCCTACATGTAAATTGTAGAATTTGAACTCTACTTTAAGTGTATAAAATTTTCATCCATTTTAGAAACCTATAGCTTGATGTTTTTTTGCTCTTAAGTAGGCATCTCCCTGTTGTTGGCAGATCATAAATAAAACTTGTGTTGGTTATACTGTTAGACCGCATCTTCATTTTGATCATGTCATACATAAAGCTTTCTTAGAATTGCATGTAGTTTCTTAATATCTTTTCGTATCCATGTTAAAAATGTTTGTGGTTGTTGTTTGCATGCATTTTGCATTAGTGCCATCCTAAACTTGTGTTGTTCATATCTTTTTAACCGTAGCTCCGAATTACGTGAACTATATAGGTAACTTGACTAGAAAAACTTTTAGAATCACATGGTGCATTTAATTTGAATGTTTAACACCATTAAAATTTTGTTTAATTGAGAACCGTGCCAATTTCAAAATTTGTATATGGGGAATTTTCGGAATTGTTATGTGTTGTTTCTGGTCTCATTTAAATTGCCTAGATAGGTAGCTTTGTTATGTTTTATCTCTTTCCATGAGTAACACAATTTAGTATTGTCGTGCATCATATTTGGTTGTGCATCATGCCATGATTGTGTATGTTTGTTTACCACGTTGTTTGCTTCTTTCAATTGTGCTTCTTCTTGATAGTTCCGGTAACGTCGCGATTGTGAGGATTCGTCCGACTACGATTGTTTGACTACTTCATGGATTTGATCTACTTCTAGGTGGGATTTCAGGCAAGATGACCATTACCTTGGATATCTCTACCATCTTTGGTTGCTAGTTGTCTCGATACTATCACTATGTCTCGCTACCGACCTCTTATTTGTGAGCCTCACAATATGCCATGATGCAGCCTCTAACCTCCACTATCCTTGCAAACCGTTGTTTGGCTATGTTACCGCTTTGATCAACCCCGCTAACAGCATTGCTAGTCGCAGATACAGTTGCAGGTTGTTCCATGTTGGGACATGGACATCATGGGATATTACAATATCTCTTATTTAATTAATACATCTATATACTTGATTGTGTGTGGAAAGCTCGGCCTTTTGCATGGTGTTTTGTTCCACTCGTGCTGCTCTAGTTTCTGTCATACCAGTCTTATGTTCCTTGAAGAGCACTCCTAACATGTGTGGATTTTTTGGTGACCCCCAGATCTCAGGTTTTAGATTAAAGCTCTCCCGGAGAGGCCCAACATTGGTTTTACCATTCGCCAACCTAATAAAACTTGCGTAGCGACTCTCTGGACCCCACGAATAATTAATCAACAACCCAGGCCAGTGCTACTCTTGTGTATTGGTCCACCTACCTAGCAGTTTGCGAAGCCACCTCGGGGCGACTCGAGGTCTTCTGGCAATCGTCAACTTTGCATAGACGGATGAGACCGTAGATAGAGAGCGTGCGGCTCTAGATGCGGATCTGGCTCACCAGGAGTTCTCTCTTGGATTGCTTTACCTTTGACGAGCGGCTTGTCCACCGGGATTCCTTATAGGCATCGATACATCTCCGTCGTATCTAGTTCTCCAAACACTTTTACTCTTGTTTTGGACTGTAATTTGCTCGATTTGAATGAAACTAACCCCGACCGACGTTATTTTCAGTAGAACTACCATGGTGTTGTTTTCTATGCGGAAATAAAACTTCTCGGAATCAGACAAAAGTTTTTCGAGATTTTTTATGGAATATATAAAAAATACTGGAACAAAGACCCACCTGAGGGGGGCCCAGTTGCCCATAAGGCAACAAGGCGCGGTCACCCCCTAGGCACACCCTGTTACCTTGTGGGGCCCATGATGCTCCCAAGAGCCTAATCTTGACTCCATAAATACCGTCTTCCCAAGAAAAAAATAGGAGAAGATGTTTCATCGTGTTTTACGACACGGAGCCGCCGCCACCTCCGGATCTTCATCGGGAGGGCTCTTCTCGAGTCCATATGAGGCTCTGGAGAGGGGATTTGTCACCATCATCATCACCAACCCTTCTTCATCACCAATTTCATGATGTCCACCACCCGGCGTGAGTAATTCCTTCGTAGGCTGCTGGACAGTGATGGAGTTGGATGAGATTTATCATGTAACCGAGTCAGTTTGTTAGGGCTTGACTTCTATGACTTTGTTATGCTTAATTCTTGTCACTAGGTCCCGAGTTCCATGATTTCAGATCTGAATCATCCATGTTTTCATGAATATATTTGAATTCTTGATCCTAACTTCTAGTTGTATGCACTTGTTATTAATCTGACATGTAGACTTCAAAGTGACAATAGTAGGGATATATACTCTTTGGGGATGACTGTAATTCGAGGAGTTAATATATTCATCATGTGTTAATGCTTTGTTCTGGTTCTCTATTAAAAGGGGGGCCTTAATCCCTTATTTTCCTTATGGATCATGTTGCCATGGGAGGGTAGGACAAAAGATGGCATGCAAGTTCTTATTATAAGCATGTATGACTATATACGAAATACATGCCTACATTACATTAATGAATTGGACCTATTGTATATCGCTCTCGACTGTGACTGTTACATGATGAATGCCATCCAACACAAATATCCATCGCTGATTAAATGCCTATGCTTTTCTCATATTGATCTTTGCTAAGTTACTTTTGTGCTGCTGCTGTCAAAATCACTACAACATGGCTACTGTTATTGTTTGCTACTATTACTACGGCTATCAAACTATCATACTACAGTGCTACTAAACACTTTGCTACAGATATTTAGTTCTCTAGGTGTGGTTTAATTGATACCTCAGCTATTAATACTCATAAATATTCTTTGCCCCCCTTGTGTCAAATCAATAAATTTGGGTGAAATACTACCCTCAAAGACTGTCGCGATCCCCTATATTTGCGGGTTATCAAGACCTTTCTCTGGCACCGTTGCTGGGGAGCATAGCTCTGTTTGTTGAGTCACTTGGTAATTATATCTGTTGATCACTATGAAGAATCTAAAATATGCCAAGACTAAGATTGTGCCTTCTAAGACGAGGGGGGGGGGTAAGGAACTGCCATCACACTATGCACTTGATTCACCTTCTGTTTTAAGTAGGCTTGCAAAACTGACACTTGCTATTCATTCTGATATGTCACAAGTAATTGATGATGCTACTTTTTCTATAAATGAAACTTGTGATGATGCTAGTACTCTGCTTGATAAAATTGTGCCACTAGTGAATTGCTTAATGAACAACTTGCTAAAGCTAAAGAACTTGAGAATGCTGAAATTGATGAAAACTTTGATTAACCTATTATTCCAAGATCCTCTAGAGTTGAAATGTTGAAGATACCTGAGGGTTATGTTATATATGGGGAGACAACTATAGAAATTCTTGCTTGTTGATAAAGATGATGTTAAGAAATTACTAAGTAAGCTTAAAGAAAAGTCTATGATAAGAGAACGAAATATGATCCTAAGTTTGGTACTTCTCCTATCTTTGTTACCGATAATGATTATGATTCTCTGTCAATCCCGAGTTAATTACTTTGGTAGAATCAGATTCCTTTAATGCTTATAAAAATTAAACTATTGTGGCACATCTTACTAAATTGAATGATATAGCCACTCTGTTTGCTCAAGAGGGTAATATTCACTTCTACTATATTCTTTCTCATTTAAATGGTGATGCTAATAAATGGATTTATACTCTTGAGCCTGGTTGTGTGCGTAGTCCCTAGTATATGATATATCAGTTCTCTGAAAAATACTTTCCTGCTCATAAGCAACAAGCTTCCTTATAGGAAATATTTAAGTCTACGCAAATTGAAGAAGAGAATCTCCCTCAATCTTGGGAGAGGCTTCTCCAATTACTTAATGCTTTGCCTGATCATCCTCTTAGAAAACGAAGTACTTGATATCTTTTATAATGGACTAACCGATGCTTCTAGGGACTACCTAGATAGTTGTGTTGGATGTGTTTTCTAGGAAAGATATGTTGAACAGGCTAAAGAACTATTGAATACTATATTGAGGAATGCAGATGATTGGACACTTCCTAAATGACCACTTTAACCAACTCAAAAGAAGATAGATATTCTATTCCTCAGTCCTAAAGATATGCAAGAAGCAAAGAAATTTATGAAAGAAAAGGGTATTAAATCTGAAGATGTTAATAATTTACTTCCTATTGAAGAAATACATGGACTTGATATTTCAACACAGGTAGTAAAGGTAAATTCTCTTTATAGATTTGATGAGGGTGATATTCCCTCTAACATATCTGCTAGTCAATGCCTGGGTGAATTTGATAATACATCATTAAGCAAGAAAATGTCATTATGTATGTTAGCAAACAATTGAAACAAAATGCTTTCATGATTAATCGTTTGAGTGACTTGATGTTTAGGATTGCTAATGATGTTAAAAGTTTAAGTAAACTTGCATCCATCGTTCATATTCAGCTAGAACAAGTCTCTAAATCACAATAAGATTTGCTTACTGAAATGAATAATAAAATGAATGAGTGTGTTGTTAGAGTTGTCACTAGAGGTGGTAGAATGAATCAGGGGCCCCTATATCTTGAAGGTCATCCTAAGATAATTGAACAATATTCTTAGAGAATTAAAATTGATGCACCTAGTTCATCTAAGAGGGAAAAGAAAAAGATAGAACTTTGCATGCTTATAGTGAACCTGAGGTAGAAAAACCTTCTAAGAATCATAATGATGTTTCTATTTCAAATGTTGAGAAAAAATATGGTAATGAACAGCCACCTAATGATAATGATAATTAATGATGTTCATGTTGATGCCCAGCCGGATAATGATAAAGAACTTGATAATGATGTAGAAATAGAACTTGTTGTTGATCTTCATAACCCACCTCCTAAAATTAAAAGATATGATAAAAGGGATTTCATTACCAAAAAGCATGGTAAGGAAAGAGAATCATGGGTTAAAAAACCTATGCCTTTTCCTACTAAGCCCCCAAAAAATATGGACGAGGAGGATTTTGAACGCTTTGTTGAAATGCTTAGGCCCGTCTTTTTGCGTACTCGTTGGACGGATATATTGAAAATGCCTCCTTATGCTAAGTACATGAAGCTAAAATTTCTACGATGCTTGCGAATTATTCCTTTAAGGGAGGAGTACCTAAAGATTAGGAGATCCAGGAATACCCACTATACCATGCTCCATTAAAAGAAGTTATGTCAAAATTGTTGTCGAGGTACGACGATGTATGGGACAGGCACTGTTCCCTTTGCGTTCCGACTATGGGGATCGAAATGCACAAAGAGCAGAACTAGCAATCAACAAAAGCAATGTACCCAGGTTTGGGACACCGTGAGGTGTAAAACCCTACTCCTGCTTTGGTGGATTAATGGTGTATGAGCTCAAGTTACAAAGGAGCACAACTTGCCGGCAAGGTGCACGAGAAGTGCATCTACATGTGTAAATGAGTAAAGTGTCGACCCTTGTAATTTTAGCCATGGGCCTCCTTTTATAGGTTAAGGGGTCACTGTCGGTGTCAAAACCGGCGGATCTTGGGTAGGGGGTCTCAATCTGTGTGTCAAGGCTGATGGTAACAGGAAGCAAGGGACACAAATGTTTACCCAGGTTTGGGCCCTCAGATGGAGGTAAAACCCTACTTCCTGCTTGATTAATATTGATGATATGGGTAGTACAAGAGTAGATCTACCACAAGATCGTAGAGGCTAAACCCTAGGAGCTAGCCTATGATGGTATGATTGTAATTGTGATCGGCCTTCAAGGGACCAACCTCTCCGGTTTATATAGACGCAAGAGAGGGCTAGGGTTTACATCGAGTCGGTTACAAGGAAGGGAATATAATACCCGGATTGCCAAGATTGCCTTCCATGCAAAGGAGAGTCCCATCCGGACATGGGCCGAAGTCTTGAGTCTTGTATCTTCACGCTTCTATAGTCCAGACGTTGTACATAGTCCAACTATCCGGATACCCCCTAATCCAGGACTCCTCAGTAACCCCTGAACTAGGCTTCAATGACAATGAGTCCGGCACGCAGCATTATCTTCGGCATTGCAAGGCGGGTTCCTTCTCCGAATACTCCAAAGTGGTTATCGAACACATAGACTGTGTCCGGATTTTCAAGACAATCTTCTCAAGGTATAAATCTGATTTGCTGGCAATCTTCGTGCGTCGTGCCCTTGCATCGTGGCCTGGTCCAACGCGAACCGACGTTTCCTACCCCACCTCGACCCATGTTACGAGGCGATTTTATTGGCACGTCCCGTCGAGGCAGAGATCATGTTCCTCTTATTACGGGATTTGCCATCAATATGGGCGTGCGTGACCCCACGACGGCCATTGGTATTACCCCGTGTGTTTTTAGATAAGCCTCAAACGGCCACACCAAGGACTCTTGATATTCATCACCTTTATAAAAGGGGTTGAGGCCTATGCCTCTTTTTCACCTTCATTGCGCCCTCTCGCACCTCGAGTTCTAACACTCAAAACCTAAGATCCAACCCCCCGGATCCTCCAATATGTCTGGATCTGACCCTCAAGGTCAGTGGGTGGCCTCCTCGATTAAAGAGAAGGACATTGCAAAGCTTAGGGAGGTCGGATACCTGACCGCCGATATCCAGCATAGGCTTCCTGCTCCAGGGCAGGTCATCCATACGTCGGAGCCCAATGAGTGTGTCGTTTTCATCCCACACTTCCTCTGCGGTTTGGGTTTCACCCTCAATCCCTTCGTGAGGGGGCTCATGTTCTACTTCGGGTTGGATTTTCATGATCTGGCTCCAGACGCTATCCTCCATATCTCGTCGTTCATTATTGTGTGCGAGGCTTTTCTCCATGTCACACCACACTTCGGCTTATGGCTCAAGACCTTCAATATGAAGCCGAAGATGATCGAGGGGCGACATGTGGAGTGCGGAGGTGCCGTAATAAGCAGAAATGACGACGCCCCATGGGCAGAGGGTTCTTTCCTAGAAGTATTTCATGTATGGCAGCGGAGGTGGTTTTATGTTATGGCCCCAAGGGGAACAAAGTGGGTAGCCGCCCCTAAGTTCCGCTCGGGCCCTCCATCACAGTTGGCGTCCTGGAGAGACATAGGATGGAATTGGGGGCCCGCAATTGATGTACCACTACTGCAGAACCGCATCCGGAAGCTTCTTGAGAGGGATATCAACCTTGTCAGCATAAGGCAAGTGATGTTAATCCGGCGGATGTTGCCATGCCAACACCGGCCTCTCCGGATGTGGGAGTTCAATCCGGAGGGTCCGCGGACTATCAAGCACTTCTTCGGCTTAAAGCCCGAAGAGATGTGCAAATTATTCTTCGGACATAAAGTAGTATGTCCGAACACCATCGAGGATGCGGGCCTAAGCTGTAATCGCCTAGATACCCAAGTCAGTAGCCTTGATACCGGACACCCTGTTTTGTATTTATCATGACTATTTGTTCTGACAATCATCCGCGTCCAGGAATGGCTCAGTAAGGCGGAGAGAATCAGGTGTCCGGCACCGCTTCCCGAAGGCCCGCCCGCCCCTACCATGGCCAAGATGCTCGACCATGTCAGATTTCGGGTTCCGGCAGACCCTTGAGGTTCGAACACTAGGGTGCACGCGGAGATCACACCTCCAGCCTACTCATGTCTCACTGCCTCGCCTGGATCTAAACTACACAAAGAACGACACAAGGGACATAAGATTTATACTGGTTCAGACCACCATTGTGGTGTAATACCCTACTCCAGTTTGTCGTGTGGTGGATTGCCTCTGGGGCTGATGAGGAACAGTACAAGGGAAGAACAGCCTCGCGAGGGTTTGTTCTTCGTTGGTGCGATGAACTGCTAGGGGGAGTTCAGTCGCCTCTCTCTCTGTGTCTCAGATGCGTATCCGATCTCTCTACCCTGTGGGTGGCTAGTCCTATTTATAGGCGAAGGCCCCGGGCCTCTTCCCAAATATTGAGCGGGAAGGGCGCCAACAATTGGCCATTTTGAAGGGGAACATATAGTACACTTATCCTGACTAAAGTTGGTCCTCGCCTGCCAAAGACCCTGATGATGACGCTGGCTTGGGCTCCACGATGACCTCTATGCTGCCGTCCTGCTAGTCTTGGTCTTGTTGCACCGAAATGGTTGAGTTTGCTTGATACCCTTGCCTGCGCTTGCCCCCTTTGCACCGAAGAGGAATCAAGGACTCTGCGCCGGTCGGCACCCGCCTGGCGCCCTCCTGGCCTTGGTCGTCATGGCTTGCGTCATGGGCACCTCGTGAGGTACCCCGCCTTGATCTCTCTGCCTTCTCGCGAGCCAGCCTGACAAGGCCGTGCCTGAGGAAGCCCCCTGTCGTACGCCCCGCGAGGCTTAGCCCCTCGCGAGGGTCTTGAGCATGTGTTGATGAAGATGGGCCGTACTGGGCCACTCCTTGAGCCACGCTGCAGGCCACAGGCAGGCAAGTCTGGGTACCCCCGTTCCCAGAACGCCGACAGTAGCCCCCGGGCCCAAGGCGCGCTTGGACTTGGCTTAGCAGTGAAGCGAAGAGGCAAGTGCGAAGCGCCGCGGGCCCCAATAGCCTGCGGCCTTGGGCGCCGCATGGCGGTTGATTGGACGTGGGCATCCCTGTTCCCCCACGCCTCCTTATTTTGCGCTCGGCTAGGCGAACCCGCTGTTGCGCACAGTCTCCCCCCTTCTTGCCACCCGCGCACCTCCTGCTCTTCCTTCTCTCGAGCTCCAGCCTCCGATTCCAATCCAATCTTGCATCCCCTCCTTTCCTGTCACCATGGCTTCGACGAAGAAGGGGAAAGGGCCAAAGCCTGTGCCCTCGCCCCGCCCGTCACCGTCGGTGGCTCCTGCTGTCGACCGATCGATCATACTCAACCGGGAAGGCTCGGACAAGGTCAGCTCTGCCATCACCACCATCTTCAACGAGTGCGGGAGGACCACGGTCTGGCCCGCGTCTCACTTCAGCATTGACAAAATAATCACCAAGGTCCGGTACTTCCCCGATGCTCTGTGGGCGGGACTGGTTCCCCCCTTTGCCAATTTCTTCAATGTTGTGCTTTCTCATTACCAGATCCACATGATGCATTTGGGTCCCGAATCCATTACTCTTCTTGCCGTTTTCGCTTTTGTCTGCGAGGCGATGATGGGCATTCCTCCTTCAGTTGCCTTGCTGCGCCACTTCTTCTCTCTGCATCCCAACGATCCCACCCAATGCTCGGGGTGCGTGAGCTCCCTTGCCGCACCAGAAACAGAGGCTTCGAGAATCAATTTCAGCCTTCCTCTGCCCATGACCAGGTTCCGTGAGCGGTGGCTGTACGTGGATGCCGGGGTGCCCAGCACCCTGCTTTCGGAGCCAACCGTGCCCGCTATCCCCAATTTGGGCTGGGGCCAGGAGATGCTCACGAGCCCCCGGCTCGTCTTTGTTTGGCATCTCTTCGCGTACTTGAGGGTGCTTGGTGTGACGGCACCCAAGGTGGTGAAGGAGTTCCTCCTATGCCGCATTGCCCCTCTCCAGCGTCATTCCCACTGGATGTGGGCCTTCCGGGGGCGCGAACACCGCATGAGGCTCCAAGAGGAAGATCTGACGCCTGAAGTGCTGAGGAAGGTTCTCATGATCCTGACTGGGGACCCTTCCCCTGGCAGCATCCGTCATGGGGGCGCCCTGCTGTACCTTTGCTCAAACAGGGGTGATTTTGTGAAGCAGATGTCTAGCTTCGATGAATGGGGGCTGCACCCTGCAGGCCTCAGGGGACCTCGCGAGAACCCAGTTGTGGTGGTTGCCCTTCCGGTTGCCCACGACGGTCCTTCCTCGAGTGGTGGAGCTGGGAGGCAAATGGCGTCGAGGGCAGAGGGGGCCGCCGTCGGGACGATGACGCCAGATGGTACTCCTGAGGCGGCAGCTCCTGAGACCCGCCCTGCGGCGGCTGAAGGTACCGAGCCGCGGCCTGCGGCTCCCGTGGTAGAGGCCCCCAGCCGGGTGTTGGAAATATGCCCCAGAGGCAATAATAAATTAGTTATTATTATTATATTTCCTTGTTCATGATAATCGTTTATTATCCATTCTATAATTGTATTGATAGGAAACTCAGATACATGTGTGGGTACATAGACAACACCAAGTCCCTAGTAAGCCTCTAGATGACTAGCTCGTTGATCAATAGATGGTTATGGTTTCCTGACCATGGACATTGGATGTCGTTGATAACGGGATCACATCATTAGGGGAATGATGTGATGGACAAGACCCAATCGTAAGCCTAGCACAAAGATCATGTAGTTCATATGATAGAGCTTTTCTAATGGCAAGTATCATTTCCTTAGACCAGGAGATTTCGCAACTCCCGGATACCGTAGGAATGCTTTGGGTGTACCAAACGTCACAACGTAACTGGGTGGCTATAAAGGTGCACTATAGGTATCTCCGAAAGTGTCTGTTGGGTTGGCACGAATAGAGACTGGGATTTGTCACTCCGTGTAACGGAGAGGTATCTCTGGACTCACTCGGTAGGACATCATCATAATGTGCACAATGTGACCAAGGGGTTGATCACGGGATGATGTGTTACGGAACGAGTAAAGAGACTTGCCGGTAAGGAGATTGAACAAGGTATCGCCATACCGATGATCGAATCTCGAGCAAGTACAATACCGCTAGACAAAGGGAATTGTATACGGGATTGATCGAATCTTCAACATCGTGGTTCATCCGATGAGATCATCGTGGAACATGTGGGAGCCAACATGGGTATCCAGATCCCGCTGTTGGTTATTGATCGGAGAACGTCTCAGTCATGTCTGCATGGTTCCCGAACCCGTAGGGTCTACACACTTAAGGTTCGATGATGCTAGGGTTATAAAGGAAGTTTGTATGTGGTTACCAAATGTTGTTCATAGTCCCGGATGAGATCCCGAACGTCACGAGGAGTTCCGTAATGGTCCGGAGGTAAAGATTTATATATGGGAAGTCCTGTTTTGGTCACCGGAAAAGTTCCGGGTGCTATCGGTAATGTACCGGGACCACCGGGAGGGTCTCGGGGGTCCACCAAGTGGGGCCACTGGCCCCAGGGGGCTGCATGGGCCAAGTGTGGGAGGGGACCAGCCCCAGGTGGGCTGGTGCGCACCCCCACCAAGGCCCAAGGCGCCTAGGGCTTGGGGGAAACCCTAAAGGGGGGCGCCCCCTTGCCTTGGGGGGCAAGGCAACCCCCTGGCCGCCGCCCCTCCTCAGATTGGATCTGAGGGGGCCGGCCCCCCCCTCCCTTGCCCCTATATATATGTGGGGGGTGGGAGGGCAGCTGCACCCAAGTTCTGGTGCAGCCCTCCCCCTATCCCAAGTACTTCTCCTCTCCCGCGGTGCTTGGCGAAGCCCTGCATGATTGCCACGCTCCTCCACCACCACCACGCCGTTGTGCTGCTGCTGGATGGAGTCTTCCTCAACCTCTCCCTCTCTCCTTGCTGGATCAAGGCGTGGGAGACGTCACCGGGCTATACGTGTGTAGAACGCGGATGTGACGTCCGTTCGGCACTAGGATCTCCGGTGATTTGGATCATGACGAGTACGACTCCTTCAACCCGGTTCTCTTGAACGCTTCCGCTTAGCGATCTACAAGGGTATGTAGATTCACTCTCCTTCCCCTCGTTGCTAGTCTCTCCATAGATAGATCTTGGTGATTCGTAGGAAAATTTTGAATTTCTGCTACGTTCCCCAACAGTGGCATCATGAGCTAGGTCTATTGCGTAGATTCTTTGCATGAGTAGAACACAAAGTAGTTGTGGGTGTTGATTTTGTTCAATATGCTTACCGTTACTAGTGCATTCTTGTTTCGATGGTATTGTGGGATGAAGCGGCCCGGACCGACCTTACACGTACACTTACGTGAGACAGGTTCCACCGACTGACATGCACTTGTTGCATAAGGTGGCTAGCGGGTGCCAGTCTCTCCCACTTTAGTCGGATCAGATTCGATGAAAATGGTCCTTATGAAGGGTAAATAGCAATTGACATATCACATTGTGGTTTTTGTGTAGGTAAGAAACGTTCTTGCTAGAAACCCATAGCAGCCACGTAAAACATGCAAACAACAAGTAGAGGACGTCTAACTTGTTTTTGCAGGGTATGCTATGTGATGTGATATGGCCAAGAAGAATGTGATGAATGATATGTGATGTATGAGATTGATCATGTTCTTGTAATAGGAATCACGACTGGCATGTCGATGAGTATGACAACCGGCAGGAGCCATAGGAGTTGTCTTAATTTATTGTATGACCTGCGTGTCATTGAACAATGCCATGTAATTACTTTACTTTATTGCTAACCGGTAGCCATAGTAGTAGAAGTAATAAGTTGGTGAGACAACTTCATGGAGACACGATGATGGAGATCATGATGATGGAGATCATGGTGTCATGTTGGTGATGATGATGATCATGGAGCCCCGAAGATGGAGATCAAAAGGAGCAAAATGATATTGGCCATATCATGTCACTTTTTGATTGCATGTGATGTTTATCATGTTTATACATCTTATTTTCTTAGAGCGATGGTAGTAAATAAGATGATCCCTCATTAAAATTTCAAGAAAGTGTTCCCCCTAAGTGTGCACCGTTGCGAAAGTTCATCGTTTCGAAGCACCACATGATGATCGGGTGTGATAGATTCTTACGTTCACATACAACGGGTGTAAGCCTGATTTACACACGCGAAACACTTACGTTAACTTGACGAGCCTAGCATGTACAGACATGGCCTCGGAACACAAGAGACCGAAAGGTCGAGCATGAGTCATATGGTGGATACGATCAACATGAAGATGTTCACCGATGATGACTAGTCCGTCTCACATGATGATCGGACACGGCCTAGTTGGCTCGGATCATGTAATCACTTAGATGACTAGAGGGATGTCTATCTGAGTGGCAGTTCATTAGATGAACTTAACTATCCTGAAAATAGTCAAAAAGCCCTTTGCAAATTATGTCATAGCTCGCGCTTTAGTTCTACTGTTTTAGATATGTTCCTAGAGAAAATATAGTTGAAAGTTGACAGTAGCAATTATGCGGACAGTAGAAGGCTTATGTCCTTAATGCACCACTCGGTGTGCTAGACCTCGAACGTGGTTTGTGGATGTTGCGAACATCTGACATACACGTTTTGATGACTACATGATAGTTTGGTAATGTTAAATGGTTTAGAATTGAGGCACCGAAGACATTTTGAAATGTCACAGAACATATGAGATGTTCCAAGAGCTGAAATTGGGATATCAGGCTTGTGCCCACGTCAAGAGGTATGAGACCTCCGACGAGTTTTCTACCCTACAAACTAAGGGAGAAGATCCCAATCGTGAGCTTGTACACAGATTTTCTGGGTACAACAATCACTTGAATCGAGTGGGAGTTAATCTTCCAGATGAGATAGTGATGTTTCTCCAAAGACATTGCCACCAAGCTACTAGAGCTTCGTGATGAACTATAACATAACAGGGATAGATATGATGATCCTTGAGCTATTCGCGATGTTTGACACCATGAATATAGAAATCAAGAAGGAGCATCAATTGTTGATGGTTAGTGAAACCACTAGTTTCAAGAAGGGAGAGGGCAAGAAGGGGTACTTCATGAAACGGCGAATCAGTTGTTGCTCCAGTGAAGAAACCCAAGGTTGAACCCAAACCCGAGACTAAGTTCTTCTGTAATGAGAGGAATGGACACTGAAGCAGAATTACCCTAGATACTTGGTAGATGAGAAGGTTGGCAAGGTCGATAGAAGTATATTGGATATACATTATGTTAATGTGTACTTTACTAGTACTCCTAGTAGCACCAGGGTATTAGATACCGGTTCGGATGCTAAGTGTTAGTAACTCGAAATAAAAGGCTACAGAATAAACGGAGAGTAGCTAAAGGTTAGCTGACGATATGTGTTGGAAGTGTTTCCAAGGTTGATGTGATCAAGCATCGCACGCTCCCCCTACCATCGAGATTGGTGTTAAACCTAAATAATTGTTATTTGGTGTTTGCGTTGAGCATAGACATGATTGGATTATGTCTATCGCAATACGATTATTCATTTAAGGAGAATAATGGTTACTCTTTTTATTTGAATAATACCTTCAATGGTCTTGCACCTAAAATGAATGGTTTATTGAATCTCGATCGTAGTGATACACATTTTCATGCCAAAAGATATACGATAGTAATGATAGTACCACTTACTTGTGGCACTGCCATGTAAGTCATATTGGTATAAAACGCATGATGAACCTCCATGTTGATGGATCTTTGGACTCACTCGTTTTTGAAAAGTTTGAGACATGCGAACCATGTCTATTGGTGTATACGCATGAAGAAACTCCATGCAGATGGATCGTTTGGACTCACTTGATTTTGAATCACTGAGATATGCAAATCATACCACATGGGCAAGATGACTGAAAAGCCTCGTTTTCAGTAAGATGGAACAAGATAGCAACTTATTGGAAGTAACACATTTTGATGTGTGCAGTCCAATGAGTGCTGAGGCATGCAGTGAATATCGTTATGTTCTTACTCCATAGATGATTCGAGTAGATGTTGAGTATATTTACTTGATGAAACACAAGTCTGAATTATTGAATGGTTCAAGTAATTTCAGAGTGAAGTTGAAGATCATCGTGACAAGAGGATAAAATGTCTATGATATGATCATAGAGATGAGTATCTGAGTTACGAGCTTTGGCACACAATTAAGACATTGTGGAAATTGTTTCACAATTAATACCGCTTGGAACACCATAGTGTGATGGTGTGCCCGAACATCATAGTTGCACCCTATTGGATATGGTGCGTACCATGATGTCTCTTATCGAATTACCACTATCGTTCATGGGTTAGGCATTAGAGAAAACCGCACTCGCTTTAATAGGGCGCCACGTAATTCTGTTAAGCGACACCATTCGAACTATGGTTTGGAGAAACCTAAGTTGTCGTTTCTTAAAGAAAATTGGGGCTGCGACGCTTATGTGAAAAAGTTTCATCGTGATAAGCTCGAACCCAAAACGGATAAATACATCTTCATAGGATACCCAAAATGGTTGGGTATACCTCCTATCTCAGATCCGAAGCAAAAGTAATTGTTTCTAGAAACGGGTCCTTTCTCGAGGGAAAGTTTCTCTCGAAAGAATTGAGTGGGAGGGTGGTGGAGACTTGA
The DNA here is from genome assembly GCF_002162155.2 of Triticum dicoccoides. NCBI lineage: Eukaryota > Viridiplantae > Streptophyta > Magnoliopsida > Poales > Poaceae > Triticum > Triticum dicoccoides. Next base: position 332,571,816 of record NC_041385.1, on the reverse strand, counting down.
TGAGGTTATTGAACCGTAACTTCAACTAGTAAGTAGCAGGGCATAGGAAGTTGTTCTAGTGGCACCTACACCAATTGAAGTAGAAGCTTATGATAGTGATCATGAAACTTTGGATCAATTCACTACCAAACCTCGTAGGTCGACAAGGATGAGTACTGCTTCAGAGTGGTACAGTAATCCTGTCTTGAAGGTCATGTTGCTAGACAACAATGAACCTACGAGCTATGGAGAAGCGATGGTGGGCCCGAATTCTGACAAATGGTTAGAAGCCATGAAATCCGTATCAGAACAAAGCATGGACTTTGGTGGACTTGCCCGATGATCGGCAAGCTATTGAGATAAATGGATCTTTAAGAAGAAGACGGACGTGGACGGTAATGTCACCGTCTATGAAGCTCGACTTGTGGCGAAGAGTTTTTCACAAGTTCAAGGAGTTGACTACGATGAGATTTTCTCATCCGTAGCGATGCTTAAGTCCGTCAGAATCATGTTAGCATTAGCTGCATTTGTGAAATCTGGCAGATGGATGTCAAAAATGAGTTTCCTTACCAGTTTTCGTAAGGAAAGGTTGTATGTGATACAATCAGAAAGGTTTTCTCGATCCTAAGGATGCTAAAAGGTATGCTAGCTCCAGCGATCCTTCCATGGACTGGAGTAAGCATCTCGGAGTTGGAATGTACACTTTGATGAGATGATCAAAGATTTTGGGTTTATACAAAGTTTATGAGAAACTTGTATTTCCAAAGAAGTTAGTGGGAGCGCTATAGAATTTCTGATGAGTATATGTTGTTGACATATTGTTGATTAGAAATGATGTAGAATTTCTAGAAAGCATATAGGTTTATTTGAAAAGTGTTTTTCAAGGGAAAACCTAGATTAAGCTACTTGAACATACCTTGACATGAGGATAGATCAAAAACGCTAAATGGTACTTTTAAATGAGCACATACCTTGACATGATCTTGAAGGTGTTCAAGATGGATCAGTCAAAGAAGGAGTTCTTGCCTGAGTTGTAAGGTATGAAGTTAAGAGTTATATCTCAACCACGGCAGAAGAGAGAGAAAGGACGAAGGTCGTCCCCTATGCTTCAGACGTAGGCTCTATAGTGTGCTATGCTATGTACCGCACCGGAAGTGTGCCTTTCCATGAGTCAGTCAAGGGGTACAAGAATGACCCAGGAATGGATCATTGGACAGCGGTCAAAATTGTCCTTGGAGTAAATAAGGACATGTTTCTCGATTATGGAGGTGATAAAGAGTTTGGCGTAAAGGGTGACGTCGATGCAAGCTTTAACACCTATCCAAGTGACTTTGAGTAGCAAACCGGATACGTATAGTGGAGCAACCATTTGGAATAGCTCCAAGTGTAGCGTGGAAGCAGTATTTACAATATGACCTAGAGATTTGCAAAGTACATACGGATCTGAATGTTGCAGACCCGTTGACTAAAACCTCTCTCACAAGCAAAACATGATCAAACCCCAGAACTCATTGAGACTTAATCACATGGTTATGTGAACTATCTTAGTGACACTAGTAAACTCTTTGGATGTTGGTTACATGGCGATGTGACCTATCAGTGTTAATCACATGGCGATGTGAACTAGATTATTGACTGTAGTGCAAGTGGGAGACTGTTGTAAATATGCCCTAGAGGCAATAATAAATTAGTTATTATTATATTTCCTTGTTCATGATAATCGTTTATTATCCATGCTATAATTGTATTGATAGGAAACTCAGATACATGTGTGGGTACATAGACAACACCAAGTCCCTAGTAAGCCTCTAGATGACTAGCTCATTGATCAATAGATGGTTACGGTTTCCTGACCATGGCCATTGGATGTCGTTGATAACGGGATCACATCATTAGGAGAATGATGTGATGGACAAGACCCAATCCTAAGCCTAGCACAAAGATCGTGTAGTTCGTATGTTAGAGCTTTTCTAATGTCAAGTATCATTTCCTTAGACCATGAGATTTTGCAACTCCCGGATACCGTAGGAATGCTTTGGGTGTACCAAACGTCACAACGTAACTGGGTGGCTATAAAGGTGCACTACAGGTTTCTTTGAAAGTGTTTGTTGGGTTGGCACGAATCGAGACTGGGATTTGTCACTCGGTGTAACGGAGAGGTATCTCTGGGCCCACTCGGTAGGACATCATCATAATGTGCACAATGTGACCAAGGGGTTGATCACGTGATGATGTGTTACGGAACGAGTAAAGAGACTTGCCGGTAAGGAGATTGAACAAGGTATCGGCATACCGACGATCGAATCTCGAGCAAGTACAATACCGCTAGACAAACGGAATTGTATACGGGATTGATCGAATCCTCGACATCGTGGTTCATCCGATGAGATCATCGTGGAACATGTGGGAGCCAACATGGGTATCCAGATCCTGCTGTTGGTTATTTACCGGAGAACGTCTCGGTCATGTCTGCATGGTTCCCGAACCCGTAGGGTCTACACACTTAAGGTTCGATGACGCTAGGGTTATAAAGGAAGTTTGTATGTGGTTACCGAATGTTGTTCGAAGTCCCGGATGAGATCCGGGACGTCACAAGGAGTTCCGGAATGGTTCGGAGGTACATATTTATATATGGGAAGTCCTGTTTTGGTCACCGGAAAAGTTCCGGGTGCTATCGATAATGTACCGGGACCACCGGGAGGGTCCCGAGGGTCCGCCAAGTGGGGCCACCGGCCCCAGGGGGCGGCATGGGCCAAGTGTGGGAGGGGACCAGCCCCAGGTGGGCTGGTGCGCCTCCCCACCAAGGCCCAAGGCGCCTAGGGATTGGGGGAAACCCTAAAGGGGGGTGCCCCCTTGCCTTGGGGGGCAAGGCAACCCCCCTGGCCGCCGCCCCCTCCTCAGATTGGATCTAAGGGGGCCGGCCCCCCTCTCCCTTGCCCCAATATATATGTGGGGGGTGGGAGGGCAGCCGCACCCAAGTTCTGGTGCAGCCCTCCCCCTCTCCCAAGTACTTGTCCTCTCTCGCGGTGCTTGGCGAAGCCCTGCAGGATTGCCACGCTCCTCCACCACCACCACGCCGTTGTGCTGCTGCTGGATGGAGTCTTCCTCAACCTCTCCCTCTCTCCTTGCTGGATCAAGGCGTGGGAGACGTCACCAGGCTGTACGTGTGTTGAACGCGGAGGTGTCGTCTGTTCGGCACTAGGATCTCCAGTGATTTGGATCACGACGAGTATGACTCCTTCAACCCCGTTCTCTTGAACGCTTCCGCTTAGCGATCTACAAGGGTATGTAGATGCACTCACCTTCCCCTCGTTGCTAGTCTCTCCATACATAGATCTTGGTGACTCGTAGGAAAATTTTGAATTTCTGCTACGTTCCCCAACACCGGAGCCCCGGCCACCCTTCATGGTGCGGCGTCCGGCGACGTGCGCCAGGATGATGTCCCCGATGCCGGTCACCTTGGCGCTTCTTCTTCGTCGCATGCTGACCCCTACGCCGAGCTTCTGGGTCGCTTCCAGGTGGACTTGGAGGCTCTCCGGAAGAGAAGGGAGGCCTTGCGTGATGATTCCCCTTGCCGCCTATTGAAGCGCAGGAAGTACTTCGCCACTGATGAGTTAGCCTTTCCCTTTCTCTGTTCCTTACTTTCCTGCTGCTTCACCTGATCATTGCCCAGCAGGGCCCTTCCTGCCGAGTTCACGGGGATGGCTGAGCAGCCATCCCTCTAGGCCTCGCCCTCTCCACCTTGCTCAAGCATCCCAAGCTCCAGCACTGCCCTTGCGGTGAGGCCGGTTGCAGAGGCGGGCCATCCTGTGATGCGCCTTGGTTCTGCGCACCTCGCGACCATCCTTCGTGAACCCTCTCGGGGCATAGCCAGCCTGCCCTGGGCTCTTCGACTGGTTGTGGACGGCGACTGGCTAAGGTCGGCCTTGCGATCTTCTTTGGGGGGCGAACCTGCTCCAGGACAGGCTTCTGGCGAGGTGTGTCCGGCCATCACGAGGGCGCCAGCCCCCAGCCCCTGCCCAGCGGGGGAGTGCTGATCCGTGGCCCTCCTCGCGCGCCCGAGGTGGAAGGTGATGCGGAAGACGTGCTTGAGCGCACTCGGGAGCGCCGCGCCCTCCACCAAGGGTTCCTCCGGAGGGCGGCTGACGCGGTGAGCCAGCTTGGCGCAGAGCTCGCTGACGAGGACGCGCGCCTTGAGGCCGAGGGCCTGCGCCTAGCTGAGGAGAGGCGCAAGCTAAAGGTGGCCGTTGCCCTTGCGTGCCACCAGCGTGACCTCGACAAAGAGAAGGCCGAGGTGTCACTGGCAGCTTCTCGGGAGGCCTGCTCCTTGGCCGTCGAGGAGGCTCAGGAGGCCAACCAGCGGCGTAGGGTCGCAGAAGAGCGGGTGTGGGAGCTCCGGGCCCTGAGTAGCTCCCTGGAACAGCTGGTGGAGTTGCGTGAGGCGGCCCTTGCATCGATGGAGGGGAGCTCGGTCGATCGGGCGGAGCTTCAGAAACGTGCGGAGGCACTGAGGCTGGAGGCCACCGAGCGCTCCCTGGAACTCGAGCGATTGGAGACGAGGGAGCGCTTGGTGGCGCAGGCGGAGGATGATGTCGCCGCGAGGGAAGCCCGAGCCTCAGAAGAAGTTGATCGCCGGGTGGTGGCGGCTCGCTCGAACCTCGTGCGCGAGTTCGAGGAAAGGCTGGAGCTGCTCCGGGTCGAAGCAGAGGGAAGGACCGCCGCCCTGAAGGCCAAGCTGGATGAAGTGATGCGGCATGCGGATGCTGCCGGGGCCCCCCTTGGCACGGCACAGGCGGAACTGGCTTCCGCCCGTGCCGAGGTGCTTCTTCTCCACCAAAGGGTGGACGCGGCTGAGGCCGTTGTGCGGCGGAACGAGGACGAGATATGCTAGCGGCAGACCCTGGAGCACGTGCACAGCCCCATTCTCCGCGAGCTCTAGGAAAGAGCTAACACGGCCTTGGGTATCATCTGCGAGGCAGCCGTTGGGGAGCCTCATGTGGTTAACAATGCTGGTAACCTTCAGTTCTTCACCGATGTGGTGGCGCAGCTGGAGGCCCGTTCGGGCAGAGCCGACAGGTTGGTGGAGGAGAGGAGCCGTGCCCTACTTGGGTGTGCTTTCTCTCGTGTCTTCAGTCACCTTCAGAACATGACCCCCACTTCGACTTCGATGCCGCCATCGCACCGGTACCCTTGGCAATCCAGGACAATCTGGCGAGTTGGGTGGAAGACAACATGGACACCCTTGTTAGGGCCTTCACCACTAATGATGACGGTGTGGTCGTAGCCGCTGATGAGGGCGGATTGGTGAATGGCCCAGGTGCTGGTGAGGGCAGAGTGGTGAATGGCCTAGGTGCTAACGGTGGCGACATAGAAGGCGACGGCGAGGCCAGCGACGCCAGCGACGACTCCGAAGGTGTCCCCGGGGATGCATTAGGGGATTTATCCGATTGACTGTGTGTTGTTCCTTTTTTTACCCTGCGCAAAGAGAGTTCGGGCTTGGCCCAGGAGATTGTAAGAGCATTTTGGGAGGGGGAGCCCTCGTGTAAAAACTTGCAGTTATCGTATTTGTAGACATGATATCACCCGTGTGCCTGCGCCAGGCGGCTGGTTCACGGTGAGCTGACTGGCTTGTTTACCTTCGTCCCGCGTGGGCCCTGAGCTAGCCCGCGGAGGGCCGTGGTGTCCTGAGTGTCTCCTGAACTAGCCTGTTGAACCTGCAAGGAGAACCTCCTGAGAGGGCGTGCCGACGGCAGTCTGGGCTGCGTTCATGCTGGGCCTGGCCCGGCTCGCGAGGGGCCCGCGAGGGGAGGCAGCTGAAGCTTGGAGGGACGCAAAGTGGCAACCAGAACGCAAGAGATTGCTCGAACGAGACTAAACACCCCTTCCCCGGACACACGCAAGTTTCAAGCTCAAATCCAACTTAAATCCAAACAGGGAAAAGCAACAACCAAGGGGAAAAGCAACAACCAAGGGGAAAAGCAAGAAAAGCAGAAAGAGCCGTGTCCGGCAACTAGTCTAGTCTTCGACGTCTTCTGACCAGCGCGGAGCTAGGTGCTGCCACTGGGCGTGGGCGGGAGCCCCCGAGGACCGAGGGCGGCTCTCTGGAGACTCCAGGGCATGTACAGCCCCACTCATTATTACGTGAGAGTGTCACGGGGCAGTGAGCTTCACACACACTGGGCCTTCTTCACAGGTACCGACCTTGCTTCATATTACCAGACGAGGGCCCCGCCTTGCGCCACACTCTATTGCCACCGACGAAGGACGGAGACCGAGGACACCACCGATGGGATAGAGTGGTCGCCAACGGTTCCCCTGACGACCATGGGTCCTCTGCCGGGGGTAGGCCCTGGGCACCTCCCCGGCAGAGGGCCTACCTCCTGAGGACGCCTTGCTCCGAGCGCCGCGTGGGCGAGGCCAGATCTCGGCCCCTCTCCTGCAGCCCCCGGTGCCCTCCTCCTCACCCTACTCCTCGGCCTCCTCCTCCTCGGCCTCCTCCTCCTCACCCTGAGCTGCTGGATTGGGGCAGCCACCCGCTGCGACGACCTGTATCTCCTGCGATCCATGGTTAGCGTATGCCTGTTCCTGAGGGATTAGCGGTACCCGATAGTCGCTGCCTCCGGCATGGTCAACGGGGCCTTCCCTGGGCTCCTGAAAGAGCTCAGCCTCGGGTGTTTCTTCTCCCCAGCCTGGGACGAGGAACTGGCCATGGTCTTCCTCCTGCGCATGTCCTTGATCCATCATGTGGGGCACATACGCCTCCGGGGCCGCCGCCCCGAATGCCTCGCCGTAGTGCCCCATGTGCCACGCAGTTCTGCTCATGGTGCCAACCTGGGAGTGGTAGCACGGTGGCTCACCAGGACTGTGGGCTGTAGTGGATCCCCCTTCGATGGTCGGAGGCGGAGGCGGCACCGTTGATGGCCAAGCGCTGACGGCCAGGTGGGCGTTGGAGTGGCCCTGGAATCCGCTTGGAGCTGTGCGGGCGCGTGTGGGGCCTCCGTGCGATCCGCCTTGGGCCTGAGGCGGCAGCTGGGTGCAGAAGGGGTGAGCCCCCAATGCGACGGAGCCCAGGAGCTCTGCCACCCGCTCCAGTAGCACGTCGCGGTCGCCCTCTAGCAGCCTGCATTGCAGTAGTTCTCGAGCTACCGTGAGCGCGGCCCTTGAATTCGCCTGCTCTCGCCGTGAGTACGGCGCCGTGGCCGCGGCGTGGCTTTAGGCCCTCGCCGCGGACCGCACCTGCCACGACGTGAGAGCTGGTGTTGTCTGACCGTGTCGCCCACGGCCCGCAGCGCCCTGCGGACCGCGGGCTGCCTGGGGCACGGGGTTGAGGTCGCCCTGGGCAAGCGGTTTTGCATGGGCGGGCCAGGACGCCCAAGGATCAGGATTGCCCGTGGGGTCGCCGGACATGATGACGATGATGCGACGGCGGCGAAACACGAGGTGATGGAGGGAAGATTCGGGCACACCCCTACCTGGCGCACGAAATGTCAGATTTCGGGTTCCGGCAGACCCTTGAGGTTCGAACACTGGGGTGCACGCGGAGATCACACCTCCAGCCTACTCATGTCTCACCGCCTTGCCTGGATCTAAACTACACAAAGAACGACACAAAGGACACGAGATTTATACTGGTTCAGGCCACCATTGTGGTGTAATACCCTACTCCAGTTTGTGATGTGGTGGATTACCTCTGGGGCTGATGAGGAACAGTACAAGGGAAGAACAGCCTCACGAGGGTCTATTCTTGGTTTGTGCGATGGACTGCTAGGGGGAGTTCAGTCGCCTCTCTCTCTGTGTCTCAGATGCGGATCCGATCTCTCTACCATGTGGGTGGCTAGTCCTATTTATAGGCGAAGGCCCCGGGCCTCTGCCCAAATATTGAGCGGGAAGGGTGCCAACAATTGGCCATTTTGAAGGGGAACATCTAGTACACTTATCCTGACTAAAGTTGGTCCTCGCCTGCCAAAGACCATGACGATGACGCTGGCTTGGGCTCCACTATGACCTCCGTGCTGCCGTCCTACTGGTCTTGGTCTTTTTGCACCGAAATGGTTGCCTTTGCTTGATACCCTCGCTTGTGCTTACCCCCTTTGCACCAAAGAGGAAACAAGGACTCTGCGCCGGCCGGCACCCGCCTAGCGCCCGCCTGGCCTTGGTCGTCATGGCTTGCGTCACGGGCACCTCGTGAAGTACCCCGCCTTGATCTCTCCGCCTCCTCGCGCGCCAGCTTGACGAGGCCGTGCCCGAGGAAGCCTCCTGTCGTACGCCCCGCGAGGCTTGGCCCCTCGCGAGGGTCTTGAGCATGTGTTGATGAAGATGGGCCGTACTGGGCCACTCCTTCAGCCACGCCGCAAGCCGCATGCAGGCAAGTCTGGGTACCCCCGTTCCCAGAACACCGACAGACCGGGTACTCAGCAGAATGCCCTCGGGGAAAGACAAGGAGAGGGACGAAGAATCCGAACCCCACACGCTACGCATCCAAACCGGGGGAATTGTTACCTCCCCCAAGGAGGATAGTCGGGGAGGGGAGGCTAAGGCCTCCTCTTCGCGCGGGAAGAAGAGGGCCGCCTCCGAAGATCTGGAGGCGGAGATGCCCAAATCAAGGAAAAAGACATCCCTAGGGGGCCTTGCCCCGATGGGCACCCTCACCACACCATGCCCTCCAACGGGCCAGCCCTCCACCGAGCTGTAGGACAATCTACCATCCGAAGGTACTGTGTTTCTCCTAGATCAATAACCAGGATTCGACTTTTTGCAGTCCAGCCAGCAGCTCCTCTTAACAGGGTTCGTCTTCGGGGTACCTTCCTCCGGAGATGATGGAGAGCGATACCCCACCCCCTTCTCTCACTCATGAGGTGGGCGCCACCGAGGTGTCATCACGGAGGAGTCCGGATCTGCCGAAGCCGGCAGTCAATTCATCAGCCGCCCTGCACCTGGAGCCTTTGGCTACAACGGGGGGCGATGGGAAGAGTCTGGTGCAGTTTGATGTCCGGACGGACGTACTAACGGGCTTGCTGGAGCGAGATGCGCTCTCGGAGGAGCACCGCTCGTTAATGAGCGCGGAGCTTAAGAAGATTTCATCCGCTACAAGCGGTTTGAATGAAGCATTTACAAGCCTCCTCAGAGGCTTTGAGGTATGTAATGAAGAATACACCATATAGATAGTAGCCCCTGAGACTCTGGTTGCTCGGCCTAGGTGGCAAACGGGGGATCATCAACCAATAATTTGTGTTGTATATATGTGTAGGTACCTGTGGGTCCGGCCGCCGGCCCGTCCGTTGAAGTTGCCGAACTGACGAGGCAAATTGGGTCGATTGATGCCGATATCACTCTGATGAATGAGCGGCTAGATGAATCACAAGGTATGTGCCCCGTCTTCCATTGCATAGGAAAATATTAAGGTGGCACATATTAATGTAATATGTTCGGACTACAGATGGTGCTGCTGCCGTGGAGGCCCTGAGGGCGGAACTTGCTCTAGCCAAGGAACAAGCTCGGGTGAGCAATGCGGCTGCCCTAAAGGCGGCCGAGGAATTGAGAGCCGAACAGGCTGCTCATCACCGAAGCGAGGAAAAGATAGCCGAAATGGCTATCGAGTTAAAAAATGCCGCTGACTGGTATGAGCTCCTGAAAAAGAAGCATGAGGATAAATCGGCCGACCTGAGCAAGGAACTTAACGCCACCAAGGATATACGGACTGAGCTCAGGGGTGCGCGGGAGGAGTTTCAACAGGCCGGTAAAATCGCGGCTGGGGGCTCCTATTTGCTGCGGACGAAGTTCTTCGATCCGAAGTACGCTCCCCTGCATGGACGCTGGAGTTCAGCGGACGCATACGCGGACCTGGCAAAGAGTACGGTTAATGCTGTGGAGTTCTTCAAAGATCAGGGTGAGAAGGAAGTGGAGAAGCTTTTCTGGTCGCAGTTCAATGCTCCCACTCGCCCGCTGCCATTAAGTGATAAGATGGCTGTTGTAGCGGAGCTTCACAGGCTGTCTGGGTTGTGTGGTCTGTAATAGACCATCTTTGGCCGAAGGGGCTTAAGCCGGACAGTTACTTTGGTTTGGTGCAACAGTTCCTTGGGGCCGTGCCTTGGGTCGATGCCATGAGGAGGTCGGCGTGCATAGAGGGTGCGCAGATGGCCCTTGCCCACGTTAAAGCGTATTGGTCGGATATGGATGCCACTATTATAGCGTCCCAGGATCCAGTTTGGGGCCAATATCCGGCCGAGCACTAATTGGCGCAGGTCACGGAAGGTGCCCGCCTAATAGAGGCGCAATGCTCGAAGAATGTCTTGTTCAAATGATGAACAAAATCATTGTAAAAACAATGTTTTATTTTGATTTATAAGGTTATATTTATAATGTTTGTCTAAAAATGTGATTTTGTCACTTGTGCGGCCGTTTATATATATGTATATAAATATGTAATCCCAAAGTTAGCAGTCGTTTGCTTCAGCCCCCACGCATACAAATGTGGGGGTGTTCGCGAAAAAATGTGCTTAATCTCACTTTACCCAACGTCTTGGTCCATTAAGGAGGTGATCGCACGTCGAACTAGGCAACTGGACTATATAGCTGTAACACTTTCGCTTAGTCGCGGGATTCTAATGTTCGGGCTACTATGTAGCCCCTGGTACCTTCGCGTGCATCCGAATACGGGCGCGTATGTACCTGGCCGAGAAATGGCCCTTCGTTAATGCGGAGGAATCCTAGAGATTTCATGAGTCGTCGAGTGGTTGATCAGTCTCTCGCTGTATCATGACAGTCAGTTTTCGGCGTTCTCTACTGAGGTGCTCATCCGGAATAACCAGGGCACAATCGCAGTAGTTCTCCTTTGGCCACCCTAGCCAATAATAACGGAACATAAGGCGACAATCCCAGGAGCCGGGCTAACCCAACATTTGACCAAAGACATGATGCGGAGCTGATGCACATAAGGCCAAACTCGTGACGCCGAACAGTCCCGAAGGTGTTCGGACTTTATAACAGGTGACGTGCTCAAGAATGCCCATTCATTATAAACCTTGTGTTTCCAGGTACGTGCATTGAACTGTCGTGGAGAAATGCCAAAAACGGCAGTATCCTCTGCGGGTATGGAACGCATGGGATGGTTAAGCAACAAGAGGCAATAGAAAAGGTTTACACAGTTGCTTAATCTAAAAAGAAACCTGTTGAACGTTGTCTTTATATAGAAGACTGCACCTTTGTCTTTGTTGTGCCGTATCCTGGAAGGGTATCGCGCGAACGTTGTCTGTTATATAAAAGAAAAGAAAACTCACAGGAGAGTTCAACGTAAGTATGCGATGGATAGTAAAAGTGTAAGATGTTGGCCTGCTAATAAGGTTTAGCCAAGAGTGGGGCTTTATTACGTGTTTATAGCCCCTAGTATCCGCTATGGGATTACATATACGGTGCCCTGGTTTGATATGGGCTGCCGGACTTGTCTAACCGTGTCTGTGGTCTTGACGACCCGTCATGTTTTTTGGTAGAGGCCTCTTATAGTCCGGCCGCTAGGGCCGTCGCGTGTTCCTCTGCGCATAAATAGCACTCTATTATTCCGCTAACAGTGATGATGCCACGTGGACCGGGCATCTTGAGTGTAAGGTAGTCGTAGTGTGGCAATGCGTTGAAGCGGGCGAAGGCCATTCTTCCAAGCAATGCGTGATAGTTGCTTTGGAAGGGTGCGATGATGAAGAGTAGTTCTTCGCTTCTAGAGTTGCCTGGAGAGCCGAATGTCACCTCCAGTATGACGGAGCCCCTGCTGTAGTCTTCAACGCCCGGTATCACCCCTTCAAAGGTGGTGTTGATTTTATTAAATTGAGACTGCTGCCGCCGTCCATAAGGACATGGGTGAGATGGTATCCGTTGATTATTGGGTCAAGCACCAAGGCATCTGATCCTTCGCACCGAATACTAGTTCCACCGTCCAGGTGATCGAAGGTGATCGGGCAAGACATCCAGTAGTTGGGTGTGGGTACGATGGGCTCAATATCGCGCGCGCCTTTATGTGCGCGTTCGTGCTTTCCCAAGGATGTGCGAGTCGCGTGGATCATGTTCACTGTTTTAACCTCCGGCAGGAATTTTTTCTGTCCTCCAGTGTTCGCTTGGCGAGGTTCATCCTCGTCTTCACTTGGTGTTTCCCTTCCCTTGTGTTCGACGTTTTGTTTGCCGGCCTGCTTGAAGACCCAGCACTCTCTGTGCGTGTGGTTCGCAGGTTTGTCGGGGGTGCCATGAATTTGGCACAGTCTGTCCAGAACTCTGTTCAGACCGGACGGTCCCTCTTTGCTGCCTTTAGATGGCTTATTTTGCTGGTTAGGTCGAGAGCCCCTAAATCCGGCATTAAGCGTTGTGTTATCTGGGCTTTTTTCCTTGTTTTGGCATTTGTTTTTATTACGCCATGGCTTCCCTTTGCTGTCCCTTATTTCGGATGTGCTGGGGTCGCTGGTGCCTTTATGGTCTAGCCAGCTATCTTCACCCATGCAAAAGCGGGTCATAAGGCTTGTTAGGGCTGCCATTGTCATTGGCTTTTCTTGGCCGAGGTGTCCGGCGAGCCATTCGTCACGGATGCTGTGTTTGAATGCCGCTAGGGATTCGGCATCCGGACAATCAACGATTTGATTCTTCTTAGTGAGGAATCTGTTCCAAAGCTTTCGGGTGGACTCTCCGAGCTGTTGGATTATGTGACTTAAATCGTCAGCATCCGGAGGCCGGACATAAGTCCCTTGAAAATTGGCCCTGAAAGCATCCTCAAGTTCCTCCCGGCTTCCAATTGAATTTTCGGGGAGGCTTTTCTACCAGTGCCAAGCTGGTCCCTTCAGTTTGAGGGGGAGGTATTTGATGGCGTGAAGGTCATCTCCACAAGCCATATGTATATGTAGGATAAAGTCCTTGATCCAGACCCCTGGGTCTCTCATTTCGTCGTATGCCTCTATGATCATAGGTTTAAAGCCCTATGGGAATTCATGGTCTAGTACTTCATCAGTAAAGCACAGGGGGTGAGCAGCCCCTCTGTATCTGGACGCGTTGTGGCATGCTGTCGGTTGTTGTTGTGTCCGGTGTTTATTCCGAACTGGTATTTGATTGACGTAGTCTTTGTGACGACCGCAGTCCCCCGCCAGGGTGTGTCCTTTAGATCCGCAGATGGACCTAGCTGCGCCAGCTATCTTATCCAGCTGCTCACGTAAATCGTGCGCGTTTTCGGTAGCTGCTTTGTTGCAGTTATGAAGTGGTACGTCTGGTCTCCTAGTCGTGTTACTCTTGGGTGGAACGGCCTCGTCGTCGAATTCTAGCAGTAGCTTATGTTTTGGGTAGCTCTTTGTATGGCGATCATCGACGTATCTTTCCTCAGTGTCTAGCACTTTGTTCCATCTGCGATTGAGCGTTTCCTGTGCGGCTGTAAGCCGTTGCTTCTGCCTCTTCAGACTTCTCGCTGTGGCCATAAGCTTTCTGTGGAGGTTCTCTCATTCCACGCGTTCTTCCGGAATGATGAATGCATCATCGTCCGGACTGTCTTCTTGTGCTGGGCCGGTTTGATGAACTCGTCCCTCTAGAGCATTGTCTTCGGGCGTCTGCTCCTGAACTATGCTCGGCGTGACCTGGTTCGTCCTGCTCCATCACTGGTTCCGTTTGGTCGTTGTTGCCTTCGGGGTTGACTGGAGTATCCATCCTTCTGGCGCTCTTGCTGATGCTGGATTTGGAACGGCGTCTGCACCATCGCTTTGGTTTTTGCCCAGGGGTTTTATCTTCCGGATTGTGACTGTCGCCTTCCTTGGGCGTATCCACCATGTATATGTCATGTGACGAGGTGGGAATCTGGTACCCCATGGATTCTGAGTCTTCTCCTGCATCGTCGTCCATATTGTCGATGCCTTCGGAGTCGAAATCAAGCGTGTCGGTTAAATCATCAATCGTGGCTATCAAGTGGGTGGTGGGTGGGTAATGAATTTCTTCATCGCCTACCTCCCACTCGAGCCGGACATAGTTCGGCCCGGAATTCTCTGTCAAAGAGAGAATTTTAATTGAGTTTAGTATGTCGCCAAAGGGCGAGTGCTGAAAGACGTCTGCCGCGGTGAACTCCATCGCCGGAGCCCAACCAGGCTCGGTGGGCTCGGGGACGCGCGGACTGGAACCTACAACCGCATATGAATCCGGGGGTCCGGAGTCACAGGCTCGCTCAGAAGTGAGGCCTGTGTTCGGCTCCATCGCCGATGAGGGTATGGCCTACGGGGCGGGGTCCAGCCCTCCGTCCTTAGGCAACGCAACCTGCCCTGGATTTAGATTCGAGGCTTCTACCGGGGTGATATCCCGAGCATCGACTGATAGCAGGTCTAAGCCGTGCTCATCAGGACTGTTCGGCGCTCCTGGCGCTGGCCTGAATCCGTCGAAGATCAAGTCTTCATGAATATCCGCTGTGTAGTTCAAGTTTCTGAACCTGACCTGGTGGCCGGGGGCATAGCTATCGATCTGCTCCTGGTGGCCAAGCGAATTGGCCCGCAGTGCGAATCCGTCGAACATGAAGATCTGTCCGGGGAGGAAAGTCTCACCCTAGACAGCATCATTGATGATGATTGAAGGAGCCATCGAGCCTGACGGTGACGACATAGAGGAACTCTCAATGAAAGCACCAATGTTGGTGTCAAAACCGGCGGATCTCGTGTAGGGGGTCCTGATCTGTGCGTCAAGGCTGATGGTAACAGGAAGCAAGGGACACAGGTGTTTACCCAAGTTCGGGCCCTCTCGATGGAGGTAAAACCCTACGTCCTGCTTGATTAATATTGATGATATGGGTAGTACAAGAGTAGATCTACCACGAGATCATAGAGGCTAAACCCTAGGAGCTAGCCTATGATGGTATGATTGTAATTGTGATCGGCCTTCTAGGGACCAACCTCTCCCGTTTATATAGACACTGGAGAGGGCTAGGGTTTACGTGGAGTCGGTTACAAGGAAGGGAATATAATATCCGAATCGCCAAGCTTGCCTTCCACGCAAAGGAGAGTCCCATCCGGACACGGGCCGAAGTCTTGAGTCTTGTATCTTCACGCTTCAATAGTCCGGACGTTGTACACAGTCCGGCTGTCCGGATACCCCCTAATCCAGGACTCCCTCAGTCACCACAATGTTAAAATGGTCATTACATGTTTTGAATAGTGGCTACAATGCCAAATACATAACTCTGACGGGTTAGGACAAAGGCCTTAAATGCATTGTGAGGTGTCGTGCTGGTGATGTTGTCCGGCAAGGACCACCTCTACTTTTGTGTAGTTCGTCTAGCTACCTCGTATTTCCTTGCCACACCTCTAGGACAGGTTGCAATAAAGTTGATTCTTTGGCGGTGAGTCAACACATGCCCCGACAAGCCTCACTTAACTACCTGCCCCCTCAACACCTATTTGACAAGCGACTAGTTGGTCGCTGAGGTGGATTAGTGGAGAGTTAATTAGTGGGGGCTTGCCAACACAGAGCTTTCTGGGCCTTCGCCTGTCGGTATGTAACTTGCCAGCAGCTTGAGTCTCGTAGTTTAGTACTATCTTAGTAGTTCACTATGATCTGCCTAGAGGTCTTCTTCATGGTTTTATAAACCAAGTCTTATATCTTAGTTGGCGCCATCCTCCAACAAGGCGTGCCGTCGGGAAGGCTACTACTGTGTGTGCACAAGTCAGGGGACTAAAGCACCCTTGTTTTAGTACACCGACAACTCCTTTATGTGATTTAGGATCCGGTGTTAGTGTTATGCCTTTATCTTTATATAGAAGACTTGATTTGAATAAACTGACAGCTACTGAAATATCTCCGCAAATGGCCGATAAATCAACACCTATACCCATCAGTATTCGTGAGCATGTGCCTATTGTAGTTGCAAATATTACTATCTTAACGGACTTTGTTATTCTTGATATGCCCGAGGACGAAAACATGTCAATCAAACTTGCTTTTTGAATACTGCAGGGGCTATTATTGATTTCAACAAAAGCAAGAACACTTTTCATGTTAGTGGTAATGTGCATACGATATATTTTCTGAAGAAACAACACCAAGTGAATAGTATCAACTCTATTGAAAAAATTACGACAATCACAATTGGAGGTTTTGAATTCCCTCTTTTGACCGTTAAAAACAAATATGGAACTCTTATTCTTGGGGAGATGCATATCCCAGTTGAGGTAACATAGTGTTATATTAAAATTCTTTAGTTTGATGTCACTTGGAAATAGTTTGTTAATAAGACTTGATCAACCTTATTAATGGATTCTTTTTGAGGGGCATGTGGTTGATGAATTTTGTAATCATAACTTTCTGTAACCCTAGTTTTCTCTCTGGTTTTTATAGTTTAATAGAATAAATGGTATGATTCTCCTGTTTTCTGAAGTATCCATGCAATAAATAAAGGGCCAAAAAATAAAAGTGCTCAGAATGCCATAAAATTTTAACATGATTTTTTCTACAATTTTTGGTACTGAATATATCCTAGGGGGGTGCCACTGTTTCCCACAAGGCAACAGGGCGCGACCACCCCCTGGCCGCGCCAAGATACCTTGTGCGGCCCACAGGACCCCAGTCGCTTATCTCTTTAGCCCACTTCATCTCCCTCCAAAAAAAACTTTGTAGCTCTCTCTCTCTCTCGTGTTGTTGCTCCCTAACCTGATATTTTTGATCACTTTGCTCGGAGCTCCATTTTTGAAACTGTTTTGGGCATTGCTCCTTGGTATGTGACTCCTCCATTGCTCCAATTAGTTTTTGTTTTAGTGGTTTATATTTTGCACATTTTCTGCTATGGGTGCTACTAAAGCATGCATGTTCAATTCTTTGAGTTCCACGTAGTTTGAATGCTTGATGAAATTCATATCAGTAGTTTCTATCAATCTTGTAAACTTTTGTTGACATTATTGTGTGCTTCATATTTTTTACAAGTTTGTTCTTAGGAAAAATGAACTTCTTACGAAGAGGTTCTTCGAGCCGAAGTCCCAAGGGAGTACTGGACGTGCCCTATACCTTGACCTTCACCTTCTGCGTAGGATGGAGGTTCTGCCGTGTGGATGGACACACAATGTTTTCATGAACGAAGACGGGTTTCACCAAGAGTTGGGTTGACCGACTTCCTCGCAGATAAGTGTGACCAATACCAACCCCTCACAAATTCCTTTGTGTAAAATTTCAACTTCATGTCTAAACTTGATATGCCTATGGTATGCTTAAATTTATATGCCCAACACTTTGAGATAATGCTTGCAGAATTTTATGAGATATGTTTGATTCTATATGATGGGGAGCTAAGGGAGCCTCTACCAGAGGAGTTTGAGGGCTTCCTTTGTAGTTTAACTATGGGTGAATATAGGGGCGTGTCGAGAGCCCGAGTTACTAGTTTGCCTTTCCCTGTCATGCATTACTTTGGTTTATTTATAGGAAAATGTTTGATTGCTAGGGAGGAAGGTGGTACCCATAGTGCCCTTGACCTCGCCATATGATGTCGTGCACTTTATAGTGATAACACTTATAGTCTTGGAGCTATCATTGCATGCCACTTGCACACTAACAGGACTAGGGGTAAAATTCATGGTGGTATTTAGGCTCCTCGCTTAGAGAGACGTCTCCTTGTTGATATATGATACGTCTCCAATGTATCTATAGTTTTTTATTGTTCCATGCTATTATAGTATCAATCTTGGATCTTTTATATGCAACTATATATGATTTTTTGGGAATAACATATTGACTTAGTACCAAGTGCCATTTGTTGTTTTTTGCCTATTTTTGTTTTTTTCCAGGAAATTAGTACCAAACGAAGTCCAAACACTATGAAACTTTTTGACGATTTTTTTCTGGACAAGATAGACCCTAAAAGCTTCAGGAGGAGACTAGAAGGAAAATGAGAAGACGCCAAGGTAACAGGGTGGCCCTAGGGAGGTAGGCGCGCCCTAATGCCTTGCGGGCCCCTCGTGGCTCTGTCTGACCTAAGTCCACCTCTATAAATTATCTAAAATCAGGAAACTAACAGAGAGCCACCCAAAATACTTTTTCCACCATTGTAAGTTTCTATTCTTCTGTGATCCCATCTGGAAGGCTTTTTCTGGTACTCTGTGATAACCTACAAGTGTAGGGATCGTTTGTAGCCTTTTCAATAAATATGAGTGTCGAACCCAACGAGGAGCTAAAGGCAGAACAAATATTCCCTCAAGTTCTATTGACTACCGATACAACTCTACGCACACTTAACGTTTGCTTTACCTACAACAAGTATGAAACTATTTTGAAAGAATAAAACTACGAGTACTTTGCCAGAATAAAACTACGAATAAATTGCAAGGTAATAAAAGTAGATAGCTTTTGTCAACAAGAAATTCATTTGTCCCTAGGCAATCGATAACTAGACCGGTAATCATTCTTGCAATTTTATATGAGGGAGAGGCATGAGCTAACATACTTTTTGTACTTGGATCATATGCACATATGACTGGAACTCTAGCAGCGCCCGCAACTACTAAAGATCATTAAGGTCATGAAACCCAACCTTAGCATTAAGTATCAAGTCATCTTTACTCCCATACGCAACAACCCACTTACTTGGGTATCTACTTCTATCACTCATGCCACCCACCATAAGCGAATCATGATCATATTGCAACACCCTATAGCAAGGACCCCACACGTTTGCGCGAGACGGAGGGCACCGTAGGACAACACCATAAATAAAATATACGCGCATACCAACCAAGATCACGATTAGCCCACAGGACAAAACGGATCTACTCAAACATCATAGGATGGCCAAATATCATTGGGAAATAATATATGGATTTCAGCACCATGTTTAAGTAGAGATTATAGTGGGGAGAAGAGGTGTTACACCGCTGCATAGAGGGGGAGATAGTTGGTGTTGACGGTAGCAAGATTGTTGATGTAGATCGTCGTCATGATCCTCGCCCGGCGGCACTCTGGCACCACCGGGAGTGAGGGGGAGATAGCCCCCTCCTCCTTCTTCTTCCTTGGCCTCCCCCCTAGAAGGGAGGAGAGTTCCCCCTCTGGTCCGAGATTGGATTTGCCTCTCTATTATCTTCTATTTCAAGTTCCTCAAATCTGACTGAAAACCGTTTCTTATATTCCAGGAGATCCGTAACTCCGATTGCGCTGAGATTTTAACACAATTTTTTCCAGATATAAGCTTCCTTGAGCCCGAGGTAGGGATCCATCCGACGTACGAGGTGAGCACAACCCACTTGGGTGCGCCTGGCCCCTGGGGCACACCCTGGTGTCTTGTGGGCACTATGGCCCCTCGTTTACGTTGATTCCAAGTTCCCAATATTACATATATTCTGAAATAATTCTCCATAAATTTTTATTGCATATGGACTTCGTTTGATATAGATATTCTGCTAAACAAAAAACATGCAAAAAACAGGAACTAGCACTAGGCAATGGATCAGTAGGTTGGTCCAATAAATCATATAAATTGTTGCCAAAAGTATGTGGAAGTTGTATAATATTGGCATGAAAAAAAAATCGGTGGAGACATATCGCTCTGCCGGAGGAGGAATCAATGACGAAGGGCTTCTACAACAACCTTGCTACCTTTCCGATGATGTGTGAGTAGTTTACTACAAACCTACGGGTCCATAGTTAGTAGTCAGATGGCTTCTTCTCTCTCTTTGATCTTCAATACAATGTTTTGCTCGATGTTCTTGGAGATCTATTCGATGTAATGTTCTTTTATGGTGTTTGTTGGGATCCAATGAATTCTGGGTTTATCATCAGATTATTCATGAATATTAATTTGTTCTTGTTTGAATTCTTTTATGCATGATTATTATAACTTTTTATTTCTCTCCGATCTTTCCATTTGGTTTGGCCAACTAGATTGATTTATATTCCAATGGGAGAGCTACTTTTTAATGGGTTCAATCTTGCGGTGCTCAATCCCCGCGTCATGGTGGAACACGATCACCTATGGGGCCACCAGCCCCTTGTGGTTTGGCAATGGGGAATGTCATGTTGCATAAGGAGCAGAAGCCATGGAACAGCACGACAGAGGTGACGCTGGCAATTTTTACCCAGGTTCAGGACGGTGGGAAGCGTAAACCCTACTCCTACTTTGGTGGATTGAGGGAAGGACCGCGATGAACACGCAATGCTCAAGCCTAGCAAGGTCGCCTCAAGGAGAGAAGCTACGTGCGTGTTACTATACTAGGGTCCGAATCCTTTTCTAGGTTGCCATAGCCCTCCTTTATAGGCCAAGGGGAAACCACAGTGGCAAAACAATCATTATCTAGTGATTAGATAGCCAACAATTCTATCATACCTAATTGTGGCAGTTAGGACAAAGTGCATTAAATGCACTGCTAGGTGTCACTCTGAGGATGCAGCCCGGCAAGCCTGTTGTGCCGCTTAGTCATCTTCTACTTGTCTGCTTGACACCCCTCTGGACGGGAGTCATATAGAGGTAATTTTCCTTCCAAATGGCTACCACGTGTGAAATGACAGTCACTTAATCATGTGGGGGCTCGACACTACACTGATAGATGACTTGCATTGCGGTGCGGTGGAGCGATGGAGTCTTGGCAAGGAGGTTTGCCTTTAGCGGCCCCGGCAAGCCTGCCGGGGAAACATTGGATTCGTCCTTGGGGAGGCCTCGACCTAACGAGGCTTGCCTGCATGGCAAGTGAGGCTTTCCATTAGTGATATCTTACTGTTTTAGCTTGTCTTGGTGTTCTTGATCCGCCCTTTCATCCCTCAAAAAGCTTTTTATCTGGCTTAGTTTTGACTTGGATGCTTGGTGAAGTTTACTTCTTGCCATCGTGTCTGTGTACAGTTCGGGCAACATAAAGGAATGTTTGTTGCACAAATAGGAGCCCCCGGGCCTGGTCCAAACATGGTACCGAGCATCATTGGGGTAGGGCCCATCAGGTCCACAGGCAGGGCACATGTGATGATATTCTCCTCTTTCTTAATATTTTCCTTTCTTCTTCATTATTCTGTACTTGAGTCAGTTTCCGGTTTCCTCGTGCATCGCACGATGCCAGACATGGTGGGGCCATCTCTGTAATGACCCGTGAATAACTTTAATTCACGGGGAGGTAATTGCCATTTCACTCATTCCACTACGCCTGTCCTTTTTGCCACAAACGTCGCATGCATCACGTGGGGTAGGAAACAAATGCGTATGGTGCAGGAAGGAGCACTATGGAAAAAACCCAAATGTCCCAGATTGATACAAGAGGGTGGTCGATGAGTCCAGCCGCCATTAGTGGCAGAGATGGGCCAGCTTTCAATGAGACGCTGCAGGTGGAGAATCAGCCCCCAGCCCCAGCTCGTCTATAAAAATGGAGCACGAGGAGGAACAGAGGCATTCATCCGCACACCTTCTCCCTCTTCGTCCTTACCTTCTTCTTCACTATGCCGAGGGAAAGAGGCCGGGGCCTCGCCCCGGGCCTCAGCTCAAGAGTGACGATTCCGAAGGCATATATTGGCACTTGGGGAGTGAGTTTGGTCTGGGGCCGCGAGAGACACGGTGGTCGTGGTTGGGGCGGCCGTAGTTTGCGGCAGCGCACCCATGATTGCCGCATTGACTGTGGTATGGAGGGCAATGCGCTTCTCCTTAAATGTAGAGTGTTCGCACCCTCCAAGCGAGCAAGCCATCCGGGGTAGGGGTGCCGCCACTTCTGCAAGCTGTTGGAGTTTGATAACCCGTTGGTGGAGTCTTTAGGGCACGCCCGCCTATGGTGTCGCGCTCGAGATCTTTAGTAATCCCAGTGATGCCTTGTACGGCGAGGTCGGGGATGACACTGAAGATGGTGGTGCCCCCATGCCCGCCAAGGTGGGAGGCGGTGCCCCTAGAGCCCCTTGGGCACCGCCACCACCATTAGTCTCTTCTTCGGGGGAGGTGACGGGCCAGGGGCCCGGCGTCCTCCCGGAGCGATAGTCACGAGGAAGAAACTAGCGAAGACGAGTGTCGGTGTACAAAAGTATGGGCTCTTTTTGTACACCTTACTTGTGCACGGGTGGCCGTAACCACTCCTGTGGCAGGGCCCGACAGGACAGCAGAAGACAGAACACAAGACTGCCAAAACAACACTCAATACAGAGAACAAGGAGAAGAAGACAAGTTGGACCTCCCCTGGCAACATCCTTGCAGGGGCATCTTGCGTGGTCTCAATAAGCTCCTTGCCGGGGCAACCTACACAGCACCAACAAGGCAATCACCCTTGAGGCTGAGAATTCTGACACCATCGACAATGTTAAAGCCAAGATTTGGGAACGCATGTGTGGTAGCATGCAACTCTTCATGAAGTTTAATGGCCTGCGGGTCCACATGGGACCAGAAGGTGAAGACCCCCGGCAAGACCCTTGCCGGGGACGACCACGAGGCCCCCGGCAAGCCTTGCTGGGGACGATTGCTGGCCATGGCCAGGCCCGTGCCCGGCAAGGATTTGCCACCTTACCACCACTCTAGTGCGACGACCAGCGTGCCAACTATGTAGGCGACTGCGTGGCGGCATGCAAACCTTCATGGAGGCTATACCATCGAGCCAACACAATAGCTAGTTTGCCAGCATGGCACTGCATGCCTAGTCAGCCTGGACGCGTGTCGAAGCACGGAGGAGCGACGACGGACAGGACGGCTTCTGTTGCCGTCCCCGATAAAGTAAGAGGGCATGTAGGCAGCGCATTAAATGCGTTTGTCCTACCGCACCGAGCGATAAGCTCATGCACTGTAGCTCGCTTTCCACCTCTTGTGTGCCACTGTGGCAACCCATTTGCATATAAAAGGAGGTCTAAGGCATACTGAGAGAGGATTCGGACTTTTTGGACTGTGCATGCACCGAAGCTAGTTCAAAAGCTCAAGAACACATATATCCAGACAAGCAGGACTAGGGTATTACGCATCTTTGCGGCCCGAACTTGGGTAAAATCCCTTTGTGCTGATTGCTAGACCT
Source organism: Triticum dicoccoides (assembly GCF_002162155.2). Classification (NCBI taxonomy): domain Eukaryota; kingdom Viridiplantae; phylum Streptophyta; class Magnoliopsida; order Poales; family Poaceae; genus Triticum; species Triticum dicoccoides. The sequence goes on along the minus strand of NC_041385.1, from coordinate 332,548,912 downwards.
GCTCTTCGTGCAGCTACTCTCCCCGCCGAACGTAGAAGGGATTCCTGTGATCCCATAGGTGTTCCTTTCCCCAACATCTTTGGCGCGTGATACGTCTCCAACGTATCTAGTTTTCCAAACACTTTTTCCCTTGTTTTGGACTCTAACTTGCATGATTGGAATGAAACTAACCCGAACTGACGCTTTTTCCAGCAAAACTACCACGATGTTGTTTTATGTGTAGAAAACAAAAGTTCTCGGACTGTCCTGAAAATCCATGGAGGCCTTTTTGGAAAATATAAAAAATACTGCCGAAAGAATCAAGGCCAGGGGGCCCACACCCTGTCCACGAGGGTGGGGGCGCGCCCTCCCCCCTGGGCGCGCCCCCCTATCTCGTGGGCCCCCTGAGGCTCTGCCGACCTCAACTCCAACTCCATATATTGCGTCTCACGGAGAAAAAAATCAGGGAGAACATTTCATCATGTTTTACGATAAGGAGCCGCCGCCAAGCCCTAATCTCTCTCGGGAGGGCTCATCTGGAGTCCGTTCGGGGCTCCGGAGAGGGGGATTCCTCGCCGTCGTCATCATCAACCAACCTCCATCACCAATTTCATGATGCTCACCGCCGTTCGTGAGTAATTCCATCATAGGCTTGCTGGACGGTGATGGGTTGGATGAGATTTACCATGTAATCAAGTTAGTTTTGTTAGGGTTTGATCCCTAGTATCCACTATGTTCTGAGATTGATGTTGCTATGACTTTGCTATGCTTAATGCTTGTCACTAGGGCCTGAGTGCCATGATTTCAGATCTGAACCTATTATGTTTTCATGAATATATGTGTGTTCTTGATCCTATATTGCAAGTCTATAGTCACCTATTATGTATGATGATCCGAAAACCACGAAGTGACAATAGTCGGGATAGTTCTCGGTGATGACCGTAGTTTGAGGAGTTCATGTATTCACTATGTGCTAATGCTTTGTTCCGGTTCTCTATTAAAAGGAGGCCTTAATATCCCTTAGTTTCCACTAGGACCCCGCTGCCACGAGAGGGTAGGACAAAAGATGTCATGCAAGTTCTTTTCCATAAGCATGTATGACTATATACGGAATACATGCCTACATTACAAGTATGAACTGGAGCTAGTTCTGTGTCACCCTATGTTATAGCTATTACATGAGGAATCGCATCCTACATAATTATCCATCATTGATCCATTGCCTACGAGCTTTTCACATATTGTTCTTCGCTTATTTACTTTTCTATTGCTACTGTTACAGTCACTGCAAAACCCAAAACATTGCTTTTGCTACCGTTACCTTTATTATCATATTACTTTGCTACTAAATACTCTACTGCAGATACTAAGTTATCCAGGTGTGGTTGAATTCACAACTCAACTGCTAATACTCAAGAATATTCTTTGACCCCCCTTGTGTCGAATCAATAAATTTGGGTTGAATACTTTACCCTCGAAAGCTGTTGCCGTTATGGGTTATCAAGACTAAATTCTGGCGCCGTTGCCGGGGAGCATAGCTCTATTCTCTGAGTCACTTGGGATTTATATCTGTTGACCACTATGAAGAACTTGAAAGACGCGAAAACTACGATCTATCCCTCAACTACGACGGGAGGTAAGGAACTGCCATCTAGCTCTCCACTAGATTCTCCTTCTGTTTTGAGTAAGCTTGCGACACCTAAACCTGCTACTGCTATGAACTCTTATATGTCGCATGTTATTGCTGATGCCACTTCTGCTATGCATGATACTTATGATGAAACTACTTCTGTGCGTGATACTACTTTGCCATTAGGTGAATTTCTTGATGAACAACTTGCTAGGGTTAGAGGGAATGAAATTATTGAACATGCTATTATTGATGATAGTGATAATGAAAATTCTCCCAATGATTATGAATTGCCTGTTGTTCCTAAGGGTTATGTTATGAATGAAGAAGCTGCTAGAGCTATCTTTGCTTGCAATGATAGATATGATCTTAAGAAATTATTAGCTAAATGGAAGCAATAGTCTCTTAATGCTAGAATGAAACCTGACCCTGCTTTTGCTACTTCACCTATTTGTGTTACTGATAAGGATTATGAATTCTCTGTTGATCCTGAGATTATTACTTTAGTTGAATATGATCCTTTTTATGGCCTTGAATCTGAAACTGTTGTGGCACATCTTACCAAGTTGAATGATATAGCTACCCTGTTTACTCATGATGATAAATCTCGCTATTATTATATCCTTAAGATATTTCCGTTCTTATTAAAGGGTGATGCTAAGACTTGGTATAATTCTCTTGCTCCTGGTTGTGTGCGTAGTCCCTAGGATATGATTTATTACCTCTCTGCTAAATATTTCCCTACTCATAAGAAACAAGCTGCCTTGCGGGAAATATATAATTTTGTGCAAATCAAAGAAGAGAGTCTCCCACAAGCTTGGGGGAGGCTTCTTTGGTTAATTAATGCGTTGCCTGATCATCCTCTTAAGAAAAATGAAATACTTGATATCTTTTATAATTGACTAACCGATGCTTCCAAGGACTACTTGGATAGTTGTGCTGGTTGTGTTTTCAGGGAAAGAACAGTCGACGAAGCTGAATTACTATTGAATAATATGTTGACTAATGAAAATAATTGGACTCTTCCTGAGCCAATTCCCAAGGCAATTCCTGAATCAATTAAGACGACTCCTGAGCCTATTCCTAAACCCACTCTGAAGAAGAGAGGTGTTTTATTTCTCAGTCCCGAAGATATGCAAGAGGCAAAGAAATCAACGAAAGAAAAAGGTATTAAAGTTGAAGATGTTAAGAATTTACCTCCTATTGAAGAAATACATGGTCTTAATATACTGCCTGCTGAAGAACTACATTGTCTTGATAACCCGATACAGGTAGTGAAGGTACATTCTCTCTATAGATATGATAAAGTTGAAATCCCCTCTACTAAATTTCGTAGCCCATGCTTAGATGAATTTGATGACTTTATGGCTAGACAAGAAAGTTTTAATGTTTATGTTGGTAGAGAGTAAAAGAATAATGCTTTCGAGATAGGATGCATGAGCGATAATATGGCTAGAGTTAAAGGTGAACTTAAACTCATTAGCAAATATGCTTCTATGGTTGCTACTCAAGCTGAGCAAGTACTCAAAGCTCAAAATGATTTGCTTGAAGAATTAAATAATAAAAATGACTTTGCTGTTAGAGTGGCTACTAGAACTGGTAGAATGACTTAGGAACCTTTGTATCCTGAAGGCCACCCTAAGAGAATCGAGCAAGATTCTCAAAGAAATAATTTAGAGGCACCTAGTTCTTCTAAATAGAAGAAAAAGAAAAACGATAGGACTTTGCATGCTTCTAGTGAACCTACTGTAGACACACCTGAGAATCCTAATGATATTTCTATCTCTGATGCTGAAACACAATCAGGTGATGAACATGAACCTAGTGATAATGTTAATGATAATATTCATGTTGATGCTCAACCTAGCAAAAACAGTGATGTAGAGATTGAACCTGTTGTTGATATTGATAACCAACAATCAAAGAATTAACGTTATGATACGAGAGATTTTGTTGCTAGGAAGCACGGTAAAGAAAGAGAACCATGGGCTCAGAAACCCATGCCCTTTCCTCCTAAACCATCCAAGACAAAGGATGATGAGGATTTTGAGCGCTTCACTGAAATGATTAGACCTATCTTCTTACGTATGCGCTTAACTGAAATGCTCAAAGTAAATCCTTATGCTAAGTATATGAAGGATATCATTAGAAACAAAAGAAAGATACCGGAAGACTAAATTTCCACCATGCTTGCTAATTACACTTTTAAGGGTGGAATATCTAAGAAAGTCGGAGATCCGGGGGTACCAACTATACCATGCTCCATTAAAAGAAATTATGTTAGAACTGCTTTATGTGATCTTGGAGCCGGTGTTAGTGTTATGCCTCTCTCTTTATATCGTAGACTGGAATTGAATAAGTTGACACCTACTGAAATTTCTATACAAATGGCTGATAAATCAACTGCTATACCTGTCGGTATTTGTGAGGATGTGCCTGTGGTGGTTACAAATGTCACTATCTTAACGGACTTTGTTATTCTTGATATTCCCGATGACAATAGTATGTCGATTATCCTTGGTAAACCCTTTTTGAATACTGCAGGGGCTGTTATTGTTGCAACAAAGGCAATGTCACTTTTCATGTTAATGGTAATGAGCATACGGTACACTTTCCGAGGAAACAATCTCAAGTTCATAGCATTAATTCTATTGGAAAAGTTCCAACTATCATTATTGGAGGTTTTGAATTTCCTCTCCCTACTGTCACGAAAAAGTATGATATTCTTATTGTTGGGGATGTTCATATCCCCGTTGAGGTAACTTAGTGTTATTCGAAATTTCTTCGGTTCCGTGTTATTCAGAATGAGTTTGTTAACAAGACTTGATCAACCTTGTTAGTGGTTTCATTTTGATGATCACAAGATGGATGAAACTAGAAGGCACAACCTTTTGTACCCTCTTTTTACTTTCTGTTATTTAGAATAAATAAAGCAAAAATAATATTATCCATCTGTTTTCTGAATTATCCGTGCATTAAAAAAATATCCTGAAAATAAAACTGCTCCGGATGCCCTGCAAATTTAGTATGTTCTTTATGGAATATTTGAGGATTTTAGGCACTGAAATCACTGCAGGAGGGGCAAGCACCAGGCCACGAGAGTGGAGGGCGTGCCCACCCCCCTGGCATGCCCCCTTGTCTTGTGGGCCCCTGGTGGCCCCCCTCCACTTATGCCAGCACCCGCACACTTCATCTTCTACCCAAAAAAATCCCCATCCAGCTCAAGCACGAGTTCTAGCTCATTTTGCTGCGATTTTTGATCTCCTTGCTCAAAGCTCCATTAACAAAACTGCTTTGGGAGATTGTTGCTTGGTATGTGACTCCTCCAATGGTCCAATTAGTTTTTGTTCTAGTGCTTTATTCATTGCAAATTTTTGCTGCATAGGTGACCATGTTCTTGAGCTTGCATGTTGAATTTATGAGGTCCCAAGCAATTCTAGTGCATGATATAGGCTCTAGGCACTTGTAGGAGTAGTTGCTATCAATCTTGTTTAGTTTTATTCACTTTTATTTTGAAGTTACTAAAATTTCAGAAATTTTCAGAAAATGTTAAGGAGACTTTTGAGGGGCTCTTCTAGCCAAGGCTCTCAGGAAAAACAAGCTAAAGAGAAGGAAAAAGCCAAGTATAATCTTCCTCGTTTAGCAGAAGTACGGCCATGTGAATGGCCATGTGATAACTTCTTGAAACAAGCTGGAATTCATGAAGATTTTTATTCTTTGATCGAGAATGCAGACCTCACTGATTTCCTCCACGACCGGATCAATCAATAATTTTCTTGTTACACCGGAAGTGGTGTACGCTCATCGAGGCCAAGCATCCACTCTAGAATCTGAACCTGAGCCGGAACCTGAACTGTACCCTTATCGTTCATCATCTTACCAGTGGGATCCGGAGATGGCCAGCCAGTGGTATCCTGATTACACTTCCCAGCACACCGGGGAGAGTAGCAGAGGTCCTTGGTATTAGACCAACTTAGGACAAAAGCCTAAGCTTGGGGGAGTACATATTTCTCACCGACTTTACATTCATGTTCACACACTAGTCGTCGGTGCTCATACTCTTTCATTGTATTATCCATGTTAGTTCAATTTTCTTTCTTGCTTTCTTCTTGTGTGTTTCATAAACCTTAAGAAAAACCAAAAAAATAGCTAGTTTAATTTACATGCTTGTAGTAGTAATTAAAATGAAAACCCAAAAAGATTTCTCGTTCTTCTTCTTATTTGTTGGGAGCTTCCCGTATAAATAGTTTTATTTTCTTTTCTTCCCTTTGGGGGTTGAGAAGACCATATTTAAAATGCTTAGTGGCTCTCATATGCATGATTGTTTATTTAATTTAGAGCCCATATTACTTGTCTTCTCTTCTGAGTTGAATGCTTGCAGATTCCAGCTTAGTCCAATGCACGTGCACTATTATTATTATGCACATCGTTCGGTCGTGCAAGTGAAAGGCAATAATGACAATATATGATGGACTTATTGAGATGATAAAAGCTGGTATGAAATCGACCTCTCTTGTTTTTGTAAATATGATGAGTTCATCGTTTCTGATTCAGCCTATTATGAAGTAAACATATTTGCAATGACATTTAGAGATTATAGTTTCTTGTGCCATGCTTGATTAGGTATGAGTTATAATGGTTTACCTTGCGTGCAAACATGCCATTAGAATGACTATGATGTGGTATGATGGGATGGTATCCTCCTTTGAATGAATTGAGTGACTCGAGTTGGCACATGTTCACACATGTAGTTGAAACAAATAAACATAGCCTTCATGATATTTATGTTAATGGTAGATTATATCCTACTCATGCTTTTACTCGGTGTAAATTAATTTTAATGCATGTTTATGACTGTTGTCGCTCTCTCAGTTGGTCGCTTCCCAGTCTTTTGCTAGCCTTTACTTGTACTAAGTGGGAATACTGCTTGTGCATCCAAACTCCTTAAACCCCAAAGTTGTTCCATATGAGTCCACCATACCTTCCTATATGTGGTATTTACCTGCCGTTCCAAGTAGATTTGTATGTGCCAAACTCCAAACCTTCAAATGAAATTATGTTTTGTATGCTCCACCAACTCATGTTTCAACTAGGGCTGCCTATATCTTCCATGCTAGGTGGGTTATTCTCAAGAGGAGTGGACTCCGCTCCTCATTCACGAGAAAGGGCCGATAACCGGGATGCCCAGTCCCATGATCCAAAAAGATCAAAGCAAATCAAAATGATTAAACAAAACTCCCCCAAGGTTGTTGTTAGTTGGAGGCACTTGTTGTTTCGAGCAAGCCATGGATTGATGCTTGTTGGTGGTTGGGGGAGTATAAACATTTAGCATTCTGTTTGGGAACTGCCTATAATGCATGTAGTATGGAAGATAGAGCCATCTCATAGTTGTTGCGTTGACAGCAAAAGTATGCCGCTCAAAATGTTATTCAATCTCTATTTTAAAAACAAGCTCTGGCACCTCTACAAATCCCTACTTCCCTCTGCGAAGGGCCTATCTATTTACTTTTATGTTGAGTCATCACCCTTCTTATTAAAAAGCACCCCCTAGAGAGCACACTGTCATTTGCATTCATTACTATTGGTTTATATTGGGTATGACTTGACTAGATCTCTTTTACCATGAATTACAATGTTTAGTCAGTCCTTGATATTTAAAGGTTCTCTGCATTTATGTTTTGCGGTCTCACAAAGGGCTAGCGAGATACCATTTTGTTATATCATGTTATGATTGTTTTGAGAAAGTGTTGTCATCCGAGTTTTATTATTATGGCTCGCTAGCTGATTATGCTATTGATATGAGTAATTGTGAGACCGGGGTGTTATTGTGAGTATGGTTAGTTCATAATATTTGCTGAAACTTGAATGTTGGCTTTGCATGTTTACAACAACAAGAGCAAACAGAGTTTGTAGAAGTTTTTCTTTATCACTTTTAGTTTATCAACTGAATTACTTGAGGACAAGCAAAGGTTTAAGCTTGGGGGAGTTGATACGTCTCCAACGTATCTACTTTTCCAAACACATTTGCCCTTGTTTTGGACTCTAACTTGCATGATTTGAATGAAACTAACCCGGACTGACGCTGTTTTCAGCAGAACTGCCATGATGTTGTTTTATGTGTAGAAAACAAAAGTTCTCGGAATGTCCTGAAAATCCACGGAGGCACTTTTTGGAAAATATAAAACATACTGGCGAAAGAATCAAGACCAGGGGCCCTCACCCTGTCCACGAGGGTGGGGCGCGCGCCCTCCCCCCGGGCGCGCCCCCGGTCTCGTGGGCCCCCTAAGGCTCCGCCGACCTCAACTCCAACTCCATATATTCCGTCTCGCAGAGAAAAAAGTCAGGGAGAAAGTTCCATCATCTTTTACGATACGGAGCCGCCGCCAAACCCTAATCTCTCTTGGGAGGGCTGATCTGGAGTCCGTTCGGGGCTTCAGAGAGGGGGATTCGTCGCCGTCATCATCATCAACCATCCTTCATCACCAATTTCATGATTCTCACAGCCGTGCGTGAGTAATTCCAGCATAGGCTTGTTGTACGGTGATGGGTTGGATGAGATTTACCATGTAATCAAGTTAGTTTTGTTAGGGTTTGATCCCTAGTATCCACTATGTTCTGAGATTGATGTTGCTATGACTTTTCTATGCTTAATGCTTGTCCCTAGGGCCCGAGTGCCATGATTACAGATCTGAACCTATTATGTTTTCATGAATGTATATGTGTTATTGATCCTATCTTGCAAGTCTATAGTCACCTATTATGTGTTATTATCCGGCAACCCCGAAGTGACAATAATCGGGATACTTCTCGGTAATGACCGTAGTTTGAGGAGTTCATGTATTTACTATGTGCTAATGCTTTGTTCCGGTTCTCTATTAAAAGGAGGCCTTAATATCCCTTAGTTTCCACTAGGACCCAACTGCCACGGGAGGGTAGGACTAAAGATGTCATGCAAGTTCTTTTCCATAAGCACGTATGACTATATACGGAATACATGCCTACATTACATTGATGAACTGGAGCTAGTTCTGTGTCACCCTATGTTATAGCTATTACATGAGGAATTGCATCCGACATAATTATCCATCATTGATCCATTGCCTACGAGCTTTTCACATATTGTTCTTCGCTTATTTACTTTTCCATTGCTACTGTTACAGTCACTGCAAAACCCAAAACATTACTTTTGCTACTGTTACCTTTATTATCATATTACTTTGCTACTAAATACTCTAGTGCAGATACTAAGTTATCCAGGTGTGGTTGAATTCACAACTCAACTGCTAATACTCAAGAATATTCTTTGACTCCCCTTGTGTCGAATCAATAAATTTGGGTTGAGTACTTTACCCTCGAAAGCTGTTGCGATCCCCTACACTTGTGGGTTATCAGTGTGCCAGGTAGGGGGAGTTAGTTGTGCAGCAGTTTCTTCATCGCCTTGGCTCCGAAGAAGATGATCGCAGCTGTCGGCTCGTCCGAAGCCGCTCCGCCCGTGGCAGCACGGATGGGTGACGTGGCAGACGTTGGTGGCGGAGGAGATCAAGAGCGTCCACGCCACCCATATATGAGAAGCCAGGCAAGCGGCGTCATCCGTAGTGGCGACAACGGTCTGCACGCTGCCATGCCCACGGATGGAGCTGCGCCACCTACGGGTGGCGCGGGGACCTCCAAGGGAAGGCAGACGACCCCGCTGTCGGTGTCAAAACCGAGGATCTCGGGTAGGGGGTCCCGATCTGTGCGTCAAGGCAGATGGTAACAGGAAGCAAGGGACACAGATGTTTACCCAGGTTCGGGCCCTCTCGATGGAGGTAAAACCCTACTTCCTGCTTGATTAATTTTGAAGATATGGGTAGTACAAGAGTAGATCTACCACGAGATCGTAGAGGCTAAACCCTAGAGCTAGCCTATGATGGTATGATTGTAATTGTGATCAGCCTTTTAAGGACCAACCTCTCCGGTTTATATAGACACCGGAGAGGACTGGGGTTTACATGGTGTCAGTTACAAGGAAGGAAATATAATATCTGGATCGCCAAGCTTGTCTTCCACGCAAAGGAGAGTCCCATCCAGACACGGGCCGAAGTCCTAAGTCTTTTATCTTCATGCTTGTATAGTCCAGAGTTGTACACAGTCCGGCTATCCGGATACCCCCTAATCCAGGACTCCCTCAGTAGCCCCTGAACCAGGCTTCAATGACGATGAGTCCGGCACGCAGTATTGTCTTCGGCATTGCAAGGCAGGTTCCTTCTCCGAATACTCCAAAGTGGTTATCGAACACGTAGACCGTGTCCGGATCTGCAAGATGATCTTCACATAGCATAAATCTGATCCGTTGGCAATCTTCGTGCGTCGTGCCCTTGTATCTTGGCCTGGTCCAATGCGAACCGGCATTTCTTACCCTACCTCCACTCGTGTTACGAGGCGGTTTTATTGGCACGTCCCGTCGAGGCAGAGATCGTGTTCCTCTTATTACGGGATCTTCCATTAATACGGGTGTGCGTGACCCCACGACGGCCGTTGGTATTGCTCCGTGTGTTTTTAGATAAGCCTCAAATGGTCACACCGAGGACTCTTGATATTCACCCTCTTTATAAAGGGGTGGAGGCCTATGCCTCTTTTCCACCTTCCTCGCGCCTTCTCGCACCTCGAGTTCCAACACCCGAATCCTAAGCTCCATCACCCAAGATCCTCCAATATGTCCGGATCCGACCCTCAAGGCCGGTGGGTGGCCTCCTCAATTCAAAAGGAAGACATTTCGAAGCTTAGGAAGGTCGGATACCTGACCGCTGATATCCAGCACAGGCTTCCTACTCCAGGGCAGGTCATCCCCACACCGGAGCCCAATGAGTGCGTTGTTTCTGTCCCACACATCCTCCGCGGCTTGGGCTTCACCCTCGACCCCTTTGTGAGGAGGCTCATGTTCTACTATGGGTTGGATTTTCATGATCTGGCTCGGGACGCTATCCTCCATATATCGTCGTTCATTATCGTGTGTGAGGCTTTTCTTCATGTCACCCCACACTTCAGTCTATGGGTCAAGACCTTCAATGTGAAGCCGAAGATGATAGAGGGGCGACACGTAGAGTGCGGAGGTGCCGTAATAAGCAGGAACGCCGATGCCCCATGGCCAGAGGGTTCTTTCCCTGAAGTATCCGATGTATGGCAACGGAGGTGGTTCTATGTCACGGCTCCCAGAGGCACAAAGTGGGTGGCCACTCTCGAGTTCCGCTCGGGCCCCCGTCACAACTAGCGTCTTGGACCGACGTAGGACGGAATTGGGGGATCGCTGGTGATGTACCAGTACTGCAGAATCGCATCCGGGAGCTCCTTGAGAGGGACATTAATCTTGTCAGCATAATGCAAAGTGATGTTAATCCGACGGATGTTGCCGTGCCAACTCCGGCCCCTCCGGATGTGGGAGTTTAATCCGGAGGGTCCGCGGACTGTCAAGCACTTCTTCGGCTTGAAGCTCGAAGGGATGTGCAAATTATTCTTCGGACCGAAAGTGGAGTGTCCGAACACCACCGAGGATGCGGGCCTAAGCTGCAATCGCCTAGATACCCAAGTAAGTAACCTTGATACCGGACACCTTGTTTTGTATGTTTCAATGGTTTATTTTGAAATTCATCCGTGGCCAGGAATGGCTCAGCAAGGCGGAGAGAATCAGGTGTCCGACACCACTTCCCGAAGGCTCGCCTGGTCCTACCATGGCCAAGATGCTTGACCGGGTACTCAGCAGAATGCCCTTAGGGAAAGACAAGGGGAAGAACGAAGAAACCGAACTCCAGACGCTACGCATCCGAACCGGGGGAATTGTTACCTCCCCTAAGGAGGATAGTCGGGGAGGGGAGGCTAAGGCCTCCTCCCCGCGCGGGAAGAAGAGGGCTACCTCCGAAGACTTGGAGGCGGAGATGCCCAAACCAGGGAAAAAGGTATCCCCAGGGGGCCTTGCCCCGACGGGCACCCTCACCGCGTCGTGCCCGCTAACGGGCCAACCCTCCACCGAGCTGTAAGTCAATCATTAATTTGATGGTACTATATTTCTCCTAAATCAATAACCGGGATTCGTCTTTTGCGATCCGGCTAGCAGCTCTTCTCAACAGAGTTCGTCTTCGGGGGATCTTCCTCCAGAGATGATGGAGAGAGACCCCACCCGCCTCTCCGACTCATGAAGCGGACGACACCGAGGTGTCGTCACGGAGGAGTCCGGATCTGCCGAAGCCGGAAGCCAATGCGTCAGCCGCCTTGAGCCCTGAGCGTTTGGCTCCCACGGGGGGCGATGGGAAGGGTCCGGCACAGTTCAATGTCCGGCCGGACGTACTGACAGGCCTACTGGAGCGAGTTGCGCTCTCGGAGGAGCACCATTCATTAATGAGTGCGGTGATCAAGAAGATTTTATCCGGTACAAGCGGCTTGAATGAAGCATTTACAAGTCTGCTCACAGGCTTTGAGGTATGTAGTGAAGAATACACTATTTTTTGGCTGTGAGGCACGCGCTAGGTGTGCTCCATATAGATAGTAGCCCCTGAGACTCTGCTTGCCCGCCCTAGGCGGCAAACGGGGGATCATAAACCAATGATTGTGTTGTAAATATGTGCAGGTACCTGTGGGTCCGGCCACTGGCCAGTCCGTTGAAGTAGCCGAACTAACAAGGCAGATTGGATCGATTGATGCCAATATCACGCTGGTGAACGAGCGGCTGGACAAATCACAAGTTAAGTGCTCTGCCTTCCTGTGTATAGGAAAATATGAAGGCGGCATGATATTAATGTAGTATGTTTGGACTGTAGATGGTGGTGCTGCCGTGCAGGCCCTGAGGGCGGAACTTGCCCAGGCCAAAGAACAAGCTCTTGTTAGCAATGCGGCTGCCTTAAAGGCGGCCGAGGAATTGAGAGCCGGACAGGCTGCTCATCGCCAAAGCGAGGAAAAGATAGCCGAAATGGTTGTGGAGTTAAAAAATGCCGCCGACCGGTATGAGCTACTTAAAAAGGAGCATAAGGATAGTTCGGCCGACCTGAACAAGGCACTTAATGACACCAAGGAAATACGGACCAAGCTCAGGGGTGCGCGGGAGGAGCTTCAACAGGCCGGTAAAATCACGGCTGGGGGCTCCTATTTGCTGCGGACGAAGTTTTTCATTCTGAAGTACGCTCCCCTGGATGGACGCTGGAGTCCTGCGGACGCATATGCGGATTTGGCGAAGAGTACGGCTGACGCTGCCGAGTTCTTCAAATATCAAGGTGATAAGGAAGTGGAGAAGCTTTTCTGGTCGCAATTCAATGCTCCCACTTGCCAGTTGCCGTTAAGTGACAAGATGGCTGCTCTAGCGGAGCTTCACAGGCTGTCCGGGCTTGCAATGCGGTCTGTAATAGACCATCTTTGGTCGAAGGAACCTAAGCCGGACAGTTACTTTGGCTTGGTGCAACAATTCCTTGGGGCCGTGCCTCGGGTCGATGCCATGAGGAGGTCGGCGTGTATAGAGGGTGCACGGATGGCTCTTGCCCGCGTTAAAGCCTATTGGTCGGATATGGATGCCACCATTATAGCGGCCCAGGATCTGGTGGGGGGCCAATATCCTGCCGAGCACTACTTGGCGCGGGTCACAGAGGGTGCCCGCCTAATAGAGGCGCAGTGCTCGAAGAATGTCTTGTTCGAGTGATGAATCGAATCATTGTAAAAACAATGTTTATTTTGATTATAAGGCTATATTTATACTGTTTGCCTGAAAATATGATTGTGTCCCCTGTGCGGCCGTTTATATATGTATATATATATATATATATATATATATATATATATATATATATATATATAATCTGAAAGTTAGCAGTCGTTGGCTTCAGCCCCCACGCATACAATGCAGGGGTGTTCGCGAAAAATGTGCTTAATCACACTTGATCCCACGTCTTGGTCCATTAAGGAGGTGATCGCATGTCGAACTAGGAGACCGGACTATATAGCTGTAACACTTTCGCTTAGCCACGGGAGTCTAATGTTGGGGATACTATGTAGCCCCTGGTACCTTCGCGTACATCCGAATACGGGCGCGTGTGTACATGGCCGGGAAATGGCCCTTCGTTAATGCGGAGGAATCCTAAAGATTCCGGTGAGTCTTCGAGTGGTTGATCAGTCTCTCGCTGTATCATGGCAGTCAGTTTTCGGCTTTCTCTACTGAGGTGCTCATCCGGAATAACCAGGGCACAATCACAGTAGTTCTCCTTTGGCCACCTTAGCCGATAATAACGGAACGTAAGGCGGCAAACCCAGGAGCTGGGCTAACCCAACATTTGACCAAAGACATGATTCGGAGCTGATGAATATAAGGACAAACTCGTGACACCGAACACTCCCGAAGGTATTAGGACTTTAGAACAGACGATGGGCTCAAGAATGCTCATTCATTATAAACCCTGTGTTTCCAAGTACGTGCATTAGTCTGTCGTGGCGAAATGCCAAAAACGGCAGTATCCTCTGTGGGTATGGAACCCATGGGATGGTTAAGCAACAAGAGGCAGTAGAAAAGGTTTACACAGGGGCTTAATCTAAAAAGAAACCTATTGAATGGGGCCCTGATGCACGTCTGTGCCTTTGTTTCTGTTGTGCCGTATCCTGGAAGGGTATCGCACGAACGTTGAATGTGGAGAAAAAAATAAAACTCATAGGAGAGTACAATGTAAGTATGCGATGGATAGTAAAAGTGTAAGATGTTGGCCTGCCAATAAGGTTGAGCCAAGTGTGGGGCTTTATTAAGTGTTTATAGCCCTTGGTATCCGCTATGGGATTATATATACGGTGCGCTGATTCAATTTTATCCGGGCTACCGGACTCGTCTAACCTTGTCTTTGGTCTTAATGACCAGTCATGTTCTCTGATATTGGAGGCCGCTTATAGTCCGGCCACTAGGGCCGTCGCACACTCCTCTACGCGTGAAGAGCGCTCTGTGATTCCATTAACGGTGATGACGCCATGTGGACCGGGCATCTTGAGTGCAAGGTATCCATAGTGCGGCAATGCATTGAAGCGGGCGAAGGCCGTTGTTCCAAGCTATGCGTGATAATCGCTTTGGAAGGGCGCGATGATGAAGAGTAGTTCTTCGCTTCTGGAGTTGCCTGCGGGGCCAAATGTTACCTCCAGTACGATGGAGGCCCTGCCGTAGGCTTTAATGCCTGGTATCACCCCTTCAAAGGTGGTGTTGCTTAGGATGATTCTGGATGGGTTTATCTCCATCCCGCGGACAGTGTCCTCGTATATTAAATTGAGACTACTGCCGTCGTCCATGAGGACACGTGTGAGACGGTATCCGTCGATTATTGGGTCAAGCACCAAGGCCTTTGATCCTCCGCGCCGAATACTAGGTCGGCCGTGCACGTGATCAAAAGTGATTGGATAAGACATCTAGTAGCTAGGTGTGGGTATGATGGGCTCTATGTCGCGTGCGTCTCTATGCGTGCGTTCATGCCTTCTCATGGATGTGTGAGTCACATGGATCGTCTTCACTTTTTTAACCTCTGGCGCGAATTTTTTCTGTCCCCCGGTGTTCGGCTGGCGAGGTTCATCCTCGTCTTCACTTGGTGTATCCCTTCCCTTCTGTTCGGCATTTAATTGCCGGCCTGCTTGAAGACCCAGCACTCTGTTTGCGTGTGGTTTGCAGGTTTGTCAGGGGTGCCATGAATTTGGCACAGTCTGTCTAGAACTCTATTCAGACCAGACGGTCCCTCTTTACTGCCTTTAAATGGCTTCTTTTGTTGATCAGGTCGAGAGCCACTGAATTCAGCATTAACCATTGTGTTATCCGGGCTCTCTTCCTTGTTTTGGCGTTTGTTTTTATTACGCCGTGGCTTCCCGTTGCCATCCCTTATTTCGGATGTGCTGGGGTCACTGGTGCTTTTACGGGCTAGCCAGCTGTCTTCTCCTGTGCAAAAGCGGGTCATAAGGCTTGTTAAGGCTGCCATTGTCCTTGGCTTTTCTTGGCCGAGGTGTCTGGTGAGCCACTCGTTGCGGATGCTGTGTTTGAATGTCGCTAAGGCTTCGGCGTCCGGACAATCGACAATTTGATTCTTTTTAGTGAGGAATCTATTCCAAAGCTTGCGAGCGGACTCTCCGGGCTGTTTGATTATGTGACTTAAATCGTCAGCGTCCGGAGGCTGGACATAAGTCCCTTGAAAATTGGCCCTGAAAGCGTCTTCGAGTTCCTCCCAACTCCTAATTGAATTTTCGGGGAGGCTTTTCAACCAGTGTCGAGCTGGTCCCTTCAACTTTAGGGGAAGGTATTTGATGGCGTGGAGATCATCCCCACGATCCATGTG
Organism: Triticum dicoccoides; assembly: GCF_002162155.2. Classification (NCBI taxonomy): domain Eukaryota; kingdom Viridiplantae; phylum Streptophyta; class Magnoliopsida; order Poales; family Poaceae; genus Triticum; species Triticum dicoccoides. The sequence goes on along the minus strand of NC_041385.1, from coordinate 332,532,997 downwards.
AATATGCACGATAAAATCCTCGATCCAGACCCCTAGGTCTGTCGTTCCGTCGTATGCCCCTAGTTGCGCCATCCTTCTTATCTAGGTGCTCAAGTAGATCGTGCGTGGTGTCGGTGGCTGTTCCGTTGCGGTTGTGGAGAGGTATGTGGGCCTCCTGGTCGTATTAGTCTTTGGTGGAACAGCCTCGTCGTCGACTTCTGGCAGTAGCTTGCGCTTTGGATAGCTCTTTGTATGGCGATCGTCACCATATCTTTCTTCAGTGTCTAGCACTTTATTCCATCTGCGGTTGAGTGTTTCCTGAGCGGCTTTGAGCCATTGCTTCTGCTTCTTCAGACTTCTCGTTGTGGCCATAAGCTTTCTGTGGAGGTTATCTCGTTCCACGCGTTCTTCCGGAATGATGAATGCATCATCTTCCGGGCTGTTTTCTTGTCCTGGGCCGGTTTGATGAACTCGTCCCTCTGGATCATTGTCCTCGGGCGTCTGCTCCGAACTGTATTCGGCGTGACCTGGTTCATCTTGCTCATTGCTGGTTCCGTATGATCGTTGTTGCCTTCAGGGTTGACCAGAGTATCGATCCTTCTGGCGCTCTTGCTGCTATTTTTACTGTTGCTGGACTTGGAACGGCGTCTGTGCCATCGCTTTGGCTTTTGCCTGGGGGTTTTATCTTCCGGATTGTCACCGTCGTCCTCCTTGGGCGTATCCACCATGTATATGTCGTATGATGAGGCGGAAGTCTGGCACCCCATAGATTCTGAATCTTCTCCTGCATCGTCGTCCATACCGTTGATGCCTTCGGAGTCGAAGTCAAGCACGTCGGTTAAATCATCAACCGTGGCTATGAAGTGGGTGGTGGGTGGGTAATGAGTTTCTTCGTCGTCCACTTCCCACTCGAGCCGGACATAGTTCGGCCCAGAATTTTTTGTCAAAGAGAAAGTTTTTAACAAATTCAGCATGTCGCCAAAGGGCGAGTGCTGGAAGATACCCGCAGCGGTGAATTCCATTATCGGAGCCCAACCTGGCTCGATTGGCTCGGGAGTGTGCGGACAGGAACCAACATCCGGATGCGATTCCGGGGGTCCGAAGTCACAGGCCACCACAGAGGTGAGACCCGTGTTCGGCTCCACCGCCGATGCGTGTGCGACCTGCGGGACGGGTTCAGCCCTCCGTCTTTAGGCAGCGCAGCCTGCTCCAGATTTAGATCTGAGGCTACTGCGAGGGTGATACCCCGAGTTTTGTCCGATAGCAGGTCTAAGCCATGCTCGTCGTGACTGTCCGGTGCTCGTGGCATGGGCCCAAATCCGTTGAAGATCAAGTCTCCATGGATGTCTGCCATGTAGTTGAGGTTTCCAAACCTGATCTGGTGGCTAGGGGCGTAGCTATCGATCTGCTCCAGATGGCCAAGCGAATTGGCCCGCAGTGCGAAGTCGCCGAACACGAAGATCTGTCCGGGGAGAAAAGTCTTCCCCTGGACCGTGTTGTTGATGATTGAAGGCGCCATCAAGCCTTGCAGCGATGACATAGAGGAACTCTCAATGAAAGCACCAATGTCGGTGTCAAAACCGGCGGATCTCGGGTAGGGGGTCCCGATCTGTGCGTCAAGGCTGATGGTAACAGGAAGCAAGGGACACCTATGTTTACCCAGGTTCGGGCCCTCTCGATGGAGGTAAAGCCCTACTTCCTGCTTGATTAATATTGAAGATATGGGTAGTAAAAGAGTAGATCTACCACGAGATCGTAGAGGCTAAACCCTAGAGCTAGCCTATGATAGTATGATTGTAATTGTGATCGGCCTTCTAAGGACCAACCTCTCCGGTTTATATAGACACCGGAGAGGACTAGGGTTTACATGGAGTCGGTTACAAGGAAGGAAATATAATATACGGATCGCCAAGCTTGTCTTCCATGCAAAGGAGAGTCCCATCCGGACACGGGCCGAAGTCTTGAGTCTTGTATCTTCACGCTTGTATAGTCCGGACGTTGTACAGAGTTCGGCTGTCCAGATACCCCCTAATCCAGGACTCCCTCACCTGCCAGCGCACACGTTGCGGTCCTCCCAGCTTGTCCACGACGAATAGTGCCGCGATGTTGAGGACCCCGGGCATCACTGTGGCAAGAGCCCTCAACGTTGCTCTCAAGACGCGCATGGCCGACATGCACGCCATGATGTTGGCGAAATAGGCGCACAGCTGCGGAATCGTGATGGAACTCCTTCTAACATAGTTAGAAGTCCGAGCTCCTCCCATTCCACATGCGTGTCACTGCCACCGACGCGAGCAAAAGCATTGGCGTGAGCACAACTACTCCTCGACTTTCCTCCTGCCGTGGAGAAGCAAGAAGAGTGGAGGGCTACCATCCAAAGCCTTATTGGCCACGCCAATAGGGATGTCCACCGAGAAGCAAGTCCCTCACGGCACCGGACCGACTAGCCGGCATGTGTTGACAGTGGAAGGATTGGAGGCGCCGCAACCATGGTGCACTCCCTTCCACCGTGGCCGGCCCGTGAGGTTGACGCCCGTGACAACGTGTCCAAGGCGTCCTCTGACCCACGAGCGCGTTGCAAACAATGTCAAGTTCTTCGAGAGCGCCTCAAAGAATATGCCCGGATCACCATCCAGCGGCGACGGGAGGTGCGTCACCAATCAGATAGGCGTGCTGGGCCGACTGTGTATAGGCCTGCGCCGGGGGATGCCGGTGACTTGTCCTATGCAATAACTAGTCCAGCGTTCACCCCTAAGCTACGGCAATTCCAGTGGCCCACCACCCGCACGTTCGAACAGGAGCTCCTGGAGAAGTACGACATCAAGACCCATCTGTCTGAGTTCCGGAGCATTTACACCATCGCAATGCAAGCTGTCAGAGCACGATACGACAAGGTACTCGCCAACTATTTCCTGTTGGTGCTTAAGCCCAACGTCAGGTCATGGTAGATGCACTTGCCGATAGGTTCCATCTCTTCTTTGTCGGATCTGTGCCACAAGTTTGTTGGTGCCTTTATGGGTGGCCACGTAGCTCCTGGCCAGGCAAGCGATCTGCATGTGATCCCTCAGAGGGACGGCGAATGCTTGCAAAAGTACATACAGAGATTCAGCCGTGTGTAGTACAAGATCCCCAATGTTCATCCCGCCGCTATCATCAACGCTTTCCATCAAAACGTGCACAATCATAAGGTGCGTGAAGAGCTGGCGATGAACAAGGTTGCAGATGTTTCCGAACTGTATATTCTAGCCGACAAATGAGCCCAAGTTCAGGAAGGAAGAAAGTACCTCGGCAAAGATGCCAATGTGGAAAGTGACTCTGAATATGAAGACGTTGTCGCCCAGGCAAAGAAGGGCCGACGACGCAATAGGAAGCGCAAGGGCAAGGCTGTGCTTGCCATCGAGGAATCCGGCGACCTCGACACCTCTAAGAAGGCCAATGTTGATGACCCTGGCAAGGAGATTGCCGGGTGCAGCGCCTGCTGGTCCTTAGCGGCTACCGATAAGTTAGAGGGCTCTAACAAGAAGTATTGCAAAATACGCCGTATCAAGGGCCACGACCTCCAAAATTGCCGCCAAGTTGAGCTGCTGATGGAGAAGCAAAGGGCCGAGTACGAGAGACGAGACAAAGAGAAGGGCCAACCTAGCGCTGAAGGATGCGGCAAGAAGCACGACTACCGAGTAGGGCACGGTGACAAGGAGAAGCAAGAAGAGAGGCATGCCCGAGGCCGCGACAAGAAAGAGTAGGATGATGATCATGATAACGACGATGAGTCCACCGAGCATGAGTTCTAGAAGGCGACAGAGGTCATGTGCGTTGATGGAGGTGCCTTGTTGCATTCTTCCCACTGCCAACTTAAACAGTGGGCGCGTGAGATTAATGCGACGGAACCGATGGTCAATGCCCAGAAGCCACTAGAGTACGACACGCCTATCACTTTCGATGCCGAAGATCACCCTGATCGCACAACCACGATCGGGTGTTTTCCATTGTTGGTCTCACCAAAGATACGCAATCTCAAGGTGACAAAAATGTTAATTGACGGTGGGGCCGGTCTGATCTTGATCTCGCCCAAAGTGATCAAGAGGCTGCAGATCCGTGACGAAGATCTTGAGGAAACATGCACGTTCCAAGGGGTCAATCCGAGGAGAAGCCAGCCCAAGGGAAAGTCACGCTACTAGTCACGTTTGGTGGCGACCTAAACTACTGGACAGCGAGGATCGTTTTCACTGTCGCCGAGATCCTGTTGCCATATAACGGGATCCTTGGCCGTCCAGCGCTAGCCAAGTTCATGGCGGCGTCACACTACGCGTACAATAAACTAAAGATGCCCAAACCAATGAGCATCATCACCGTCAGTTGTGACAAGAGGGGTGCAATCATTTGTGCCGACCAACTCTACCAAGAGGCACTTGCAGCATCTATCGCCAAGATACTTGCTCCCGCCACCGAGAGGAAGACCGGCAAGGCTTTGGCCGCCGGCAAGGCTCCTGGCTCCGGCAAGGGCTCGTGCACCCACTTCGTCAAACGCGCCTCTTAAAAGTGTTGCGTTCCCGCTGAGGACGTGCCAGAGAGCTGTACCGACAAGAGCAAGACGTCCAAGGCGGCCCCACCAGAAACCAAGAAGGTGCCCGTTAAGGAGGATGGCACGGGTGGAGCTTTCACCATAAGCTCCACCCTTGACAGCAAATAGGAAAGTGCGCTCGTCGCCTTCCTGCGGGAGAATGTCGATGTGTTTGCCCGGAAAGCATCCGATATCCCCGGCGTTCCCAGGGAGGTATTGAGCACCACCTTGTTGTCTGTCCCCACGCACGGCCCGTCAAATAGAAGGTCCGAAAACAAGCTTTGGAGCGACAAGAGTTCATCGTCGAGGAGATCAGGAAGTTGGAAGCGGCAGGCTTGGTCAAGGGGGTACTCCACCCGACGTGGTTGGCCAATCCAGTCGTAGTGCGTAAGGTGACTGGGAAGTGGAGGCTGTGTATTGAATATACTGATATCAATAAAGCCTGTCCAAAGGATCCTTTCCCGTTGCCACACATTCACCAGATAGTGGACTCCACTGCTGGGTGCGACCTACCGTCGTTCCTTGACGCCTATTCAGGATACCATCAAATGTTCATGAAGAAGGAAGATGAAGAAAAGACCGCGTTCATCACCCCATGTGGTACATACTGTTTCGTATGAATGCCTTTCGGGTTGAAAAGTGTTGGTTCAACTTTCTCTCGAGTAGTGTAAATCACTTTTGAGCCTCAGCTACATAGAAATATGGAAGCCTATATGGATGATATAGTGGTCAAAACCAAGGACAAAGCCACGCTCGTTGAGGATCTGGAGGAAACCTTTGCCAATTTGCGCAAGATCAACATCAAGCTCAATCCAGAGAAGTTTGTGTTCGGCGCCCATCCAGCAAACTTCTTGGGTTCTTCGTGTCTCAACGCGGAATCAAAGCGAATCCCGACAAGATCAAAGCGATGGAGCAGATTGAGGCGCCAAAACGAGTCAAAGATGTTCGTAGGCTTGCCGGCTGTGTTGCCACCCTGAGTAGGTTCATCTCTAAATCTGCTGAGCGCACCCTCCCATTTTTTAGCACTGCAAGATTTGAAGAGGTACCTTTCCTATACGCCAATGCTAGTCGCGCACAAGCCACAAGAGCAGTTGCTGCTGTATTTGGCAGCAACGAATCAAGTTGTCAGGGTTGCGCTAGTGGCACGGAGAAGTTGAGGAAGAGGCAAAAGCAGCGGCAAGGCCGTTAGGTGAAGAGCTGGGGCTGGCAGGGCCTAATGCCGGCAAGGCTCGGCGCCCGGCAGAGTCTAGCCCCGGCAAAACAGACTCTGCGCAAGTGAGCAAAGTAAGACAGAATAAGAAGGTGATGCAGCACCCAATCTATTTTTTCAGCTCCCTCTTGCAGGGGGCTAGATCAAGGTATTCTGGTATGCAGAAGCTGCTTTTCGGACTCCTTATGGCCTCGAGAAAGCTGCGTCACTATTTCCAAGCACATGAGATCACCATCATCACTCGCCTCCTGTTGCAACGGATCTTGCACAACCCAGATTTAACTGGGAGGATTGTGTAGTGGGTGTTGGAACTGTCAAGCTATGGCCTCAATTTGAAAGCACTTCGACGATCAAGAGAAGGGCCTTGGCAGAATTCATAGCAGAATGGACTTCCACGCCCGATGAAGAAATTCAGGAGACCACTCTCCCCAGCAAAGAGGCAAGTAGTCACTGGATTATGTAGTTTGATGGGGCTTTCTCGTTGCAAGGTGCTGGTGCTGGCGTGCTGCTCGTCGCACCCACAGGGAGCGCCTCAAGTACGTAGTCCATATGCACTTTCGTCGGGAAAGGTCGACAAATAACACCACAGAGTACGAGGGGCTGCTTGCCAGTCTCAGGATCGCGGCAGACCTCAGAATCAGGAAGCTCATCATCAGAGGTGATTCACAGCTTGTCGTCAAACAAGTCAACAAGGATTATCTGAGCCCACTAATGGAGGCCTACATGGATGAAGTGAGGAAGTTGGAGGAGCGCTTTGACGGTCTGCAAGCAGAGCATGTTCCTCGAGCAGAGAAGAGCATTGCTAATGAATTATCAAAACACGCTTCCCTCAAGTTGCATGTGGAGCCAGGTACCTTTGTGCTTCAATTAACCCAGCCATCCGTTGAGCCATTAGCAGCACAGAACAAGCGAAGGAAAACGGGCACCCGCAAGTACTTTCCCTCCGAGCTCCTAGGAGCCACTGGCAAGGAAGTTGCCGGGCATCCCAAGCTTGCCGGGGAGCAGCAGCCTCCGGCAAGGCCACAGGCCCTTGCCGTAGAGACAGCTACCCCCGCAGCAGAAGACATGCCTTAGTCCTTGCCTTCGAGCCTCAGGCTCCAGCATGGACGTAGCATATTGTTCGCTTCCTCCAAACAGGGAAGCTCCCTGAGGAGCAGGAAGAAGCAGAAAAAGTAGCTCGTCAGTCCAGCATGTACCAATTTGTGGATGATGTCCTATATAGAAGGAGACCGAACACCGTGAAATTGAAGCGCATTCCACGGGAGGACGGACTGGAGCTGCTGGCAGAGATACATGGAGGTATATGTGGCTCCCACATAGGGTCCAGAGCCCTTGCTGGCAAAGCATTCCAGCAAGGTTTCTTCTAGCCCACTACCCTCCAGGATGCAACGACACTAGTAACCTAGTGTGAAGCGTGCCAGTTCCATTCAAAGAAGCTTCATCAACCAGCCCAGGCCCTTCAAACAATTCCACTTTACTGACCATTTTAGGTCTGGGGGCTCGACATACTAGGCCCCTTTCCATGTGTTGTCGGGGGCTTTGAGTACTTGTATGTTGCGACTGACAAGTTCACAAAGTGGCCAGAAGTCGAGCCAGTGAGAAAGGTGACAGCGCAGTCGGCCATCAAGTTCTTCAAGGGACTCATTTGCCGTTTTGGTGTGCCAAACAGAGTCATCACCGACAACAGCACACAGTTCACGAGCCGCACCTTCATTTAGTACATCCATGACCTTAGCAGCAAAGTCTGCTTTGCTTTTGTTGCTCACCCAAGAAGCAACAGCCAGAAAGAAAGGGCAAATGCTGAAGTGTTTCGAGGACTCAAAACAAGAACTTTCGACAGGCTGCACAAATGTGGAAGACGCTGGATTGATGAATTGCCAATAGTTCTTTGGTCAATCAGAACGACACCAAATCGAGCGACTGGCCAGACACCCTTTGCCCTGGTATATGGGGCAGAAGCAGTTCTCCCCATGGAACTCATATACGGGTCACCTTGAGTGCACACTTATGATGAGCTTGAGAAAGAGAAGTTGCACCAAGATGATGCAACGCTCCTTGAGGAAGATCGTCTTCGGACTGCTGAGCGAGCCGCTTGCTACCAGCAAGCCTTGCGCCGCTATCATAGCCGCAAGGTTCATGCCCGAAGCCTTGAGGAAGGCGACCTTGTTCTTTGGCGTGTTTAGTCCGCCAAGAATTCAAACAAGTTGACGCTAAAGTAGAAGCTCTGATCAAAAGATGAATAGGTTGAATAGAACTAGATGGATAATTTTGGTGTTCCATCTTGTAGAGATCTCCACCCATGGTTACGTGACATGTCCTGGTTAGTAGTCAGTCCCAGGTCATTACGGAGAAAACATACACTATCTTTCCGTGCCAAGCAAGCAGGACGGAAATACAGACGGCAAGAGAGGAAGCTGCAGTGCCAAAGGCATTTGTAATGGGGGTGGAACCGATAAGGTTCTTAGAACATGAAAGAATTGGTCAAATAATTATCCACAAAAGGAATCAAGTGATCCATGAAAACTAACGAGGTAACGTTTAAACAACTGATTCCACATGAGAGTCCTTTGAGAAAGGACAAGAGGCAAGCACATCGGATTAAGGAAATACTTGAATAACCCAAGTATAAAATTCAGAGGGATTAGGATTCCCAAAGCCAGGAGTGGCAAGTAGATCACCTTGGCAGAGGGACGAGTCAATTGCACATGCTTAGTTGGACAATCAATCAATGCTTGGTTATCCAATACCCAGCTCATGTCCGGAAGGACGCCTGAGCCGGGCGGATGAATTAGTAGAAAATAACTGATGATTGTGAGTGTTCGCACACACGTTGAATCAACGAACTCAAAATGACAATGACAAAGGATGTCAATAAAATTACTAGACTTATGGGATTATCCATAATGCAAGTAAGCAAGAATTTCAAGAGAAAAAGGCTCCTAAGGATTTTTGGAAGATCGAATGGTACTTTAAAGACGTTTGTGAAACACAGGAATAACTGGGGATGAGCAGATACTCGGCAAATGCGAGGATTAATCTGTAGGGGTATTCATGTGACAAAGAACTGCAAGGCAGCAGGCACAAGTATTCTCGGAACAATAGAGAGTATTTTGGGGTATCTTGTAATAACAAGATAAACAGGGAATGATTGTATGAATGAGAAGTGTACGTGGTTATCCATAGGGGTTTGTCGATGGAAGGGAATTGCTAAAACGATGGCACAAAGTCTTGAGAGAACATCATAGAGTATCTTCAGAATTTCCTGGTGTAGCAGGCGCTCATGTGTAATAAGGGGCTCTCCAGGAGAAAGTAGTTTACGAGAAACTAGGTTCAGATTTAGTAAAATCATTAAACCCAAATAGAAGAGAGATCAGAGTCCCAGAGTAAAGATCGAGGAGTAAAAGATCCCAACACCACCCAATGGCGACGTGGGCCCGTAAGACACACAGCCATGTTAGTAAAAGTTTTTCAGTAACTAGACCCAACTTGGGCCAAGGAGTTGGAAAGGGGCTACCTACAGGCAGTCGGCTCTGATACCAACTTGTGATGCCCCCAATTCAATCATAGACTAATCATACACGCAAATGTGTACGATCAAGATCAGGGACTCACGGGAAGATATCACAACACAACTCTAGACACAAATTAAAATAATACAAGCTTTATATTATAAGCCAGGGGCCTCGAGGGCTCGAATACATAAGCTCGAATACAAACGAGTCAGCGGAAGCAACAATATCTGAGTACAGACATATGTTAAACAAGTTTTCCTTAAGAATGCTAGCACAAAAGCATCATCGATCAAAAAGGCAAGGGCTCCTGCCTGGGAGCCTCCTAACTACTCCTGGTCATCGGTGGCCTCTCAGTGTAGTAGCAGTCATTGTCGAAGGTGGCATCTAGATCCTGGGCTCCACCATCTCGTTGCAGCATCTGAGAAGAATGGAAAAGGTTGAAAAAGGGGAGCAAAGCAACCGTGAGTACTCATCCATAGTACTCGCAAGCAAGGATCTACACTACATATGCATCAGTATCAATGAAATTGGTAGTGTCTGTGGAGTGAACTGCAGAATTGTTGGGTTTCGGGTTCCGCAAACCCTTGAGAGGTTTGAACTCTCGGGTGCGTGCGGATATATCAACCTACCGAGTCTACCTACTCGCTATTCTCATAGCCTAATGCGTCAAGCTCGAAGGAGAAGAAAAACACGACAGTTTACCCAGGTTCAGGACACCTTGCGGTGTAAAACCCTACTCCTGCTTTGTGGTGGATTTGCCTCGAGGGACTGAGGAAGAACTACTATAGTGGAGAACAACCTCAGGAGGCGTGTTCTTGGGATCAAGTGAGCTGGTGAGATGGTGAGGGTGGAATGGATCCAATCGGCCCTCCTACCTTGGCGGTGGCTAGGTCCTATTTATAGCGGCCTTGGTCCTGTTCCCAAATGTAGGCAGGAAGGGATCCCACAACGGCCAAATTTGAAGGGAGACAATAAGTACATCCTATCCTGACTAAAGTGGTCTTCACCTGCAAAAGCCTCTGGTCATGACGATGTGGTGGGCTCGACGATGACCTCCGTCCTACCGTCTTGGCGGTCTTGGTCTCATTGCACAGGAAAGGAAACCTTTGGTCAATTCCTCGGGACTTTGCGCCTGCTGCTTGCCTCCTTTGCACCGAAGAGGAAACTGGTACTCTGCGCCCGCTCGCGCCCGCATGGCCTTGGTCGTCATGGCTCACATCAGCCGAACCTCGCGAGGTGAGCCTTGTATAGAAATCTCCGCTCCTCAGGAGCCAGCCTAAGGAGGTTGATCCCTTTGGAGGTATTGGTGACATTCGCCTCGCGAGGATTGGCCCCTCGTGACGGTCTTGAGTTGTTGTTGAAGCTGAGCCATACCAGGCTGTCGATGGAGCCATGTTGTGGGCCGCAGGCAGGCAAGTCTGGGTACCCCGTATCCAGAACGTCGACAGTAGCCCTCAAGCCCAAGGCGCGCTTAGACTTGTCTTCTGGGCGAAGCCAAAGGGCAAGTGCGGAGCACCGCGGGCCCTATCAGCCTGCGGCCCTCGACAATGCATGGCGATTGATGGGACATGGGCGTCTTCGCTTCCCCACGCTGCCACGACAACTGCCCGACTTGACGAGTCGATGCTGCATGCAGAGAAAGCATCATTGTGCAGGATCATGGAGGCCGGCGGTTGGCCTCCCTCCGACTATGAATGAGTGGAGGGGCAAAGCCGCCCTCGCTCATCTTCACCTTCACCTTTCCGCTCCTCGCTCCTCCATTTCCACGTCGCCGTAGCATCCATGGTGCCGATCAGAAGGTTCTCTACGGCAGAGAAGGGAAAAGCCCCTCGGGAGGGGCCTGAACTACCTCCACCAAATAAATGGTTTTGCCGTCCCTGCAATGCCGGCGCGGGGCAGGAGGTACCCAGGACATGGCACGCACGGCCTCCGCCCGGATTCCCCCTTCCCTTGTACGCCCGCGCATAGGACGGCAATGCCTGCCGCCGAGCGATCCCGGGCGGCAGCGGGCGAGCCGAAACCGTGCGACCAGCAGGGCCGCAAACCCACGCTAAAGGTAGCTCGCGTGAGTTCATGGTGTGAGCAGCGATGCCGCCCGGCTGTCTTCATGACCCGCGGATGGGGCGAGGTCGCCCGAGCCTGCCGCGTGGAAGGGGCCCTCGCAATCCACTTCGAGTACGATGGTGCCTCCACTCTGTTCTTCAGGGTCTTCGATGAGGACGGCCGGCGACTAGAGTGCTGCCCTGGAGGAAGCAGCACACGGGACGTGGCCGTGGGCGTCGGGCCCGCCTCCGACCCCACCGATGTGTCCTCCAGCAGCAGCGACGACTCCTGGGAATCGAGCGACTCTCCCGAGCCCAGTGATTCTTCGGAGTCCAACAACGATAGCTACGTGCCGCCAAGCTCCCGCCGCGCCCGGAGCACGGCAGCAGCAGCCGCTTGGTGTCGTTGTTGATGCGCACTGGCCTGGTCCTTCGAAGCCTTTCTTCTTTTGTTTCCCTGCACGGAATTATGACCAGCCCTGCGGGGGTGTGTAAAAATTGTGATGCTTTAATTCTAACGTTACTTTTCTTGTTAATGTGTTGAAACCGCGTATCCCACTCCTGCATGGTTCTCCCTTTCTGTCCCCTAGGTAGCATAGCGCTTTACACCGACGGGACCCAGTCCCCAGGCAGGCTTCAGCCGTCGCTGGTAGGCCAGGTCGTGATTCCATGGTCAAGGCCATGTTGTGAGTGACCCGAGGTCCGGCGAGATCTCCTGAGGCGCGATGCTCACGAGGTCCCCCTTGGCGTTCAAGTAGCTGCCCAAGAAACGGAAAGGGAAGCAACACTGCCCGAGCGGGACTGCGAAAGTCGTGCAATTGGGTCGTGAGATTTATGCCGACATGCGAGCGACTTATCTTTTAGTGAACTTGTAGCGATTCCCCTGGTTGGTGCCCACTCGTGCCTTAGTGGTAAAGCTGCTAGGTAGGGCCCGCAACGGCATCCCCTTTTATCGCTTGTCCAGGTGCTCTACATCCTTAGGTCCCGGCCCTCGAGCAGACTCAGCCGCCGCTGGTATGCCAGGTCGCGATGTCGTTGTCAATGCCAGGGGGTGAGAGCTGGAGAGCCAATAGGAGCTCCTGAGGCGTGATGCCCAGGAGCCCCCCCTTTAACCTGCAAGCGACTTGCACAATATGGTTGTGGCCGCCGGGGCCGCCTATAGCTAGGCTTCAGGTGCACCTACGTGTTAACCTGTGGAAGAGAATATGACCACTAGCAGTGCTTGCTGCCTACCCCTGATCTTTCCACGGGAAGATGAAGGCACCGGGGACCTGGCGAGGTGGCTTATGCGAGGCGGGTCGCAAGCCAGAGCTCGGTCCCTCGGATTTATAAGCGTTTCTAGGAAGGACCCGAGAACAAGTGTCATGCCAACATATGTAACCCCTGTTGCGGGATGAGCAAAGAATGAGTCAGCAATGTAGAGAGACCGCGAAGAAGATAAGACACGTAGCAAGCAGGTGATGACTATAAAGCAACTCATGGGAGACGGTTAGGCAGCTCTGGTAAATTCAATAAGGATACTTGTCGCAGGGACGGACCCGCGCGGCTTCGGGATAGTGCAGCCCGAGGGGCGCCCCCAACTGAACAAACTAAAAGATGTCACCTGGCACCGTTGCTGAAGGAATGTTGAGGTAGTAGGAGGTGTGCATTGCTGAAGTCGCTCCTCATGGGCCACCCTGGCCCGAAACCTCGGGAGGCTCTGGGGGCCCGGTGGCTCGTGAGGATCCATCACCATCTTCGCTTGGATCGCCTGACGCCTAGCCTCCCGAGATGCTAGGATGTCCCACATGTGGTCCTGAGATGCAATAGCCGCGCTCAGCAAGCCGAAGGGCATGTGAACCTAGTTGTGAGGGGGACCCTCGCATCGGCCTACAGGGGCGGCCATAAAGAGCTCCTGAAACGTGGCCTTGTTGAGCTCTGGGACATCGACACAGACGCGCAGTTCCTCGTCCTTACTAGGGAAAGGAGCCGTGCCTGCTGGTGGGCGGCGATCGCCCTCGCCTCCTGAATTTCCGTCACTGCCTTGCTGATGAATTCCCGAGCTCCTGGTGACTTGCGCCCTGTGCTCACTCCTATGAAGCGTGCAGTGAGGCATGCCTCCACATGGTGCCCGAGCGCCTCCCTCGTTACGCTGGCCAGGTGTCACATCCCTAGTTTTGATAATGCCAAGTGCTAGTATCTGGTGTTGCATCATGTTTAAATTCAAGGAATTTGAACTGAGGAAATTAGAAAGCCTCAAAACTTTTTAAAAGAAGGGCAAGAACCCTTTAAATTGCATTCAGTGATTCCAAAATTCCCTAAAAATCATTCTGGTAATTTTGGCAAGAGATATATACCAAACCAAAATTCTGGAACATTTTTATGGAATATTTTGGAACATGGAATTTAAATCATATTGTATTTGGATTTGAAGTTATATTCATAATATATATTGATTATAGTTTCAAAAAGCCTGTGATATTTTATGTATATGTGGAGAAGTCCATTATGTGACATAAAAATATCCAAGGGAATTTTGGCACTATTTTCAATTTGTTTAAATTTGAATTCAGTGGCAAAAGAAATATTAAAAAAGAAAAGAAAACAAAAAAATATAAAACAGAGCAGAAGAACTTACCTGGCGCCACCAACCGGCCCAGCTCCTGCGTGGCCCGTTACTGTGCAGCCCAGCTGCCAGTCATCTTCCTCCCCCTCGCCCCGAAGCAGCTACGTAGTTGGACGCACGCGCGTCGACGCCGACAACCTCCTGCTTGGCGCTGGAGGCCTCCCCTTCGAGCCTGTCCGCGCGTGGCGACGCCACGCCACCCCGTAGAACCCCCCCTCGACCCCCTCACTCTCTGGTCCTCTCTCCCCCTCGCCTCCCTCTCGCCCTCTCCACCATGGCCGAGATGTCGCGAGCTCGCTGCCGCCATAGCCGCGGCCACCGTCCATCCCGTGCCTCCCCGATGGGTCCAGAAGAACCACCATGGCCTTCTGCGTCATCTACACCAACCCATTCGACCGCGGGGGCCGTACATCGCCGCCTCGAGTCATCTTCCCCGAGCACGGTCACCGGACTCCATCGACGGATTCATCGCCTTCCGGCCGTCCCCGAGCCAGCTGCGCCTGTCGTCGACCTCCCAGTGAGCTCCGCTGCATTTCCCCTCTGTTTCCCGCATCTTTCCCGTCCTCTATCCATCGTGTTCATCGAGACCGAGAACCACCGCCGCCCGAGCTTGTCGCCAGCGTCGCTCCGGCGACCATTTGGTCATCCCGTGCTAACCAACATGCCCGCCGCATTGTGTAGTGCCTCGCTAGCGCCTCAGCTTCTGCGTTTGCACGCCGCAGCTCCAACCCAGCACATGGCCGAACTCCGGCCGCCGCCTTGGAGCTCGCCGTCGTTGGCTCCGGCCACGATAGACCAGGCCTCCACCACCACTAGATGCGCGCCTGCTAGAGCTCTCCAACAAGCCCAAGAACGGCCTCGCCCGTGCCCTGTAGAGCGTTTCCGACGGTCGCCACCGTCTCGGGCCTCGCCGGCGTCGAGTCGCCGGCGGGTTTGACCCCGCTGACCCCATTTGACCACGGGTGGGCCAGTTTGACCCCCTGGGTCAATGACAGGTGGGGCCCAGCCCCGCTAATTAACTAGGGTTAGTACCAAATGAATTTAGTTAAACTAATCACACTGACATGCGGGACCCACTGTCAGGTTTGACCGGACCGTGACCTGTTGACCTGCTGACGTCACACTGACGTCAGGCTGACGCAGTAAATCATTTGCTGGATTAAAAAATAACTCAGTAATTCCAGAAAATGTCTAAAACTTCTAAAATTCATATAAAATCAACCGTAACTCCAAATCAAATAATTTATATATGAAAAATTATCAGAAAAATACAATCTATCCATCTGCACCATTTTCATGCATGTTAGAACAACTTATGACTACTGTTTAGGACAATTCAATTAAATGGCATTTAAATAATCACATATGGAGTTTGAATTTGAATCTTTTATTCAAACCAACTTCATTTAATATGGTTGCTAGTTGCATTAGCTCAAACCACAGCATATTGCCATGTCATGAGCATGCATCATATTGTGCATTGCATTGATTGTGTTTCCTTCTGTATTGCCGGTATTTGTCCCCTCTCGATAGACGTGATACCGACGATGTGATCAATGACACCGATGAAGAACTATACTATCTTCAGAAGTGCCAGGCAAGCAAAACCCCCTTGTTCATTCCGATAAAATCCCACTCTCTCGCTCTTGCTCTCTTTTACTGCATTAGGACAACAACGAGATATTTGTTATTTGCTGTGGTAGTTGAACCCCTTTATCCTTTGCATGACCTGTCATTGCCACAGTAAATAGATGAAACCCACTAGCATGAGTAGGAGTTGTTTGAGCCCTGATGTGCCTACTCATCCATGTTTGTTTGTCATGCCTGCTACTGCTTAGAGTTGAGTCAGGTCTGATTCATCGGGGATGAATTGGAGGTGTGTGAACATGTCCTATTGTTGAGAGCTAAGTGTGTGAACACGATTTGGTAAAGGTAGCGGTGAGAGGCCATGTAGGAGTACATGGTGGGTTGTCTCATTGCAGCCGTCCTCAGGAACTGAGTTCTGTGTTTGTGATCCGTGATCAGTTACTACCACACATTGGGCTCCGGGCACTCCAAGCTCTCTCGGCTTATTAATCAACTTGATCTCTGTCCAGGAGTTGCAACTAGTTTCTGGTGTTTGTAGGTAGTGTTAGTAGTCTACCAAGTGGCACCCGGTACAGGTGGGCTTGGGACAGACTAGGCACAGTGGCCTGGTGTACCAAGTGGCACCCGGATGGTGGGCTTGGGAACTCTGCACACATCGTTTGGGGCCGTGAGCGACACCCCGGCTGGATCTCCTTGCGTATGGAACCCGAATAGGCGATAAACCTGGACGAGAGACCTGTGTGGTTAGTCAGGTCATGGCCGACACCCTCGCTGGGCTTCCGCTTGAAGGTTGCCGAGTACATGTCGTGTAAACGGCGGTAAGTGGTGAGAGCGTTTGTGAAGAAGTACACCCCTGCAGGGTTAATATGATCTATTCGAATAGCCGTGTCCGTGGTAAAGGACTTCTGGGTTGCCTGTACAGTTCGTAGACAAGTGAAAGTGGATACTCTAAAATACGCAAGATAAGCGTGAGTGCTATGGATGGCGTTCTCGTAGGGAGACGGGAGCGGATCCATAGTGGTGTATTGGTATGGTGAATATGTGGACTCGCGTGCGCCACCTCAAAAGAGTTACTTGCAGTCGTAGTTTAGGATAGCCACTGAGTCAAAGCTGGCTTGCTGTAGTTAAACTCCACCACCCCTTTGTTGATAATGATGCATATGTAGTTAGATCTGATGTAAGTCTTGCTGGGTACATTTGTACTCACGTTTGCCTATGTTACGTTTTTGTAGAGAGACTTCAGTCTCGCTAGTAATTCCGCGTGGACTTCAACGTTTAGCTTGTTACCTCAGCTACGATCTTGTGCCCTCGGCAGGATCTGATAGACAGTCAGGCTTCTCAGCCTTTTCCATTTGTAGATGTCTATACTCAGACATGTTAAGCTTTCGCATGTGCTTTGACTTGTATGCTCTGAATGTTGGGTTGTGAGACCCATGATTGTAATATCTCGCTCCTCGGAGCCTATTGAATAAATACTTGAGTTGTAGAGTCATGTTGTGATGCCATGTTGTATTTGCACATATCGAACATATTGTGTGTATGTTATTGAAATCCTTGGTATGTGTGGGATCTGACTATCTAGTTGTTTATCCTTAGTAGCCTCTCTTACCGGGAAATGTCTCCTAGTGTTTCCACTGAGCCATGGTAGCTTGCTAGTGCTCCGGAACACTTAGGCTGGCCGGCATGTGTCCTTCTTCATTCCTGTGTCTGTCCCTTCGGGGAAATGTCACGCGATGAATATCGGAGTCCTGTTAGCCCGCTACAGCCTGGTTCACCGGAGTCCTGCTAGCCCAGTGCTACAGCCTGGATTCACTCGCTGATGACCGACACATTCGATGTTGGGTCATGGATGCCTGTCCCTGTAAGCTTGTGCCACTTTGGGTTCACGACTAGCCATGTCAGCCCGGGCTCCTTATCATATGGATGCTAGCGACACTATCATATACGTGTGCCAAAAGACGCAAACGGTCCCAGGCAAAGGTAAGGCGACACCCGTGGGGATACCGTGCGTGAGGCCGCAAAGTGATTTGAGGTGTTACATGCTAGATCGATGTGGCATTGAGTCGGGGTCCTGACACCAGGTCAGAGGCCCTCCAGAGAAGAGCCCCCGAGCCCAGCTTGAGAGGTGCGTCAGGCATGCCTTCCTATGCAATAGGTGAAGGCGCCCATCCACGGACGTGAGGCTCAAGGCGGCATCGTCAGACGTCGTCTCCTCCTGAGATCCTCGGCCCAACTGTTGCTTCTTCTTCCTGGGGCCAACCTCAAGAGGGGGGACAACGCCCTCGTCTTCAGGGTTCTTGACCGCAGCAGCCTGGTAGGTGCGCTCGAGAGATCACACCACGTCCTTTTCCTTGCAGGCGACCATGGTGATGCCGTAGCTCCATGGTGTTTTGAGAACGTTGTAGCCATGGTGTGTTGCCGCCATGAACCTGGCGAGAGCTGGGTACCCGAGGAAGGCGTTGTATAGCATGCGAAAGTCGGTGATGTCAAAGCCGATGAGCTCGGCGCGCTAGTTTTGAAGTTTGCCGAAGGTGATGGGAAGGTGGACCAGCTGTCAGATATCGGGTTCCGGCAAAACCCTTGAGGTTCGAACACTGGGGTGCGCATGAAGATTTCCCACTACTGAAACACGCCCTCAGCCTCACCGCGATCTCTAAGTTCGCACGACGAACTCACAACACAAGAGACACAAGATTTATACAGGTTCGGGCCACCATTGTGGTGTAATACCCTACTCGTGTGTGGTGGTGGTGGATTGCCTCTTGGGCTGATGATGAACAGTACAATGGAAGAACAGCCTCCTGAGGAAAGGTGTTCTTGTGCTTGGCGAACTTGTGTGGGTGAGGGTGATCTGGATCCGTCCTCTAGGTAAGATGAGTTACCTCTCTACTGTGGTGGTTAGCCCTATTTACAGAGGCCCTAGTCCTCTCCCCAAATATTGAGAAGGAAGGGATCGAACAACGGCCATTTTGAAAGGGGACAACTAGTACAAGCTATCTTGACTAAAGGTGGTCTTCGCCTGTCAAAGGCGCTAGTGATGACACCGTCTTGGGATCCAGGATGACCTCCGTCCTGCCGTCCTGCTAGTCTTGGTCTTGTTGCACCGATATGGAAACCTTTGCCGGATGCCTTGGTACTCCGCGCCTGAGCTTTCCCCCTTAGCACCAAAGGGGAAACGAGGACACTGCGTGGGCTAGCGCCCGCCTAGCCTGGGTCGTCATGGCTTGCGTCACGGGAACCATGCGAGGTACCCTTTGCCTTGATCTCTCCACCTCCCTCGCGAGCCTGCCTTGTGAGGCCGCTCCTGAGGAGCCCTGTGTCGTCCGCCCCGCGACTCTTAGCCCCTCGCGGAAGTCTTGAGTGTTGGTTAATGAAGACGTGCCGTACTAGGCCAATGGTGGAGCCACGCCGCGGGTAGCAGGCTGGCAAGTCTGGGGACCCCCATTCCCAGAACACCGACAGTAGCCCCCGGGCCCAAGGCGCGCTCGGACTTGGCTTAGCGGCGAAGCCAAATGGAAAGTGCGGAGTGTCCCGGGCCCCAACAGCATGCGGCCTTGGTCAATGCGTCGCTACTAATTGGACGTGGGTGTCTCCGCTTCCCCACGCTGCCTCGGCAACTGCTCGTCAGGCAAAAGGCTGGCACGGGCAAGGCTTGCCTTCATTGCTTTCTTTCATCTTGATCCAAATCCCCTTCCTCGCTCCTTGCTTCCGAAATCTCCAGATCTGCTCCACTCCTTCCCTTTCAGCGAGCGATGGCGCCCCGCAAGGCCAATGTTGATGCACTGCTCGCTTGGTACGAGCCGACCCTGGACGCGCCCAATGTCTCGGAGAAGAATCTCGCCGCCACACGCGTGCTGATGGCGGGGGAGGGCAATGAGAAGGGGGAGACCGAACTCCGGGCTGGCTCCACCGTGTCGGAGGCTCAGGGGAGCAGTTTCTATCCCTTCTTCACGAACGCCGTCGTCGCAGGCCTGGTTCCTCCCTGCTCTGACCTCTTCTATGCTGTCCTCATCCATTACAGGTTGCAGGCCCTTTATCTCCATCCTAACTCCATTCTTCTCTTGTCGATTTTTGCCTACTACTGTGCGGTGCATGTTGGGGTGATTCCATCCGTGGCTCTGCTGCGCCGCTTCTTCCTCCTCCGAACCAACAGCGACCACACCTCGGCGTGCACCAATTTTGTCTCGTACGGCAAGGCCAACGCAATCTCGAAGGCCGGGAAGAGGGCCGACGGCTTAGGGAGCAAGTGGGTCATGATGGACGCCAAGTGTGTCCACCCCCGGTTGGCACAGCCTACGGAGATGCCCCAGCCTGGCAAAGGGTTGTCTCACGCGAAGCTCACTGACGATCGGGCGAAGTTGCTGCTGGAGAAGATGAATGCCGACCTGAATCCAGGCAATGCGAAGGCGGCAAAGCTGACAGGGGCCACGCTCCTGAGGGAGTTCTTGACGCAGCGGGTGGCCCCGCTTCAGGTGTACTCGCGCCCCCTATGGATGCTTGGTGGTACGGACGACTAGCTTCGCATGAGTCCGGTGGCTCTGGCTGATGGGGAGCTGGCCGCAGCTCTCCGACTCTATGTCTGGGACGACCCGGAGCATCTGCCGAATTCCCCTCCCCCCGTTTATCCGCGAGGACAGGGCGCAAGTGGTGGCTGCTATGCCCACCTTTGATGGGTGCAGCCTGGTGCAGGCGGCGCCCCCTATGGTCCGGGGGGTGACGACGCCGGTGGACGTGTCTTCAGGTGACTCCCGCAGAAGAGGAGGAGAGGTGGAAGACAAGGAGCGCGACTCGGAGGCAACCCTTGAGTGGACGGGGGAGACCTCCCCTCCGCGCAGGGCCGACATCCTCTGCACCTTGCCAGACAATGACGAGGCCGATGCCGCCCCAGAGAAGGAGGATCCACCCATGATTCCGATGAAGGGAAGGTCGGCGCTGATCTCCCGAGAGGCTGCTCCTACCCGGACACTGCCTGGAACTGCCTCCAGCCCTCCTACTACACCTTCTTCTGCTCTTGGACCTCTTGCTGCTATGCCCCGGGCCACGAGGCTCTCGGGCTTCAAGCTGATCAAGAGGAACATGGACTACACCACGGTAGACCAGTAAGTGTCCATGCTCCACCTTGTTCTTGATTGTGCTACCGGTACTCGACATTCTCCATCGATTGGCTAGGCCATTGCCTGCAGCGAAGAAGAGGAAGGAGGACGTGGTGACACCGTTTGGGGCCGACTCATTTGCCACGGCCGCTGCTTCGCCCGTGGGGCGGCGAGGTGACAGCGTTTGCACCTCCCCTGGCCGGTCATCCTCGCGAGGCCTGCGAGAGCATCCTCGCGAAGAGTCGGCCCCCAAGGCCCCGCTCGCTCCGGAGGTGCTGTTACCTGATGCTGCTGCTGAGGTACCCAAGGCTCAGGAGCCCCCAATCTCTCAGGTCATCCTGCCACCTCGTCCTTCTGCAGCGCCGCTGGTTCCAGGTCCTTCAGCCTCTATCGATGTCTTGGAACGCGCCCTTTTAGAGATGGCCCAGCTGGGAGAAGACCTCCAGGGCACCGACTCCCATCTGGTAGTCGGGCGTCTAGAGCTGGTTTCCGGCTGGCTTCACTCTGACGCCTCTGTCCGAGAGGCGCTGAGACAGGTTGTGGTGGCCTCTGAGGAGGAGAAGCAGGTGGCCACCCAGGCCGCAACCGCTTGCGAGGCGGCACTGAAGGATGCCGCAGCCGCCCAGGACCGCTGCAAGGCATTGGAGACCGGGCTGAAGGATCTACGCAAGAAGCACGCCGAAGAAGCTCGTGGACCCAAGGCGGAGGAGGAGAGGATGAAGGCTCGGGAGGACACCGTCAGTGACCGCGACGCCGAGCTAACGCGGTTGGCAGAGGCGCACACCACTGAGGACGGCCGGCTGGAAGCACTAGAGAAGAAGGTGAGGGCGGAGGAGGCCGAGCTGGACACCTGATACGTCTCCAACGTATCTATAATTTTTTATTGTTCCATGCTATTATATTACCCTTTTTGGATGTTTATGGGCTTTATTTTACATATTATATCATTTTTGGGACTAACCTACTAACTGGAGGCCTAGCCCATATTGCTGTTTTATTGCCTGTTTCAGTATTTCGAAGAAAAGGAATATCAAACGGAGTCCAAATGGAATGAAATCTTCGGCATCATCATTTTTTGGAAGAATATCATCCTGGAGGCTTGGAGATCAAGTCAGAAGACCCTCGAGGAGCCCAGGAGATAGGCCCCCCTACAGGGCGCGGCCCCCTGTCTCGTGGACCCCTCGAGCACCTCCCGACCGACTTCTTTCGCCTATATATACCTACGTACCCTAAACCATCAGAAATCAAGATAGATCGGGAGTTCCGCCACCGCAAGCCTCTATAGCCACCAAAAACCTCTCAGGGGCCCGTTCCGGCACCCTGCCGGAGGGGGAACCCATCATCGGTGGCCATCTTCATCATCCCGGCGCTCTCCATGACGAGGAGGGAGTAGTTCACCCTCGGGGCTGAGGGTATGTACCAGAAGCTATGTGTTTGATCTCTCTCTCTCTCTCGTGTTCTCTCTCATGTTCCCTCTATGGCACGATCTTTATGTATCCCGAGCTTTGCTATTGTAGTTGGATCTTATGATGTTTCTCCCCCTCTACTCTCTTGTCATGAATTGAGTTTCCCCTTTGAAGTTATCTTATCGGATTGAGTCTTTTATGAGAACACTTGATGTATGTTTTGGTGACCAACTTGCGGGTTCCGCCCATGAACCTATGCATAGGGGTTGGCACACGTTCTTGACTCTCCGGTAGAAACATTGGGGCACTCTTTGAAGTACTTTTGTGTTGGTTGGATGAATCTGAGATTGTGGGATGCATATCGTATAATCATGCCCATGGATACTTGTGGTGACAATGGAGTATCTAGGTGACATTAGGGTTTTGGTTGATTTGTGTCTTAAGGTGTTATTCTAGTACAAACTCTTTTATAGATTGATCCGAAAGAATAGCTTTGAGGTGGTTTCGTACCCTACCATAATCTCTATGTTTGTTCTCCGCTATTAGTGGCTTTGGAGTGACTCTTTGTTGCATGTTGAGGGATTGTTAGATGATCTATCTATGTTATTATTGTTGAGAGAACTTGCACTAGTGAAAGTATGAACACTAGGCCTTGTTTCCTATCATTGCAATACCGTTTACGCTCACTTTTATCATTAGTTACCTTGCTGTACTTATATTTTCAGATTACAAAAACCTATATCTACTATCCTTATTGCACTTGTATCACCATCTCTTTGCCGAACTAGTGCACCTATACAATTTACCATTGTATTGGGTGTGTTAGGGACACAAGAGACTTTTTGTTATTTGGTTGCCGAGTTGTTTGAGAGAGACCATCTTCATCCTACGCCTCCTATGGATTGATAAACCTTAGGTCATCCACTTGAGGGAAATTTGCTACTGTCCTACAAACCTGTGCACTTGCAGGCCCAACAACGTCTACAAGAAGAAGGTTGTGTAGTAGACATCAAGCTCTTTTCTGGCGCCGTTGCCGGGGAGGCTAGGTAAAGGGCACTCACTCACACCCCGTCAACTAAGCTCTTTTCTGGCACCGTTGCCAGGGAGGTGAGTTCTTGAAGGTATATCTTTCGATCTTGCAATCGAATCTTTTTGTTTCTTGTTTTATCACTAGTTTAGTATATAAAAGAAAACTAAAAAAATGGAGTTAAGTTTGTCTCATACGCTTCGTCTTTTTAATATCTTTCGTGAGTATGATGGAAAAGAAAATTGTGCTCAAGTGCTAGAAGAAGAATGCATTAAAATGCTTGATACTAGATCTTTGTATGATGAGCATGATTGCAATGTTGTTAGTATGAATTCCTTGAATATACATGATGCTAATGATATGCAAAGCCACAAACTTGGGGGAAGCTATGTTTGATGAATATGATATGTTTAGTCCGCCAAGTTTTGATGAACAATTTTATTATGATGAAAGCATGCCTCCTATTTATGATGATTATATTGATGAAAGTAGGTTTGGAAGAGTGTCAACTTTAGGAAGTAGTGATCCCACTATTTTGGAGGATGTTAAATCTTATTGTGATGAGCATTAAAGTGGATTTGGAAGAGTGTCAACTTTATTTAATGATGATTCCACTATTTCGGAAGAGGTTCCAATTGATTATGAGAACAAAGTTGCTATCTATGATGGTTATTGTAATGACTTGTATGCTATTAGGAATAATGATAACCATGAAACTTGTCATCATGATTTTAGTTTTCAATTGGATTATGTTTCAAATGATAATTATTTTGTTGAGTTTGCTCCCACTACTATTCATGAGAAGAAATTTGCTTATGTGGAGAGTACTAAATTTTCTATGCTTGTAGATCATGAAAAGAATGATTTAGGTGCTGGTTATATTGTTGAATTCATTCATGATGCTACTGAAAATTATTATGAGGGAGGAATATATGCTTGTAGGAATTGCAATAATGTCAAGTTTCCTCTCTATGTGTTGAAAATTTTGAAGCTATGCCTGTTTTACCTTCCTTTGCTAGTTGATTATTGTTCCCATAAGTTCTTTGCTCACAAAATCCCTATGCATAGGAAGTGAGTTAGGCTTAAATGTGCTAGTCATATGCTTCATGATGCTCCCGTTATGTTTCAATTCTTATCTTTTATGTGAGCATCATTATCATCATCATGCCTAGCTTGAAAAAGCATTAAAGAAAAGCACTTGTTAGGAGACAACCCAATATTTATCCTTACTGTTTTTGAGTGTTCACATGATTATGCTACTGTAGTAATCATGTTTTATAGCATTTGTTTCAATAAAGTTCCAAGTAAGACGTTTAGGATAGCTTACGGTGATAGTTGTGTTGATCCTGCTGAAAATAAGAAACTTTTCGCACCCAGTAAATTAGTTTTGTTAATTCACATATACGTGCTTCTGATCTTATTAGTTTTGCTCTAGATTTGTACACGCATTCCTTAGGACTTCCTAATTTGGTAGGATTTTTGGAGTTCCATAAGTATACGTTTGATACAGATTACTACAGACTGTTCTGTTTTTGACAGATTCTATTTTCTATGTGTTGTTTGCTTATTTTGATGAATCTATGAGTAGTATCGGAGGGTATGAACCATAGATAAGTTGGAGTACAGTAGATATTACACCAATATGAATTTAGAATGAGTTCATTACAGTACCTAAGTGGTGGTTTTATTTTCTTATACTAACGGAGCTTACGAGTTTTATGTTGAGTTTTGTGTTGTGGAGTTTTCAAGTTTTGGGTAAAGATTCGATGGACTATGGAATAAGGAGTGGCAAGAGCCTAAGCTTGGGGATGCCCCGGATGGCATCCCATCTTTCATCTTCGTTCATCGGTAACTTTACTTGGAGCTATATTTTTATTCGCCACATGATATGTGTTTTGCTTGGAGCGTCATTTTATTTTGTTAGTATTTTCTTTCTGTAATTTAGAATAGTGTTTTGTATCTTTAGTTTCAATAAAAAGTCAAGGATAGCCTTTACCTTGCTTATTTTGCTAGTATACATGTTACTGTTTGAAAACAGAAAGTTTACCGCTGTTGAAAAAATTCCCTAGAAAAGTCAGAGAATGGTATAATGATGAAACCTTTTGCATAATGAGATCTGACAAATTTTCTACAGTGGTAATTTTATTTCATATTTTTTGGAGTTAGGGAAGTATTGATACTCTTGCATTCTTTACAGATTGTACTGTTTTGGTAGATTGATGTACTGTTTGCATTGTTTGCATATGTTTGCTTGTTTAATGATTCTATTTGAGGATAGGACTATTAAATATTCAGAGGAATTTAGTATTCAATGTTGAATAATAATTTGAGTGATTTGTTACAGTAGAAAATGATAAGGTTTTGCATTGGTTTATACTAACCTATCTCATGAGTTCTTGTTGAGTTAGTTGCGAATAAAGCTTTTGATAAAAAGAGAAACCATGATATGAGAGGAATTAAGGAGACACAAAAGTTCAAGCTTGGGGATGCCCAAGGCACCCCAAGATAATATTTCAAGAAGTCTCAAGCATCTAAGCTTGGGGATGCCCCGGTAGGCATCCCACCTTTCTTCTTCAACAACTATCGGTTAGTATTGGTTGAGCCTAAGTTTTTGCTTCTTCACATGAGTTGTGCTATCCTTGCAATGTCATTTTATTTTGTTTTTCTTGCTGCTTGATTAGAATACCAATATCTGAAATTCCTTAATGTTAGAGAGTCTTCACATAGTTACATAATTATTTAGCTACTCATTGATCTTCACTTATATCTTTCGGAGTAGTTTGTCGTTTGCTCTAGTGCATCACTTATATCTTTTAGAGCATGGAGGTGGTTATATTTTGTAGAAATTGCTAATATCTCATGCTTCACTTATATTATTTTGAGTGTCTTTTTAGAACAGCATGGTATTTGCTATGGTCACAAATTTGGTCCTAGAATGATGAGCATCCAAGTTGGGTATAATAAAAACTATCATAGAAAGTGAATTGGATGCTATAATCAACTTGATGCTTGATCATTGTTTTGAGATATGGAGGTAGTGATATTAAAGTCATTCGAGTTGGGTGATTATGAAAAATGCTTGTGTTGAGGTTTGTGATTCCCGTAGCATGCATGTATGGTGAACCGCTTTGTGATGAAGTTGGAGCACAATTTTATTTATTGATTGTCTTCCTTATGAGTGGCGGTCGGGGACGAGCGATGGTCTTATACTACCAATCTATCCCCCTAGGAGCATGCGTGTACTGCTTTGATTTTTGATGACTTCTAGATTTTTGAAATAAGTACATGAGTTCTTTTGACTAATGTTGAGTCCATGGATTATACGCACCTCACCCTTCCACCACTGCTAGCCTCTCTTGTGCCGCGCAACTTTCGCCGGTACCATACACCCACCATATACCTTCCGCAAAACAGCAACCATACCTACCTATTATGGCATTTCCATAGTCATTCTGAGATATATTGCCATGCAACTTTCCACTATTCTGTTCATATGACACGCATTACTTTTGTCTTATTGCTTTTTGCATAATCATGTACTTGACATTGTATTTGTGGCAAGGCCACCTTCATAATTTTCATACATGTCGCTCTTGATTCATTGCATATCCTGGTACACCGCCGGAGGCATTCATATAGAGTCATATCTTGTTATAGCTTTGAGTTGTAAATCCATAAAAGTGTGATGATCTTCATTATTAGAGCATTGTCCTAGTGAGGAAAGGATGATGAATACTATGATTCCCCCACAAGTCGGGATGAGACTTCGGACTTTACAAAAAAAAGGAAGAAAAAAAGAGAGAAAGGCCAAAAAGAAAAAAGAAAAAAGAGAAGGCCAAAGAAAAGAAAAAAGAAAAAAAAGAAGAAAAGAAAAAGTGAGAGAAAAAGAGAGAAAGGACAATGCTACTATCTCTTTTTCCACACTTGTGCTTCAAAATAGCACCATGATCTTCATGTTAGAGAGTCTCATATGTTGTCACTTTCATATACTAGTGGGAATTTTTCATTATAGAACTTGGCTTGTATATTCCAATGATGGGATTCCTCAAAATGCCCTAGGTCTCCGTGAGCAAGCATGTTGGATGCACACCCACTTAGTTTCTTTTGTTGAGCTTTCATATATTTATAGCTCTAGTGCATCTGTTGCATGGCAATCCCTACTCACTCACATTGATATCTATTAATGGGCATCCCAATAGCCCGTTGATACGCCTAGTTGATGTGAGACTATCTTCTCCTTTTTGTCTTCTCCACAACCACCGTTCTATTCCACATATAGTGCTATGTCCATGGCTCGCGCTCATGTATTGCGTGAAAGTTGAAAGAGTTTGAGATTATTAAAGTATGAAACAATTGCTTGGCTTGCCATCGGGGTTATGCATGATTAAATACTTTGTGTGATGAAGATAGAGCAACAGCCAGACTATATGATTTTGTAGGGATAACTTTCTTTAGCCATGTTATTTTGAGAAGACATGATTACTTTGATTAGTATGCTTGAAGTATCACCATTTTCATGTTAATATGAACTTTTATTTTGTATCATTTGGATCTGAACATTCATGCCACAATAACGAAAATTACATTATGAATTATGCTAGGTAGCATTCCACATCAAAAATTCTGTTTTTATCATTTACCTACTCGAGGACGAACAGGAATTAAGCTTGGGGATGCTTGATACGTCTCCAACGTATCTATAATTTTTGATTGTTCCATGCTATTATATTACCCTTTTTGGATGTTTATGGGCTTTATTTTACATATTTATATCATTTTTACGACTAACCTACTAACCGGAGGCCCAGCCCATATTGCTGTTTTATTGCCTGTTTCAGTATTTCGAAGAAAAGGAATATCAAACGGAGTCCAAACGGAATGAAACATTCAGCGTCGTCATTTTTTGGAAGAATATCATCCTCGAGGCTTGGAGATCAAGTCAGAAGACCCTCGAGGAGCCAAGGAGATAGGGGGCGCCCCCCCCCCTACAGGGCGTGGCCCCTGTCTCATGGACCCCTCGAGCACCTCCCGACCGACTTCTTTCTCCTATATATACCTACATACCCTAAACCATCAGAAATCAAGATAGATCGGGAGTTCCGCCGCCGCAAGCCTCTGTAGCCACCAAAAACCTCTCGGGGGCCTGTTCCGGCACCCTGCCGGAGGGGGAACCCATCACCGGTGGCCATCTTCATCATCCCGGCACTCTCCATGACGAGGAGGGAGTAGTTCACCCTCGGGGCTGAGGGTATGTACCAGTAGCTATGTGTTTGATCTCTCTCTCTCTCTCTCTCGTGTTCTCTCTCGTGTTCCCTCTATGGCACGATCTTGATGTCTCCCGAGAATTGCTATTGTAGTTGCATCTTATGATGTTTCTCCCCCTCTACTCTCTTGTGATGAATTGAGTTTCCCCTTTGAAGTTATCTTATCGGATTGTGTCTTTTATGAGAAAACTTGATGTATGTCTTGCCGTGTTTATTTGTGGTGACAATGGGATATTATGTGCCACTTGATGTATGTTTTGGTGACCAACTTGCGGGTTCCGCCCATGAAACTATGCATAGGGTTTGGCACACGTTCTTGACTCTCCGGTAGAAACTTTGGGGCACTCTTTGAAGTACTTTTGTGTTGGTTGGATGAATCTGAGATTGTGTGATGCATATCGTATAATCATGCCCATGGATACTTGTGGTGTCAATGGAGTATCTAGGTGACATTAGGGTTTTGGTTGATTTGTGTCTTAAGGTGTTATTCTAGTACGAACTCTTTTAAAGATTGATCCGAAAGAATAGCTTTGAGGTGGTTTTGTACCCTACCATAATCTCTACATTTGTTCTCCTCTATTAGTGGCTTTGGAGTGACTCTTTTTTGCATGTTGAGGGATTGTTATATGATCTATCTATGTTATTATTGTTGAGAGAACTTGCACTAGTGAAAGTATGAACCCTAGGCCTTGTTTCCTATCATTGCAATACCATTTATGCTCACTTTTATCATTAGTTACCTTGCTGTTTTTATATTTTCATATTACAAAAACCTATATCTACTATCCTTATTGCACTTGTATCATCATCTCTTCGCCGAACTATTGCACCTATACAATTTACCATTGTATTGGGTGTGTTGGGAACACAAGAGCCTTTTTGTTATTTGGTTGCCGGGTTTTTTGAGAGAGACCATCTTCATCCTACGCCTCCTACGGATTGATAAACCTTAGGTCATCCACTTGAGGGAAATTTGCTACTGTCCTACAAACCTGTGCACTTGCAGGCCCAACAACGTCTACAAGAAGAAGGTTGCGTAGTAGACATCAACGCCAAGGCGAAACTCCTGGCTGAGGACTGCGTGGCCTCCGCACTCCTCCAGGAGAGGTCTTGCGTGGCGCTGAAGACACTCTATGAGAATGGCCTAGAGAAGCCACTGGCTACCGACGAGAACGGCCCCGCCCAACTACTTCCTTACTTGGTCGAGGCGCTTGAGGAAGTCGTGAGCGGCGTCGGCCCCATGGCAGAGGTAGAAGCTCGCGTCCTTTCTTCCGCGGAGCTAACACGTGTCTTCAGCCACCTCCACCTCTGTGACCCTGACGCCAACCTTGACGAGCTGCTGGAGCATGTGGACGTCGAGCGCTACGCCGCTGCTACTTAAGCCGTGAAGGGCCAGGTGGAGGCCTTGCTAGGGAAGTTCCGCGCCTTCGCTCCTGCACCCATGGCAGGCAGGCGCCCTCGGGTGGTGGAACTGGTGAAGGCAACACCACCATGGGGGTGGTGCCCCTGGCGAACAACGGCGTCGTCCAAGGATGATTTACTGGCGGCTTCTTTCTTGTTTTAATTCCTGCAATGTGCACCATGACTCGTGGAGGCGTTTAAACTTGCCTCTGGTATTGTGAAGACAATTATGGTTTGTAATATTTGTTCCAAGATTTTTCTGTTTTCTTCCTATTTTCTTTACGTTCTACGTCGGTAGAGCCCGGCCCCGCGCATACCTTAGCCACCGTTGGCCCCGACCGGATCACCAGGACGGGACCAAGGAGTGAGGGGCTACATGACCAGTTAGGCTCCTGAGTCGTGATGCTCAAGAGTCCCCATTGACGTTCAAATGACCTTCATACCTTGGCTCCGCTCGGGAGGGGCCCGCGACGACCAGGTCCGGAGGACCTGGCTGGGTGGCATACGCTCGGGTGTGACCCAGGCGCAGCCCCCGTGCCCAGCCCCCTCCCGCGATGCTCCCGGGGGGAGGTGTTGCAATGAGGCCAGCCACTGAGCTCTGGGCTCCCTGAGGTTGATATGGCCGTGGGGCCGCCCTCAGTTGTTTATCACCAGTGCGGAGCATAGCGCTTCCGTATGTGTACGGGCATAGCCGTTCCTTGAAAGTGTCTTCTGCCAGCGCGGAGCATGGTGCTTCCACTGGTGCGTGGGAGGGGGACTCCCTCTAGGGAGAGCCCCCGGGGCGTGTACAGCCCCACCCTGACACATGGCTTCCATGGCAGGGCTAGACGAGGTGTATCTCGGCACTCGTAAGCCAGCACGGGACTCACGAGGCCCTACCTCAAGGCGGGTTGCGCCTGGTGTTGGGTCTTGGATAGTTGTGTGTTCCTACGAGACGGTTGGGTATGAATGCTCTATGTCCTCAGGTCCCGGCCCTCGAGCGAGCTCAGCCGCCTCTGGTATGCCAGGTCACGATGCCGTGGTCAAGGCTAGGGGGTGAGGGCTGGAGAGCCAGTAAGAGCTCCTGAGTTGCGATGCTCAGGAGCCCCCTTTTAACGCGCAAGCGAATTGTATGAGAGGACAGACCCGTGGTAGGTGGCCATCGAGCAAGCAATAATCATAGGTAGATTAGGCATGAAAGGCAAACCAGCTTAAGTAAATGCAGAATGGATACATGCCACTGGTCGGACCCAAGCGGCTTAGGGATGATGCATCCCGAAGGGCGCCCCCTAGCAAAGTAAGCTAAAGACATAAGAAAAAGATACATGCCGCGGGGAACGGACCAAGGCGTCCTGGGAATGATGCAGCCCAGAGGGCGCTCAAAACTAAAATGAACTTGGAAGAGGTCACCTTGTTCCATTGTAGAAGGGGTGTTGGGGTAGCTGAACATGCCTGGTGAAGGGGCCGACCCTCACGAGGCACCGGGGCCCTGATCCTCGGGAGGCTCTGGGGGTCCAGGTGGTTCCTTCAGGACCGTCTCCATCTCCGCTAGGACCGTGTGATGCCTGGCCTCCTGAACCGCCAGAATGCTCCGCAGGTGACGCTGGTAGGTGGCAGTCGAGTTCGGCAGGCCGAAAGGCATGCGAGCGTAGCTGTCCGGCGGACCCTCGCAGCATCCCACGCGCGAAGGCCAGAAGCTCTCTTGAGATGCGGCTTGGTTGAGCCCTGGGACATCAATACAGACGCGCACCCCACCATCCTCGCCTGGATGGGGGGCCACGCCAAGCAAGCGGCGGTTGCCGCGTAGGGCCCTCGCTTCCTGAAGCTCCTGAATGGTCTTGGTGATGAACACCTGAATGTTGGGCTTTCACTGCCTCGTGCCTTCCTGATGGAAACATGCCTCGAAGCACGCCTCCAAGTGGTGCCCGAGCGCCTCCCTCGTTATGTTGGCGAGGTCTGAGGCCCTCCAGAAGAGATCCCCCGAGCCCTGCCCGAGGAGGGCGCCGAGCACGCCTTCCTATGCGATGGAAGAAGGCGCCCTAGGCACGGGCACTCATCCTGACGCGGCACCACCCGGGATGCCAACCTCCTGAGGCCTTCTGTGGAGAGGTTGCTTCTTCTTCTTGGGGATGGCCTCGGGAGGGTTCTCGCCCTTGCTGTCCGGGTCCTCGATTGTTGCAGCTTGGAAGGCATGCTCGAGGGAGCACACCACATCTCTCTCTTCGCAGGGGACGGTGATGATTCCGCTGCTTCCCGGCATCTTGAGGATGTTGTAGCCATGGCGGGTCACTGCCA
This sequence comes from Triticum dicoccoides, assembly GCF_002162155.2. Classification (NCBI taxonomy): domain Eukaryota; kingdom Viridiplantae; phylum Streptophyta; class Magnoliopsida; order Poales; family Poaceae; genus Triticum; species Triticum dicoccoides. Next base: position 332,501,036 of record NC_041385.1, on the reverse strand, counting down.
TGAACTTGTCTAGGGCTGGATACCCGAGGATGGCGTTGTACGATAGGTGGATCTGGGCGATGTCGGAGTCGATGAGCTCAGTGCGGTAGTTTTCGCGCTTTCCGAAGGTGACAGGGAGGCGGACCTACCCTATTGGGGTGGTGGAACCGTAGGTAACTCCTGAGAAAGGCTTGGTAGGCTGGAGCTGATCGTATGGCACTTGAAGGTTGTCGAACATCTCTACAGACAGGACGTTAAGCCCTGCACCGCCATCGATGAGGGTCCTGGTGACTTGCACGTTGCCGATGACTGGTGAACAGAGCATTGGGAGGACGCCAGCAGTAGCCATGCACTTGAGTTGATCTGCCGAGCTGAAGGTGATGGTGCACTTGAACCATCTGAGCGGGCATGTGGCCTCGAGCTTGGGGAGGACTACATTCACCTCGCGAGCGAACTGCTTGAAGATGCGCTGAGAGGCTGGGGCCTGAGCTCCGCCCAAGATGCAAGCGATAGCACGTGGCTCCTAGAAGCCCCCAGCCCCCTCGTCCTGGTGATGGTCGTCATTCCTTCTTGGCGGCGGCAGCAGATGAAGGCCTGCGTTACCCTGTGGGCGGTCCTCGCGAGGGTGATCCCTCCAGGCGCCCTCGCGAGGCTGGTCCTGCTAGCGATCCTCACGAGGGCGGTAGCACCACTCCTAGCAAGGGCCACGGTCGTCCCATCGTCCTCCGCCACGTCCTCCTCCTCGTCCATAGCCCCGGTCATTGCGATCGGGGCGTCGACCGAAGCGTCCTTCTCGAACGGCCCTGAGCTCCAAGGAGTCGTTGGTGTTGTGGGTGTGGAGGTTGTGTTAGGCGCAGAACGGTCGGCTGCCATTGGACGACTCCGGTTGGTCCCTGCCGTGCTTCATGTCTGGTTCCACTGCGAGCACGGCCACTCCCTTGCACTTCTCATCCTTGGCCTTGGTCTTCTTTTCTTCCGAGTCAACAGCTGGAAGCTCGAGGAGGGAGAGGCTTCCTTCCTCAGCTCTTGCGCACTTGGTCGCCAGGTTGAATAGCTCCAGGGATGTGCATAGCTCCTCGGGGATGGCGAGAACCTCCTTCATCTTGACATCATGGATGCCATCAGAGAACGCTGAGATGATGGCCTGGTCCATCACCTTGGGGATCTTGAGTTGGACACTATTGAAGCACTGGATGTATTTCTGTAGGGTCTCCCTGGGCTGTTGCTTGATGCGGCGTAGGTCACCCGTGTTCGGGGGCAGTCGCGAGTGCCCTGGAAGTTGGCGATGAAGCGGTTACGCATCTCGTCCCAGGAGGAGATCGAGCTGGGAGGCAGGTTCGGGAGCCACGAGCAGGCACCATCCTTGAGCGCGATGGGAAACCAATTCGCCATGACCTTCTTGTCGCCATTGGCCGCCTCGATGCTCAGCTCGTAGAGCTGCAGGAACTCTGCAGGGTCGGGGGTGCCGTCATAGCTAGGAGGCAGGTCCGGCTTGAACTTACCCGGCCAGGCGACGCTACGCAGCTCAGGGGTGAAGGCGCGGCAACCTGTGGTGGTCACTGGGGCCCTTTGTTGATGCAAAGCTTGCTCTTGATGGTACCCGCATACCGCTGCCACAGGCAGTACAAGGTCTTGTCGCGCTGGTGCAGGAAGCACAGGGGCGCCTTTTTGAGGCCAAGGGATTTCGTGATAGCTTCCTTCTCCCCGCGCGGGCGCCGGACGTGGTGGGTCACGCCCAGGGGCCGCGTGCCTTGGCGCTAAGGAGCCGTCTTGGGGTAGAGGTGGTGGAGGTGCTCCTTGAGCCACGTCGCCCCGACCTGGCGGAGGGCAAGGCAACATGAGGGGCGGCGGGGGAGAGCCCCTTGCGGCGCTGACAAGCTCGGTGATGCAAGCGAGCCATTCTTCATAGAGGTCGTCGACGAGGCGGTAACATAGGAGCTCGCGTGCCATGCGTAGCATGGCTTGTGCGTCCGTGGGCGCGCGACGAGCGTGGGATGACGAGCCAGCTGGTGTCAACGACGGAGTGGCGGTGCGGACTTCCCACCACACCGAGGGGTGCGACGAGGATGCTTGCTGCTCGTTCCCTGCCGGGCCGGTGGCTCAAGGAGGTCCGCCGACAGGAGCCGTCTGGGCGACGCATGCGGCAAGAGCGGCCCGGCGCTCAGCGCGGGCTCGGCGGGCGTCCAACATGGATGGGACGAAGCGATAGGACGCACATCAGCACAAGGAAGACTTCGGGGCACTCCTGCCTGGCGCGCCAAATGTCAGATAATGGGTTCTGGCAAAACCCTTGAAGTTCCAACACTGGGGTGCGCACGAAGATTTCCCCCTACTGAAACACGCTCTCAGCCTCGCCGCGATCTTTAAGTTAGCACGATGAACTCACAACACAAGAGACACAAGATTTATATAGGTTCGGGCCAGTGTTGTGGTGGAATACCCTACTCCTGTGTGGTGGTGGTGGATTGCCTCTTGGGCTGACGATGAACAGTACAAGGGAAGAACAGCCTCCTGAGGAGAGGTGTTCTTGTGCTTGGTGAACTTGTGTGGGTGATGGCGATCTGGATCCGTCCTCCAGGTGAGAGGGTTGCCTCTCTACTGTGGTGGCTAGCCCTATTTATAGAGGCCCTGGTCCTATCCCCAAATATTGAGCGGGAAGGGATCCAACAATGGCCATTTTGTAAGGGGATAGCAAGTACATGCTATCCAGACTAAAGATGGTCTTCGCCTGTCAAAGGAGCTGGTGATGATTCCGTCTTGGGCTCCACGATGACCTACGTTCTGCCATCCTACTGTTCTTGGTCTTGTTGCACCGATATGGAAACCTTTGCCTGATGCCTCGGTGCCCGCCTGGCGCCCGCCTAGCCTTGGTCGTCATGGCTTGTGTCACGGGAACCTCGCGAGGTACCCCTTGCCTTGATTTCTCCGCCTCCCTCACGAGCCTGCCTGGTGAGGCCGCTCCTGAGGAGGCCTTGTGTCATCTGCCCCGGAGGCTTGGCCCCTCGCGAGGGTCTTGAGCGTTGGTTGATGAAGGCGGTCCGTACTGGGCCACTGGTGGAGCCACGCCGCGGGCCGCAGGCAGGCAAGTCTGGGGACCCTCGTTCCCAGAACGCCGACACCTGCCCGATCAGGTGCGTGGAGCCGTGGGTCACTCCTGAGAAGGGATTGGTAGGCTGAAGCTGGTGATACGGCACTGGGAGCCTGTTGAACATCTAGACAGAGAGAACATTGAGCCCTGCTCCGCCATCGACGAGTGTCTTAGTGATGATTATGTTGCTGATGATGGGTGAGCAGAGTATTGGGACAGCGCCGGCTGTGGCTGCGCACTTGAGCTGGTCGGAGGAGTCGAAGGTGATGGCGTACTTGGACCACCTGAGTAGGTGTGTCGCCTCGAGCTTGGGAAGGGCAGCGTTCACCTCACGCATGAACTGCTTGAAGATGAGATTAGAGGCTGGGGCCTGGGAGCCGCCCAAGATGTAGGCGATGGCACGAGGCTCTTGGAATCCCCCATCACCCTCGTCCTGGTGGTGGTATTCATTACTCCTTGGTGGCAGAGGCAGTGGAGGAAGACCAGCATTTCCCTGAGGCTGATCCTCGTGAGGTTGATCCCTCCAGGTGCCCTCGCGAGGCTGGCCTTGCTAGCGATCCTCCCGAGGCTGGTCGTGCCACTTCTGATGATGGTCGTGGCCATCCCTGTGTCCTCCACCTCGGCCACCACAGCAGACGTAGCCTCGATCATTGCGCTCGGGGCGATGACCGAGGCGCCCGTTACGGATGGCCCTGAGCTCCTGACAGTCGTTGGTGTTGTGGTTGTGCAGGTTGTGGAGGACGCAGAACGGAGGACTGCCCTTGGATGACTCAGGGTGATCGCAGCCGCGCTTCATCTCTGGCTTGGACGCGAGCATAGCAGGTCCCTTGTGTTTCACGTCCTTGGCCTTGGCCTTCTTGTCTTTTGGGTCTGGATCGGGGAGCTCGAGACGGGAGAGGCATCCCTCCTCAGCTCTTGCACACTTGTTCGCCATGTTGAACATCTCCAAAGCTGTGCAAAGATGTTCATGTATGGCGAGCTCCTCCTTTATCTTGACGTCGTGCATGACATCAGTGAACATTGAGATGACGGCCTCGTCCGACACCTTGGGTATCTTGAGGCGACCGTTGTTGAAGCGTTGTATGTACTTCTACATGGTCTCTCCTGGCTGCTTCTTGATGCGTCACAGTTCACCTGCGGCCAGCGGGCGGTCGCGTGTGCCCTAGAAGTTGGCAATGAAGCGCTCACGCAGCTCGTCCCAGGAGGAGACCGATCGCACGGGGAGGTTTAGGATCCAGGAGCGCGCGCCTTCTTTGAGGGCCATGGGGAACCAGTTCGCCATGATCTTCTCATTACTGCTGGCCGCCTTGTTGCTCAGCTCATAGAGCTGCAGGAACTCAGTAGGGTCGGCCGTGCTATTTCTAGCATGGGGGTAGGTCAGGCTTTAACTTCCCTGGCCAGACAATGTTGCGTAGCTCCGGAGTGAATACTCGACACCCTACTGTGGTCATGGGAGCCCGTGGTGGTGGTGGTGCCTGGTCTTGGTGCTCGCACGCCACCACCATAGGCAGCTCACGATCTTGACGTGGAGGTGCTGGGAGCACACGTGCATCTTCTTGGGGCCACTGCACCACTTGACAGCTTGCTTCATCACGCGCAGGGGCTTGACATCGCAGGTCGCGCTGAGGCGCTGCCCGCCTTGGCTTGACGATCGCGCCCTGCATGGGAGGTGGAGAAGGCGCCCCGTGAGCCATGTCGCCCGCAGCAGGCGCTGGTTGAGGCAGCGAGCAGGATGGTGCAACCGAATCTTCGGTGGTGCTGACAAGCTCGGCGATGCGCTCGAGCCACTCCTTGTAGAAGTCATTGACCGGGCGGTAGCGCAGGAGCTCCCGTGCCATGAGCAGCGCAACCTGCAAGTTCGCCGGGCCACGACGTGCGTGGGAGGATGAAGCGGTCGGAGTCAATGATGGAGTAGCGGTGCACCCATCATGATGCACAAAGGTGTGCATCGATGATGCTTGCTGCTCGTGGCCAGTAGGGCCCGTGGCAGCGTTTGCTGTTGGCAAGGGGGGACGGCGAGGACGGTCATCGCCCGCCGGTGCCATCTAAGCGACACAGGCTGCAACCACGGCCGCCGCTCAGCGCGAGCCCGACGTGTGTCAGCCATGGAAGCATCGGAGTAGAGCTGGATCGATCAATGGAAAAGAAGATCCGACGCACCCCTACTGTGACAGCCTTGATTTTGCCTTCTCTCTCTTTCCGGACTTGCCTTCTCTCTCTTTCCGGACTTGGTTTTTATCGCGGTGTTTGCCCTAATTTGAATTGGAGTTTGAATCATTTCAAATGGACTTGGCACTTGGGCATATCCTTGGGTTTCACCCAAGTGACCTATCTTCTTTATTTTTCTGATCAATCCTCAAAATAATCAAATGAATATTTTTCATAAAAGAAAAATATTCATTTCTCTCTCTGAAACTCACCTCAGAAACTTGTGCTCCAAAGCAACCTCAATTTTTCTTGCTCAGAAAAATTTGAGATAAATCCTAAATATTCTTAGAACCATGGAACAACTTCCCATGTAAAAATATTGCATCACTTTTTGCAATATTTTTGTTGTAGAAAATCTTTTCGCTTCTGGACCAGAAATGCACTTTGTACATCAAGTACATTTTTCCTTGAGCTATTAGCCTTGATCTTTCTTAAGCTTAAACACCCTCCTAAGAAACTCTAAACCCCAGGAGATCAGCCCTAATGGCCTTCTAGAAGGTGGCCAAACTTGGCGGCCAAGTTTCTGGACAGAAACTTCTCAGCTTAGTGAAGTAAAATCTGGTCGGCCTGGGCATGATCCAACAACTCCCCAAGACTAAACACTGCATGGTTGAGCGCGTAGAAAAGGTTTGGCCGCTCCTGGGCGTCGTTTTGACCATGCCAGCCTGGTGACCGCGCGTGGACATGGTGCCTGGCATGCATCTCGGCGCACTCTCGCTGTCGCCTTGCTCTCTGTTTCGTGCGTGCTCGATCCAGCGCTCGCCTCTGACTACCACACCGCGCCAACAGCCTCGACCGATCACCCTTGACTGCTCCTTGGCGCTCGCCGACGCCGGAGCCACCGCAACAAGCATGGGCGCATCGCGGCCAAAAGGCTACAGTGCGTGCGTGCACTTGGCCGCTTCTCCAACCGCCTCCTGTGCTCGTCTGTGAGCGTGGGCAAGCTTCTGCATTGACGCTGAGCGTTTTCCCCCTCTCATTGGAGCTTCTCGTCGTCGTTCGCCTCGTGTCCACAGAGCTCCGGCGGCGACACGCCCCCCCTTCGCTCCTTCTATATATAGCGCTCCCCTCCTCGATTCCTAGCCACGCACCACTCCACACCACCTCCACGAACGTAGACGAGCCGAAGCCTGGTCGGGCAGGCCTTCGGCCGTTGCCCTGACCAGAGGACTCCGGTGATCCCCGCAGTCCGCCGCCGTGCTCCGGTGCCTCTCGAGCTCAAGCAGCTTCTTGTGTGGGGCATTGGGGGTCTGCTGGTGCTGCCTGGACCCCGTGGAGCCCTCGGAGCCGCCTCTAGCCGTCGTCTTCAACCTCTCGGGCAAAACCCATCCGCCACCGAAGCTTGTGAGCTCAACTGCGACCAGCTCCGTCCACCTCTCGCCAAGCCATGGGTATGGGCAGGTGCGCCTCGAGCCCCGCTTCAATCCTATCCCTCTAGCCTAGCCCCAAACCCCCTCGTCACCGGCGTGAGCTCCGGTGAAGCCCCACCTCTCTCTGATCTTGCTCTCTCTCTCTCTCCTAACACGCGGGACCCACCTATCGGTCTCACCACTCGTGCCCGAAGCGGTATGAGTGGAGGCGTATTTCTGTTATATGCCTTCGACGTCACCCCCCCCCCATAGGAATTTCTGTTTAATTCAAATTTATTCAGAAATTTGACCAAACTTTGACCAGCCACCATTTCTAAACCACAAGTCCAAATGATTTGATTCTTTTTGCATTGTCTTTGTTACAGAAAGCTCTAGCAGCACACCAGAAGGTGGATTTTTGCCTGCTGTCTAGAATTTCTGGTGATTTTCAGAATTTTTTTTGATAATTCTTTTTGTGGCTTAAATTCTTTTTCAGAAGGAGAAGCTTGTCTTGAAGCAAACCAAGAGGGGTGTGATCCTCCTCTACACTAAGGCAAGCCACACTAGCATTTGGATGGTGTTATTTCAATATCTATGGTTTTCTACCTGAATATGAGTTATTATTTGCATTTAAAGTTTGATAAATAATTTTGGTTAATTTCTAGTTACTTTACCATGCTTTATATGCTTGTTTTAGTTACTGGTTGAATGCATGAGCTTGTTTGGCTAAGTAGAGTAATATTTTGCACTATGAATATTGCTATGCAAATTAATGATAGTTATTTTACTAGTGATAGTTTTATTTAAATAAAGAACTAATAAAAGTATTGCTTGGTTATGAAAATGAGTTATAACCAGAGAAGTTTTGATTCTTAGTATTGCAAGATGCATGTGTTGTTAAGTTTGATCCATGAATATGAGTTGTTTGTTTTGCATGACGAGTAGTTGGATGCTTCTTTTGGGTTATATCATGTTAATGATAAAAAGTTTTTATCAAAGTTAAACTTGATTAAGTTCAACGTGAATATGATGTTGATCACATCATGGTGCCGCTGAATCGGGTTTTTAATTCAGTGCGACCACATTTTACTTTATGGGAAGGTGTTGATTAGGTCCTTTGTTGTGGCTCTCACCGGTGCCTCCCGCGAGGGAATGTTATGGGCGTGCATACCCTGGCCCAGTAGGCAGACATAACCTTGTGTGCTCGGTTTGTTTTTATGGTACCTTGTCCCCGTTTCTGACTGTTTTGCCACGACGGTGGCCGTTGGTGTCTTTGGTAGACACGGGGCCACCCAAGACCTAGCCCTGAGGGGGAGTTGGTCGGAGTGGCCGGGGAGAGTGCATGACAAAGGAAGGGTTTCGTCAGAATGCTTTGGTCCACCCAAATGGGAGGCCAGGTATTCCGTAGTGTGGGTAAAGTGCGCTACCTGTGCAAAGTGTAATTAATCTATCGATAGCCGCGTCCTTGGTTATGGGAATAACTCGGAAGTAAGTCACACCATGGATCAACTTTTCTAATAATCTTGCAAACTAAGTGAGTGATGTGATGCATTGGTTCGTGATGAAAGCATGAGCACTGGAGGTGTTCATGAGTGATTGGTTTCAGTTGTGACCCAGGTATGGTCACCGTTTGGTTACGAGGTAACCGTCTGGTAAGCGAGTCCGTGGGACTCATTGCATAAAACATTGTTTTCCTTCGGTAGCACTAGTTTTGCATTGTATTAATCTGATTAAATATCATGGTATTATTTGTCATCGTGTGTATGTTTGTTGTGAGCTTGCAAGTACATTCAATGTACTGACCTGGCTTGTTATGCCAGCTTTCAGGCAAGTCAGTTCACATCGGAGCGCATCTCATGTCTAGGCCGTGTTCAAGTCGGTGTCCCTGTGCTATGGAGTTCCTCTATGTCGTTCTTCCGCTGCCGCGTAGCTCGTGTGATCGAGGCCCCCGTCATGTTCATTAAATAATGTACATACTGTCCAGCAGCACCGTGTGTGCCGCTTGGCCTCGAATCTCGATGTAATATCAGACCTATGTAATCCGCTAGAATCAATAAAACAGTTGTTTATATACCATGTTGTTGTGTGTTGCTAGAAGACTTGATCTCTGGGCTGGCAATGCAAGGCAAACCGGTTGCGCTGAGCCGGGGTGCCACAATGCTTGGTATTAGAGGCGCGCTGATTGTAGCACACGCTAGACCGTTAGTGCGCTAGTGAAACGGTAGATAGCTTCATTTGAGTGCCGATTGTTGCATTGCATGCATGTTTATTTCTTATTCCTAACTGAATGATTTGTGAATGTAGATGGCACCAGTACCAATCTTGTACCATCCTGAGCCAGCTCCGTACACATAGCCGCATCTGTTTCAGAATGTGTGGTGACGACTCTAGCCAGAGGGTCCTGATCCAGAGTATCGGGTGTATCACGAGCACCTAGCCGGTGCATTGTATGAGTATTATGCTGAGGTCACTCTACACCACAGTTCACCAACCGGCGCTTACACTCATTCGATGAAGGGTGGTCTTGCTTCTATGCCATCTCAGGCGATTCAGTTTGCTGCTCTCGAGGCTCTTGTAGAAATGTGCTACAATGAGGTCCGCATGCATACCCACCCTGGTCTCTTCTACTACCCATCTCTGCACGAGAATGGTCGTGTCCGTTTGCCTTTGATTAATCCGGCGTGCGATCGTCCCACTAGCCAAGTTTGTCGCTACATCACAGCTAGCTATCTCCTGAACTACGAGTTAGCTCGGGAGCTTTCACGTGCTCGCACCGCTCTCGCAACAGCTCGGGTGAGGAACCCTCTTCCCGCTGTTATCTATACTTATGCTCCGGTTCCTTCCACCCCCGTTCCACCGACGACCTCGCAGGGTACCGATAACCCTCTGACGGTGAACCCTTGCAGCGATCCGGCTACATGGTCTTCCCTTGTCGCTACTCCTACTGCTCCTATGCTTAGATCCCTTCCTCCACCTGCCCATGAGGGAGAGCCCTCAAGGCAGCGTCGTCGCGTTCCTCTCGAGCCAGAGGTCTCTGCTATCAGTTCAGGATCAGGGTCCGACTCAGGAGATGAGCCTGCAGAAGCACCAATTGAGCAGTAGACCGTTAGAGTATCGCCGTAGTCAGGAGCATGATGTATGGCTGTAACCGCACTTGTCATGATGCGTAGTTTCATGTACGACGGTAGTAGACCCGCTGTGATGTTACTTTCATGTTGGGAGTATGTATAATTATGTTGGAACTTTTTATTCGCTTTGGTTTTCATTCGTTGTTTTCTTTCGGGATTTGTCATTATCTTCTTCCCCCCATTTTGGAATTTTCTCATCATGGTTGCTATGTATTGGGAAAAACGTAAAATAGGTTGATGCGTGGAGGCATCAGCAACCAAGCTTGTGAGGATGCCCCTGTCCGTCGTTCCGCAAGACAGGTGGGACATTCCACCGAGCCGTACCAGCCACCTCCGCCGCCACCGCCACATCCGCCTTCCACCCATCAAATCATGAGAATGTTTTAAGAAAGAAGAAGCAACAACCTGTTGGAAATCCTGAAGAGTGTACAAGTTATGGTTGGGCAGAATGGAAACCAAAATGGCCATCACTCCAAACTCTCAGATTTTTAGCGAACCAAGTTTCCTAGTTTCAGCCATGCTACTGATCCTTTGGACGCCGACGATTGGCTAAGGACTATGCAGAGGAAACTGGAGATTGCTTGCACTAAAGAAGGAGACAAGGTTCCCTTCACAACACATTATCTCGAAGGAGCTTCCGCGGTATGGTGGGATATTGCCAAGGCAATATGGTCTGCAGACGGGGAAATTACTTGGGACAAATTCAATGAACAATTCTGCAAGTATCATATTCCCACCGGAGTCATGAAAATCAAGCAGCGTGAATTCCTCGCTCTCACTCAAGGCAGCATGACCGTCAACGAGTACCTGAACAAGTTCAACCATTTGGCCCGCTATTCTCTCCACGATGTTGCCACGGAAGAGCGGAAGATTGACCATTTCCTTGGAGGCCTGAATCAGCATCTCAGGTGCACTCTCAGCATGTTTGATTTCCCAAACTTCCTGATGCTGGTGAACAAGGCCCACATCGCTGAAAGGTAACACAAGATCCTGCACAACCACAAGCAAGTTGTTAACTACCACAAGCGCAAATTCGAGCCAAAGAGGGATATGCAACCAGTGCAAAAGGCTCGTACTTGGCAATAGACTCAGGTGGAGTACAAGCCAAATTGGCAGTAGAATGTCAACAATACTACTACACAAGTGAAGAATGTTGTGACCAGCCCAGTGCGTGAAGACTATCAGCACAACAATTCATGTTTCAGCTGTGGTCAAACCGGACACTACGCCAGGCAGTGTCCCAAGAAAAGCAAGCAAGTAGCTCCCTTCTAGCCGCAAGTCAACTACATGGAGCCGTATCCCGCTCTAGAAATGATTCTAGGGCAAATTCATCACATCTCCACAGAGGAAGCTCAAGAGGACCCGGAAGTCGTCATTGGTATGTTGCTTGTTAACGACATACCCGCCGTAATTTTATTTGACTCTCGACTTCCCACTCTTTCATTTCGGGGAGTTTTGCTTCCCAAAACAATTTTCCTTGTTCAATTTTGGGAAAGCACATGCTGGTACAATCCATGGGATTCATACTCAGAAGTAATCTCGTCTGCCGAAATTTGGAAATTGACATCAAGAGCGTCAAGTTTCCGACCTCGTTGATAATCATCGATTGCAACAAATTGGACTTCATTCTGGGCCTGAATTGGTTAACTCAATATTAGGTCTGCATCAGCTGTGCGACCAGAGAAGTTACCCTGAAAAATACGAAAGGTCGCACCACAAGTTTTTATGCCCGCAGGCGCATACCCATGAAAGATATGGTTTTCGCAGCAGTGGCCGAAGAAGTGGATTTAATTTGTATGGTCAGTGAGTATCCAGACTTCTTTCCTGAAGAATAACCAGGCATGCCACCAAACCGATAATTGGAGTTTGCAATTGACCGAGAATTGAAGAAACAACTGGATGAGATGCCGCAGAAAGGATACATTCGACCAAGCTCTTCACCATGGGGATCACCAGCAATCTTCATGGACAAAAAGGATGGCAGTCTACGAATGTGTGTAGACTACCGACAGCTGAATGACGTCACCATCAAAAACAAGTATCCCCTGCCGAGGATCGATGATCTGTTTGATCAACTTAGTGGGGCCAAAGTGTTCTCAAAAATTGATTTGAGGATTGGATATCATCAGCTCAAGATAAAGAAGGAAGATATTCCTAAGACCACGTTTATCACTCGATATGGTCTTTATGAGTACACTGTTATGTCCTTTGGCCTCGCCAACGCTCCTGCATTCTTTATGCATATGATGAACAAGGTGTTTATGGACTTCTTTGATAAATTTGTGGTGGTATTCATTGATGACATCCTCATTTACTCCAAGAGCAAGGATGCAGACAAGTAGCATCTTCGGGCAGTCCTGCAAAGGCTTCGCGACCATTAGCTTTATGCCAAATTCAGCAAATGTGAGTTTTGGCTCCAACAAGTGGGATTCCTCGAACATATCCTCTCGGCAGAAGGAATCTCAGTGGACCCAAGCAAGGTGAAGGATGTACTTGATTGGTCCGCACCCACCACAGTCTCAGAAATCCGGAGTTTCCTTGGACTAGCCGGATATTATCGTTGTTTTATCAAAGGCTTCTCGAAGATCGCTAAGCCTATGACTGAACTTCTAAATAAGGATAAGAAGTTTGTATGGATTAGGGAATGCGGGCATAGTTTCAACGAGCTAAAAATCTGGCTGACATCGGCACCAGTATTGACTCTTCCAGACATCTACCGCAGTTTTGATGTCTACTGCGACGCCTCCAGGAGAGGACTGGAGTGCGTACTCATGCAAGATGGCAAAGTGGTGGCATATGCATCTTGATAACTGTGGCAACACGAAGGAAACTACCCTACTCATGATTTGGAATTAGCCACGGTGGTGCACGCTTTGAAGATCAGGAGACACTATCTGATTGGAAAGAGGTGCCAGATATTCACCAATTATAAGAGTCTCAAGTATATATTCACTCAACCAGATTTGAACCTTCGACAGTGAAGATGGCTCGAATTGGTTAAGGACTATGACCTCGGGATAAATTATCACCCGGGCAAAGCTAATGTGGTGGCTGACGCCCTCAGCCGCAAACCAGTCAACCTTAATGCTCTAATGGATTCCTTGCCTCCTGAGCTTTATGAAGAAATCAGGCAGCTCAATTTGGTAATCACCGACGCCCGTCTTGCCAATATATTGGAGGTTGCCCCTACTCCAGAAGAAGAAATTCACAGTGCTCAAGCGAATGATGAGAGGTTAAAAGATATGTTCAGAAGATGAACCAAGGGCGCGCACCATATTTCTCTATGGATCAGTGCTACATCTTGAGATTGCGTTGGTTTTCCTTGAAGAGGAAACGGTGATGCAGCAATAGTAGCGTAAGTATTTCCCTCTGTTTTTGAGAACCAAGGTATCAATCCAGTAGGAGGCTCCTCAAAAGTCCAACGCACCTACACAAACAAACAAAGAACTCGCAACCAACGCGATAAAGGGGTTGTTAATCCCTTCACGGCCACTTGCGAAAGTGAGATCTGATAGAGATAGTATGATAAGGTAAATATATTTTCGGTATTTTATAATATAGATGCGAAAAGTAAAGATGCAAATAAAAGTAGATTGAAAACTTATATGATAAAAGATAGACCCGGGGGCCATAGGTTTCACTAGTGGCTTCTCTCAAGATAGCATAAGTATTATGGTGGGTGAACAAATTACTATCGAGCAATTGATAGAAAAGCGAATAATTATGAAATTATCTAGGCATGATCATGTATATAGGCATCACGTCCGCAACAAGTAGACCAACTCCTGCCTGCATCTACTACTATTACTCCACACATCGACCGCTATCCAGCATGCATCTAGAGTATTAAGTTCATAAGAACAGAGTAACGCATTAAGAAAGATGACATGGTGTAGAGGGATAAACTCAAGCAATATCATATAAACCCCATCTTTTTATCCTCGATGGCAACAATACAATACGTGCCTTGCAACCCTTTCTGTCACTGGGTAAGGACACCGCAAGATTGAACCCAAAGCTAAGCACTTCTCCCATGGCAAGAAAGATCAATCTAGTAGGGCAAAGCAAACCGATAATGCGAAGAGACTTGCAAAGATAACTCAATCATACATAAAAGAATTCAGAGAAGATTCAAATATTTCTCATAGATAAACTTGATCATAAACTCACAATTCATCGGATCTCGACAAACACACAGCAAAAAGAGTTACATCGAATAGATCTCCACAAGAGAGGGGGAGAACATGGTATTGAGATCCAAAAAGAGAGAAGAAGCCATCTAGCTAATAACTATGGACCCGAAGGTCTGTGGTAAACTACTCACAACTCATCGGAGGGGCTATGGTATTGATGTAGAAGCCCTCCGTGGTCGATTCCCCCTCCGGCGGAGCGCCGGCGAAGGCTCCAAGATGGGATCTCGCGGATACAGAAGGTTACAGCGGTGGAAATTGTTTTTCGTTGGCTCCCTGGATGTTTTCGGGGTACGTAGGTATATATAGGAGGAAGAAGTACGTCGGTGGCCGCCTGAGGGGCCCAGGAGACAGGGGGCGCGCCCAGGAGGGGTGGGCGCGCCCTCCTTTCTCCTGGCCGCCTCGATTGCTTCTTGACTTGCACTCCAAGTCCTCTTGATCACGTTCGTTCCAAAAATCACGCTCCCGAAGGTTTCATTCCGTTTGGACTCCGTTTGATATTCCTTTTCTTCGAAATACTGAAATAGGCAAAAAACAGCAATACGGGTTGGGCCTCCGGTTAGTAGGTTAGTCCCAAAAATGATATAAATGTCAGAGACCCCGACTCGATGTCACATCGATCTAGCCTGCAGCACCTCATATCATTTTGCGGCCTCACGCACGGTATCCCCACGGGTGTCGCCTTACCTTTGCCCGGGACCGTTTGCGCCTTTTGGCTCACGTATATGATAGTGTCGCTAGCATCCATATGATAAGGAGCCCGGGCTGACATGACTAGTCGTAAACCCAAAGTGGCACAGACTTACAGGGACAGGCATCCATGACCCAGCATCGAACGTGTCGGTCATCAGCGAGTGAATCCAGGCTGTAGCACTGGGCTAGCAGGACTCCGGTGAACCGGGCTGTAGCGGGCTAACAGGACTCCGGTATTCATCACGTGACATTTCCCCGAAGGGACAGACACAGGAACGAAGAAGGACACATGCCGGCCAGCCTAAGTGTTCCGGAGCAGTAGCAAGCTACCATGGCTCGGTGGAAACACTAGGAGACATTTCCCCGTAAGAGAGGCTACTAAAGATAAACAACTAGATGGTCAGATCCCACACATACCAAGCATTTCAATAACATACACACAATATGCTCGATATGTGCAAACACAACATGGCATCACAACATGACTCTACGAATCAAGTAGTTTATTCATTAGGCTCCGAGGAGCGAGATATTACAATCATGGGTCTCATGACCCAACAATCAGAGCATACAAGTCAAAGCACAAGCGGAAGCTATCATGTCTGAGTACAGACATCTATAAATGAAAAAGGCTGAGAAGCCTGACTATCTATCAGATCCTGCCGAGGGCACAAGATCGTAGCTGAGGTATCAAGCTAAACGTCGAAGTCCACGCGAAACTACTAGTGAGACCGAAGTCTCTCTGCAAAAACATAAATAGGCAAACGTGAGTACAAATGTACCCAGCAAGACTTACATCAGAACTATCTACATATGCATCATTATCAACAAAGGGGATGGTGGGGTTTAACTGCAGCAAGCCAGCTTTGACTCGGTGGCTATCCTGAACTACGACTGCGAGTAACTCTTTTGAGGTGGCGCACACGAGTCCACATATTCACCATATCAATACACCACTATGGATCCGCTCCCGTCTCCCTACGAGAACGCCATCCATAGCACTCACGCTTATCTTGCGTATTTTAGAGTATCCACTTTCACTTGTCTATGAACTGATATAAGCAACCCAGAGGTCCTTTTCCGCGGACACGGCTATTCGAATAGATGATGTTAACCCTGCAGGGGTGTACTTCTTCACACACGCTCTCACCACTTACCGCCGTTTACACGACATGTACTCGGCAACCTTCAAGCGGAAGCCCAACGTGGGTGTCGGCCACGGCCTGCCTAAACACTCAAGTCTCTAGTCCAGGTTTATCGCCTATTCGGGTTCCATCCATGAGGAGATCCGGCCGGAGTTTTGCTCACAGCCCCAAACGATGTGTACAGGGTTCCGTGACACCAAACGGGTGCCCGGTTTACCCGGCCACGTGCCTACCGCATCACAGCCCACCCCTACGGTCAGCGCTGTCCACGGCCTCCAGCATACTACAAACACCAGAAACTACTTGCAACTCCTGGACAGAGGACAAGGGTGATTAAGAAGCCGAGAGGGTCCATTGGTTTCGGGCCCAATGCGTGGTAGTAGCTGAATCATGGATCACAAACACAGAACTCAGTTCCTGAGGACGGCTGCAATGAGACAACCCACCATGTACTCCTACATGGCCTCTCACCGCTACCTTTACCAAATCGTGTTCACACACTTAGCTCACATACAGTAGGACATGTTCACACACCTCTGATTCATCCCCGATGAATCAGACCTGACTCAACTCTAAGCAGTAGCAGGCATGACAAACAAACATGAATGAGTAGGCACAATAGGGCTCAAACAACTCCTACTCATGCTAGTGGGTTTCATCTATTTACTGTGGAATGACAGGTCATGCAAAGGATAAAGGGGTTCAGCTACCGCAGCAAGTAACAGATGAATCGTTGTTGTCCTAATGCAGTAAAAGAGAGCAGGAGCGAGAGAGTAGGATTGTATCGGAATGAACAAGGGGGTTTTGCTTGCCTGGCACTTCTGAAGATAGCATTGAGTCTTCATCAGTGTCAACGATCACGTCATCGATATCACGTCTATCGAGAGGGGACAAATACCGGCAACACACAAGGGAACACAATCAATGCAATGCACAATATGATGCATGATCATGACATGGCAAAATGAATGTGTGTTGGGCTAATGCAACTAAAACCAGATTAAATGAAGTTGGTTTGAATACAAGATTCAAATTCAAACTCCATATGTGATTATTTAAATGCCCTTTAATTGATTTGTGCTAAACAGCACCTATAAGTTGTTCTATCATGCATGAAAATGGTACAGATGGATTCCTTGAATTTTTCTGATAATTTTTCATATATAAATTATTTAATTTGGAGTTACGGTTAATTTTCTATGATTTTTAGAAGTTTATATAATTTTCTGGATTTTCTGAATTATTTTAGAAAATGATTATCTGCGTCATCATTGCGTCATGCTGACCTCAGCAGGTCAACAGACCGGGTCCAGGTCAAACCTGACACTGGGACCCACATGTCAGTGTGATTAGCTTAACTAAAATTAATTAAACTAATCCTAATAGTTAACAGGGATGGGCCCCACCTGTCATTGACTCGGGAGAGTCAACCGGGGCCCACCCGTGGTCAAAGTCAAAGTCGGCTGCCGGCGTTTAGCCGCCGGCGAGCCCGACGCGGCGGCGAGAGTGGTTTTGGCCACTCCGGCGACCAAATGGGCCGCGGAGGGCATCTAGGAGGAGCTGGGGACGAGCCGAAGCTCTTGGTGGAGTCAGTTGCGCTCGGGGCGGCCGGAATCGGTGCCGGCGGCGAGCGAGGCGGCGGCCGGAGCTTCGGGTTCGAGCGGGGCGAGGCCACAGAGGACGGGAGGGATGGTTAAGGGGCTCGCCGAGCTCCTGAGGATGCTAGGAGCACGGTGCCGTGCTCGGTTTCGAGCCTTGCTGTCTGCAGTGACGGCAGCGACATCGCCGGCGGAGCCGAGCTCGCGGCTCCGGTGGGATCGGGGCTACAGGGCACAATCGAAGGGGGGAAGAGGGAGGGGAGGCGTAGGAGCTCACAGCGGTGCCGTAGAGGAGGTCAGCGAGCTCGGGGAGGTCCTAGCAGCGCTGAATCGACCGGAGGCGGGCTCGGGCGCTGGAGGTGGAAGACGACGGCGGTGGCGACGTTGCAGGGGCTCCCGCGGTGCGCTTCTCGGCGAGGAGGAAGAGGTGGTCGAGGCGGATCTCCTGGGCACTTCGGGTGGCAGTGAGGAGCACGGTGGCTACGGCGAACGGCGTCGGCGACGACGAGCTCCGCTCGGGCGCGTGCAGGGAGAGAGCAGAGGAGGGGGAGAGTGAGCGAGGGGGCCAGCGGGATCGAGGCGGCGCCGAAGAGAAGGCCCGAGGTGCCGCGGTGGCGAGGGACGCAGGCAGGCAGGGAGGTGGCGTGGCGCCATGGCGCGCGCGTGCGCTGTCTCCCTCCTCTGCCTACTGGCAGAGGTAGAGGACGACTGGCACCAGGCCAGTGGGCTGGGCCGGCCCGATGAGCTGGCCAGCTGGGCCAGGTAAGTGGCGTCAGGTAATCCCCTTCTCTCTCTGTCTTTTTCTAATTATTTCTGTTTTCTATTTTGCTCTGCTTTGTTTTGATTTAGTTTAACAACTAAATCATTTAAATAAATTCTGTAGATTTTTATGTGGCTTGCTAAAATATATACAAAGCCACTCACAAACTTCCAGAATTATTGGAGTCATATTTAATATATATTAAATATAACTCCAAAGCAAGTAGTTATTGGATTAATTCAAATGGCCAAAATAATTATCTCTGTGACTCCAAAATATTGGTTTAAATTTTACCTCTTACCAATATTTTTATGGAATAACAGGAACATTTTCTTGGACACATTTGAGAAGATTTAATTGTTGGTTATTTTTAGAGGTTTCCTGAGGCTTTTGAAAATTCCTCAATTCAAATTTCATTTGAATTTAAACATGATGCAGCAACCAAGCTAGTCCAAGGCCAGGGTAAAGCTAGGGATGTGACAATAAATGTGTAAAATAAAGCCCATAAACATCCAAAAGGGGTAATATAATAGCATGGAACAATCAAAAATTACAGATACATTGGAGACGTATCAAGCATCCCCAAGCTTAATTCCTGCTCGTCCTCGAGTAGGTAAATGATAAAAACAGAATTTTTTATGTGGAATGCTACCTAGCATAATTCTTAATGTAATTTTCTTTATCGTGACATGAATGTTGAGATCCAAATGATTCAAAATAAAAGTTCATATTGACAAAAGAAATAGTAATACTTTAAGCATACTAATCAAAGCAATCATGTCTTCTCAAAATAACATGGCTAAAGAAAGTCCATCCCTACAAAATCATATAGTTTGGCTATGCTTCATTTTCGTCACACAAAAATGTTCCCAAATTCTACACCCCCGGTGACAAGCCAAGCAATTGTTTCATACTTAAATAATCTAAAACTTTTTCAACTTTGACGCAATACATGAGCGTGAGCCATGGATATAGCACTATGGGTGGAATAGAATATGATGATGGGGATTGTGTGGAGAAGACAAAAAAGGAGAAAATATCACATTGACAAGGATAATCGACGGGCTATGGAGATGCCCATCAATTGATGTCAACATGAGGAGTAGGGATTGCCATGCAACGGATGCACTAGAGCTATAAATGAATGAAAGCTCAACAAAAGAAAACTAGTGGGTGTGCACCCAACTCGCTTGCTCACGAAGACCTAGGGCATTTGAGGAAGCCCATCGTAGGAATATACAAGTCAAGTTCTATAATGAAAAATTCCCACTAGTATACGAAAGTGACAACATATGAGACTCACTATATGAAGAACATGGTGCTACTTTGAAGCACAATATATGAGACTCACTATATGAAGAACATGGTGCTACTTTGAAGCACAAGTGTGGAAAAGAGATAGTAACATTGCCCCTTTTTATTTTTTTATTTTTTTTCTTTTTTCTTTTTCCTTTTTTCCTTTTTTTCTTTGGCCTTTATCTTTTTTTTCTTTGGGACAATGCTCTAATAATGATGATCATCACACTTTTATTGATTACAGCACATGAATTACAACTCGAAACTAGAACAAGATATGACTCTATATGAATGCCTCCAGCGGTGTACCGGGATGGTGCAATGAATCAAGAGTGACATGTATGAAAAATTATGCATGGTGGCTTTGCCACAAATACGATGTCAACTACATGATCATGCAATGGCAATATGACAAAAGTAATGTATGTCATGATGATAAACGGAACGGTGGAATGTATGTTAGGAGGGGTGGGCGTGCCCTCCTTTCTCCTGGCCGCTCGATTGCTTCTTGACTTGCACTCCAAGTCCTATGGATCACGTTCGTTCCAAAAATCACGCTCCCAAAGGTTTCATTCCGTTTGGACTCCGTTTGATATTCCTTTTCTTATAAATACTGAAATAGGCAAAAAAACAGCAATACGGGGTGGGCCTCTGGTTAGTAGGTTAGTCCCAAAAATGATATAAATGTGTAAAATAAAGCCCATAAACATCCAAAAGGGGTAATATAATAGCACGGAACAATCAAAAATTATAGATACGTTGGAGACGTATCAATCAGCAAGCTTCGCTAAGGTTTTGAGGAAGACTCTGCGTACCCAACCAAGGAAGTTTGAAGAAGAAGATATTGGCAGAAGCGCATGAAGCACCATACTCAATTCATCCCCGTGTTACCAAAATGTATGAGGACCTTCATCAGGTATTTTGGTGGGATGGAATGAAGAAAGACATCGCATACTTTGTGGCGTATTGCGACATATGCAATAAGGTAAAGGCGGAACACCAAAAACTGGCCGGACTCCACCAACCTCTGCCAGTATCCCAATGGAAATGGGATGATATCTGCATGGACTTCATCACCGGACTACCAAGATCTCATCGAGGAAACGACGCAATATGGTTCATAGTGGACACCTTAACGAAGGTGGCACACTTTATTCCTATCCGGACCACATACCCTGCGAATCAACTTGCACCGGTGTATGTGTCAAGAATCATCATTCTGCATGGAGTACCCAAGACTATCACAACCGACAGGGGATCTCTCTTCACCTCCGCATTTTGGTCCCGACTACATCAAGCCTTGGGGACCACTTTGAAATACAGCACGGCCTATCATCCTCAGACAGATGGACAAACTGAACGAGTAAATCAAATACTCAAAGATATGCTCAGGGCATGTACATTGGCCCAAGGAACCAAGCGAGAAGACTGTCTGCCCTACGCTGAGTTTTCGTACAACAACAGTTTCCAGGCCAGCTTAAAGATGTCACCCTATGAAGCCCTGTATGGCCGGAAATGCCACACTCAATCAAACTTGTCTCAAACCGGAGACAACCGCATTTTCGGAACTGATTTAATGCTTGAAGCGGAGAAGCAAGTCAAGGAAATCCGCGACCGAATGCAATTGGCCAAATCTCGACAAAAGAGCTACTATGATGCCAAGCATCGTCAGATCAGCTTCGAACCCGGAGAACATGTATATCTCCGAGTCACCCCTATGAAAGGAATCAAGAGGTTTCAGAACTGCGGAAAATTGGCACCCAGATATATCGGTCCATTCCCCGTCGTGGCCAGAGTTGGTACGGTTGCATATCAGTTGGAATTGTCACCGGAACTGTCAGAAGTACACAACGTGTTTCACATATCACAACTAAGAAGATGTATCTCGCCACCGGAAAAAAGGACTAATATGGCGGAGATAGAATTGGCTAAGGATTTGACTTATGAGGAAAAGCCAATCAAAATATTGGATCAGACAGAAAGGGTCACTTGCAGCAAAGAGATGAGGTTTTATAAGGTTCAGTGGGAGCACCACACCGAAGAGGAAGCCACCTAGGAAAGAGAGGAATTTTAAGGACTGCATACCCAGAATGGTTTTAACAAGCAACCGAATCTAGAGGACGAGATTCATCTTAAGTGGGGGACGTTTGTGACAACCTGGATTTTGCCTTCTCTCTCTTTCCGGACTTGGTTTTTATCGTGGTTTTTGCCCTGATTTGAATTGTAGTTTGAATCATTTGAAATGGAATTGGCACTTGGGCATATCCTTGGCTTTCACCCACGTGACCTATCTTCTTTATTCCTTTAATCAATCCTCAAAATAATCAAATGAATATTTTTCATAAAAAATATATTCATTTCTCTCTCTGAAACTCACCTCAGAAACTTGTGCTTCAAAGCAACCTCAATTTTTCTTGCTCAGAAAAATCTGAGATAAATCCTAAATATTCTTAGAACCGTGGCACAACTTCCCATGTAAAAATATTGCATCACTTTTTGCAATATTTTTGATGCAGAAAATCTTTTCACTTATGAACCAGAAATGCACTTTGTACAACAAGTACATTTTTCCTTGAGCTTTTAGCCTTGATCTTTCTTGAGCTTAAACACCCTCCTAAGAAACCCTAAACCCCACTATATCATCCCTAATGGCCTTCTAGAAGGTGGCCAAACTTGCCGGCCAAGTTTCTGGACAGAAACTTGTCAGCATAGTGAAGTCAAATCTGGTGGGCCTGGGCATGATCCATCAACTCCCCAAGACTAAACACTGCACAGTCGAGCGTGTAGACAAGGTTTGTCTGCTCCTGGGAGTCGTCTTGACCATGCCAGCCAGGTGACCGCGCGTGGACACAGTGCCTGGCATGCGTCTCGGCGCGCTCTCGCTGGCGCCTTGCTCTTTGTTTCGCGCGTGCTCGATCTAGCGCTCGCCTCCAACTACCACACCGTGCCACCAGCCTCGACCCATCACCCTTGACGGTTCCCTAGCGCTTGCCGACGCCGGAGCCGCTGCAGCAAGCACGGGCGTGCCACGGCCTAAAGGCCACAATGCGCATGTGCACTTGTCCGCTTCTCCAACCGCCTCATGTGCTCGAACGCGAGCGTGGGCAAGCTTCTACGTTGACGCTGAGTGTTTTCCCCCTCTCGTTGGAGCTTCTCGTCATCGTTCGCCGCGTGTCCAGAGAGCTCCGGCGGCGACACGTCCCCCCCTTCGCTCCGGCTATATATAGCACTCCCCTCCTCGATTCCTAGCCACGCACCACTCCACACCACCTCCACGAACACGTAGATGAGCAGAAGCCTGGTCGGGCAGGCCTATGGCCGTCACCCCGACCAGAGGACTCCGGCGATCCCCGCAGTCCAGCCGCCGTGCTCTGGTGCCTCTCGATCTCAAGCAGCTTCTTGGGTGGGGCATTGGGGGTCTGCTGGTGTTGCCTGGACCCCGTGGAGCCCTCGGAGCCGCCTCAAGCCGTCGTCTTCAACCTCTCTGGTGAAACCCGTCCGCCACTGAAGCTTGCAAACTCAACCGCAATGAGCTCCGTCCACCTCTCACCAAGCCACGGGTATGGGAAGGTGTGCCTCGAGCCCCATTTCAATCCTATCCCTCTAGCCTAGCCCCAAACTCCCTCGTTGTCGGCGTGAGCTCCGGTGAAGCCCCGCCTCTCTCTGATCTCGTTCTCTCTCTCTCTCTATCTCTCTGCTGACGCACAGGACCCACCTGTCGGTCTCACCGCTTGCGCCCGAAGAGGTACGAGTGGAGGCATATTTCTGTTATATGCCTTCTACGTCACCCCCGAGGAGTTTCTGTTTATTTCAAATTTATTCAGAAATTTGACCAAACTTTGACCAGCCACTATTTATAAACCACAAGTCCAAATGATTTTATTCTTTGTGCATTGGATTTGTTACAGAAAGCTCTAGCAGCACACCAGAAGGTGGATTTTTCCTTGTTGTCTAGAATTTCTGGTGATATTCAGAATGTGTTTTGATAATTCTTTTTGTGGCTTAAATTCTTTTTCAGAAGGAGAAGCTTGTCTTGAAGCAAACCAAGAGGGGTGTGCTCCTCCTCTACACTAAGGCAAGACACACCGACATTTGGATTGTGTTATTTCAATATCTATGGATTTCTACCTGAAAATGAGTTATTATTTGCATTTAAAATTTGATAAATAACTTTGGTTAATTTCTAGTTACTTTACGATGCTTGATATGCTTGTTTTAGTTACTGGTTGAATGCATGAGCTTGTTTGGCTAAGTAGAGTAATATTTTGCACTATGAATGTTGCTATGGAAATTAATTATAGTTATTTTACTAGTGATAGTTTTATTTAAATAAAGAACTAAAAAAATTGCTTGGTTATGAAATTGGGTTATAACCAGAGAAGTTTTGATTCTTAGTATTGCAAGATGCATGTGTTGTTAAGTTTGATCGATGAGTATGAGTTGTTTGTTTTGCATGACGAGTAGTTGCATGCTTCTTTTGGGTTATATCATGTTGATGATAAAAAGTTTTTATCAAAGCTAAACTTGATTAAGTTCAACGTGAACATGATGTTGATCACATCATGGTGCCACTGAATCAGGTTTTTAATTCAGTGTGACCACATTTACCTTATGGTAAGGTCTTGATTTGTTCCTTTGTTGTGGCTCTCACCGGTGCCTCCCGCGAGGGAAGGTTATGGGCGTGCATACCTTGGCCCGGTAGGCAGACATAACCTTGTGTGCTCATTTTGTTTTTATGGTACCTTGTCCCTGTTTGTGACTGTTTTGCCACGATGGTGGCCGTTGGTGTCTTTGGTAGACACAGGGCCACCCAATACCTAGCCCTGAGGGGGAGTTGGTCGGAGTGGTCGGGGAGAGTGCATGACAAAGGGAGGGTTTCGTCAGAATGCTTTGGTCCACCCGAATGGGAATGCGAGGCCAGGTATTCTGTAGTGTGGGTAAAGTGTGCTACCTCTGCAGAGTGTAATTAATCTATCGACAGCCGCGTCCTCGGTTATGGGCATAACTCGGAAGTAAGTCACACCATGGATCAACTTTTCTAATAATCTTGCAAACTAAGTGAGTGATGTGATGCACTGGTTCGTGATGAAAGAATGAACACTGGAGGTGTTCATGAGTGATTGGCTTTAGTTGTGACCCAGGTATGGTCACCGTTTGGTTACGAGGTAACCGTCTGGTAAGCGAGTCTGTGGGACTCATTGCATGAAACATTGTTTTCCTTCGATAGCAGTAGTTTTGCATTGTATTAATCTAATTAAATATCATGGTATTGTTTGTCATCGTGCGTATGTTTGCTATGAGCTTGCAAGTACATTCAATGTACTGACCTGGCGTGTTACGCCAGCTTTCAGGCAAGTCAGTTCGCATCGGAGCGCATCTCGTGTCTAGGCTATGTTCACATTTCTATCCCTGTGCTATGGAGTTCCACTATGTCATTCTTCCACTGCCGCGTAGCTCGTATGATCGAAGCCCCCGTCATGTTCATTAAATAATGTACATACTGTCCAGCAGCACCGTGTGTGCCGCTTGGCCTCGAATCTCGATGTAATATCAGACCTATGTAATCCGCTAACATCTATAAAGCGGTTGTTTTTGGACCATGATGTTATCTGTTGCTAGAAGACTTGATCTCTGGGCTGGCAATGCAAGGTAAACTGGTTGCTCTTAGCCGGGGTGCCACACCTACCTGGCGCACCAAATGTCGGATTTCGGGTTCCGCAAACCCTTGAGAGGTTTGAAGTGTGGGGTGCATGCGGATATCTCAACCTACCCAGTGTGCCGACTCGCTAATCTCACATCCTAATGCATCGATCTCAAAGGAGAAGAAAGACAAGGCAGTTTACCTAGGTTCGGGCCACCTTGTGGTGTAAAACCCTACTCTTGTTTTGTGGTGGATTTGCCTCGGGGGACTGAGGAAGAACTAGTACAGTGGAGAATAACCTTAGGAGGCGTGTTCTTGGGCTCAAGTGAGCTGGTGAGCTGCTGAGGGTGGAATGGATCCGATTGGCCCTCCTACCTTGGTGGTGGCTAGGTCCTATTTATAGCGGCCTTGGTGCTCTTCCCAAATGTAGGCAGGAAGGGATCCCACAACAGCCAAATTTGAAGGGAGACAATAAGTACATCCTATCTTGACTAAAGTGGTCTTCGCCTGCAAAAGCCTCTGGTCATGACACTGCGGTGGGCTCGGCGATTACCTCTGTCTTGTCGTCTTGGCAGTCTTAGTATCATTGCACGGGAATGGAAACCTTTGGTCTATTCCTCGGGACTCTGCGCCTGCTGCTTGCCTCCTTTGCATCGAAGACGAAAATGGTACTCTGCGCCCACTGGCGCTCGCCTGGCCTTGGTCGTCATGGCTCACGTCAGCCGAACCTTGCGAGGTGAGCCTTGCATAGAAATCTCTGCTCCTTAGGAGCCAGCCTAAGGAGGCCGATCCCTTTGGAGGTCTTGGTGTCATTTTCCTCATGAGGCTTGGTAGGTCGTGAGGGTCTTGAGTTGTTGTTGAAGCTGGACCATACCAGGCTATTGATGGAGCCATGCCGTGGGCCACACGCAGGCAAGTCTGGATACCCCCGTATATAGAACGCCGACAAGAATGCCAGAAGAGAAGGGGAAAGACTAGCCTATCGAAGACTAGCATCTTCAAGATCTCCAAGAATCTCACAGCATTCAGAAGAGTATAGGATAGCAGTTTATATTTAGCAAACATGTTGTAATATTAGCGCCCATAAATCAATTCCTCGACTCCTTGCGAGGAAACAATCTCGGAGCCACATATCCATTACATGCCTCCGCACTTAGTATCCAATTCTAGTTTCATCGATCGTGATACAACTCCGAGCATCTGTTACCGTAGGACAGGCTATCGATAGATGTTTTCTCCCCCTGTAGGGGTGCACAAACTTACCCAACATGATCGATAAACTCCAGCCGAACACACCATCAGGTCATGACCGGCCTCAGCCAATCAACACACCATTGTCCTACCTAGTCTCAACAGAGAGGCCAGCACGCCGGTCTACATCCTTAATGTGAAGGAGTCATGTGCCAATCATCCTTTGCAATCTTGCGTGTTGCCAGGGCGGCCGGTGAGCAGACCTGGCAACCTCCTTTATATAAGGCATGTGCTTACACATCCCAACCCGGCGCGCGCTGCTCCACCGCTGACATCAGTGAGCATTCGGCTGATACTATCGGTGGAAAACAACAACTATGGGATCACTGGAATCCATTCTGCGGTTGCGGGGCGCGGAGATCATGAGAAGAGTAGGACTAGCAGACAACACCAAGGGATTTACCTAGGTTCGGGCCGCAAAGATGCGTAAAACCCTACGATCCTGCTTCGGTGGATATATTTAGTGTTCTTGAGCTCTCGAACTAGCTCTTGGTGCTGTGGGGTTCGAAAGAGCCGAATCCTTTCTCTGTGTGCCATGGGCCTCCTTTTATAGGCGAAAGGGGCTGCCACAGTGGCACAGAGGAGGTGGAAAGTTCTACAGCATTGCGAGTTTATCGCTAGTATTACAGGACAAGACGCATTTAATGCGAGGCTTAGGTGTCCCTTCGCTTTATCGGGGACGGGTGTGAGGCCCGTCCCGTCCGTCGCCGCTCCCCTCCCTTCGACATGCGCCCTGGACAGTGATGCATGCGGTGCCATGTAGGCAGGCAGGCAGCTGAGGTGGCGCGGTGGTGGAGCCTCCACGAAGGATTGCATGCTGCCACGCAGATGCCTGCCCAGCTGGTTGGGTCGGCAGCTGCATGCTAACGGCGGCGGTGACTTGGCTTGTGCGGGCCTAGCGGTGGCCCTGCCAGTGCGCTTGGCGAGGGTCTTGCCGGTTGGCCCG
Source organism: Triticum dicoccoides (assembly GCF_002162155.2). Lineage (NCBI taxonomy): Eukaryota > Viridiplantae > Streptophyta > Magnoliopsida > Poales > Poaceae > Triticum > Triticum dicoccoides. The sequence goes on along the minus strand of NC_041385.1, from coordinate 332,473,764 downwards.
GCAAGGGTCTTGCCGTAGCACGCTGGCTTCCCCAGCAAGGATCTTGCCGGGGGTCTTGCAGATTTCCTTGGTGAGGATAGTTGCCTTCCTATCCTCTTTTGATCTTGAGCATTCTATGTCTTCACAAAGATCTGCATGCCACCACAGAGGTGCCTCCCGAGCCTTGTCCCAATGGCAGGGCCGGTGGTGCTGGATTGAGGAGAAGGACTAGCCAGCATTCTGCGAGGTTCACCAGAAGCCGCCGATCTGCGGCAGCGATTGGGGCAATGTCCATGCTGACAACGTGAAGCTCACGATCGCCACCACTATGATTCTCCAGCTCACCCAGGCCGGGATAACCCTCGAGATGATTGGGGCGGACTTCATCCGCCGCCGGTTTGCCCCTCTGCACGACAAGGGGCGGCTGGCCTGGCTCTTTGTGAATGCCGCCAATATCATGAGGTTCCGCCCCGGCCTCGACAACAACCTGACGGTGTTGCGGCATGCCCATCTTTGCCAGCAAATCTTTCAGCTCGAGGTTGACGACGTGGGAAAGGTCGAGCGGTCCGGCAAGCTTGCCAGGGCCGCCACGAAGGCCGGCAAGGTCGACAAGGAGCCTGTTTTCAAGCTGCCGGCGGGAGTCGTCCCGCTGAGCAACAAATCTCATCGGAACGATATCATCGCCATGATGCCGCTCTTCAATGCACACGGCCTCGACTGGAACTGGGTCGAGCCGGACGAGCTCATAGTGCAGGAGTTCTTCGACACTCTGCACAAGATATACAGCACTGACTAGCCGCGACTCATCCAGGACACCTCCCCGGCGGAGCTGGATTATATTGCCGCCAGGGTGGAGGAGGCGAGGCTTGCCGAGGAGGAGGCAAAGCTCATCAAGGCGTCTGGCAGTGCCGGCGGAGTGGTGGAAAAGGCCGCGGCGAAGGAGGAAGAGAGGGAGCTCGCCCGGTGGGCTGCAGCCGCTGGGGAGGCCAGCGGTGCCGACACTGGGGCTCTCCTCATTGAGGACGCTGCCGACGGGTCGTCGGAGGAGGAGGGCGGGGAGGAGAGGACCGCAACAACGATCCTCCGATCACCGGAAAGAGGAGGGTCCTGCGGCGGGCCACCTCCGACGAGCCGGTCCGCCTCGACTGGGCCGTGCAGCTGCGGTAAGCCTAGGAGGCCCGCGTGCGCTAGACGAGGGCGGTGACAATGAAGAAAACGGCGAAGGCCATGTTGTCGAAGAGGAGGACACCCGGTTATTCAGCGTCCAAACGCGCCCGGATGCCATCGCTTCCCCCCTCGCCGGCAAACATCGGTGCAGGGATCGGGCATGACTTGTTTGACTTCGGGCCTCTCAGCCCGGGAGAGAGCTCGGGCCTCTCAGCCTGGAGCGGAAGAGGAAAGCAACATAGGAGGAAGAGGAAGAGAACAAAGAGTAAGCCTCTGCTTTTCTCCCTCATTCCCTGCACTCCCCCCCCCCCGACGGAGTTGCTTACCTGTCTTCGTCTTGCAGGGATGTGGAGACGCTGGCCCAGAGGATCAAGAGGGCATGGGTCTCGGCAAGTGGCCAGCCCCCGGCAGGCACCTCCAGTACGCCACTGGTGGTGTCGAGCAGCCCAGAGTGCAGCCCTTGGCCTAGCCCCCAGCGTGAGTCCACCACCCACCTTCGATCAACGTGTGTCGTGTGTGATGCTTCAGTGTTAACCGTGTTGTGGATGCAGGAGAGGAGCAGCACCAAGGGGAGCCACATGGGGCTTATCCGATTGTGCCACCCCTGTCGACTACAGCGCCCCAAGGGGCGTCCCCGGCAAGGACACCGAGCACCGAGGTCGTGCACACGGAGGAGGGGGAGGAGAACGCAGGTGCCGGTGGCTTTGCCTCGACGCCAGACCTTGGAGGAGAAATGGCTTCCGCCACTCGGCCCGGCATGGGTAGGCCACTCGCTCTCCACTTCCGCTTATATTCTTCTCTTCTCTTATCGACCTTCGATCTTGACTTCGCCCTATCTCTTTCATGGTGTCCAGGCCTCTCCCCAGAGGACGTCGATGCCACCATAAAGGATGTTGCCGTGGATGCCACGGCGGAGGCGGAGAAGATCGCTGCCGAGGAGGGGGCCAGGGGCACCGCCGAGGATGCCGCTAAGGGGCCCACCGAAGAGCCCGACAAGGGGCCTGCCGAGGGAGCCAGCATGGCCACTGCCGAGGAGGGGGCGTTTAGTGACCTGCCCTCCTCTTCCGCTGCTCCGGGCTCTGGTAGGTACCTGAGGGTCAGCGACAACCTCTTCGTCCACCTTCTTGGCGCGTCGAGCACCAGGGCTCCTTTTGAGGGGAGAGGTGTTCGACGAGGAGGCGCTTGCCACCGCCGGGCTCGAGGTTGTTGACGAACCTAGCATTGGTGGCGCCGGCTCCCGGGAGGAGCAGCTGCTCCAAGCCATGGGCGCTAGCTTCCCGAAGCTCCAGGAACTCCACCGCGCTTGCCTGGACAAGGCCAAGGCTAGGACGGCGCTGGTGGAGAGGATGGAGGAGGAATTTGGGGGCGCATCGCCGAGGCGCAGGACTGGTTCCGCCAGGCTCAGGACGAGCTGAAGTCCGCCTAGGGTGAGCTGGCCAAGCGTGAGGTGGAGCTTGCCCTGAAGCTGGCCGACATCGAGAAGGCCCAGGAAACGGCAAAGAGGCTAGCTGATGAAGCCGAAGCCGTCCGGTCCCAGCACGAGGCCGCCCTGAAGACCCAGGAGGAGGATCTTGCCAAGCGAGAGGAGAAGCTTTCCACCATGCTCTGCGGCAAGGATGAAGAGGTGGACAAGCTCATCCTGCAGCGGACCCAAGAGCTGGAGCGGAGGCATCAGGAGGCCCTCAACGCCCTGGCTCAGGCCCATGCCGGCAAGGTGAAGGAGCTGGAGGAGCAAGCTCTGAAGCTGGCCCAGGAGAAGGACACGCTCAACGGCGCTCTGACGGTGGCGCAAGGCGAGATCATCAGCAAGTCTAGAGAGCTCTCCGAGGCCAATGCCTCCATCAAAGATCTCAAGCTGAAGCTGGGAGAGCTAGAGGAGACGCTGTCGGGGGCCTTGACCCGGGAGGGGCTCCTAACAAAGGAGCTGGAGATGGAGAAGCAGCTGCTGAGGAACGAGACCGCCAACATCAAGGACTACAAGGCGGGCGAGAAGCGCTGGCTCGGGCGCCTTGCTACCATTGCAAACTCGGCCACCGATCAGCTGGCCATCATGGGGATGCCGGAGATGGGGTACGCCCCAGAAGCGAGCCTGAGCCCCAACGCTAACCTGACCATATACTTCGAGAAGGTCGTCGGCGCGCTGAAGCGGCTTCACTCCAACCAAGATCGCGCACTGGCACCCCGACCTCGACTTTGGAGCTGTGCTAAAGAGCTTGCCGGAGGGTGTCGACACCGCGGCGCTCAATGAGCGTATCCAGCCCATCCTCAGCCGCATCGACAAAATCAAGTGGGTGGAGGGCCAGCGCCGGGACTAGGCATCTCGTTCTCCATCGCCGCTGCAGGTTCATGACCAAGACAAACCTATCTTTAGTTAGAACCACAACGACAATTTGTGTAATATAACTCTGTGATGCCCCTGAAACTATGCATGTTATTTTCCCGTTTGATTTTCATTTGTATGTCCACCCCACGTCAACTGGGTACGCTCGCCGGCACATGAACCCATGGCGGCGCTCTGAGGAAGGATCCTCATTTTCCTGCTGGGTGTGCTCGTTGCCGGGCAAAGCACCTTACCTCCCTTGGCGCGGCCGCTCGATCTGTCGAGCTTGACTCAAGTTAGAACTGAGAGCGTTGCCAATGGTGGAAGGCCACCCTACCGCTCTTGACGCGGCCTCTTGAATTGTTGAGCGGACTCGAAACAGAACAAGGGCGTTGCCAATTGCAGGAGGGCCCGTCTGCGTTCAGTCTTCCCATACATAGGCCGAACCGTCGAGGATAATAACTTTATGTTTAAGGAGAATGACTTAAAATTCAGCATCACTTAGCTCTCTCGTCGCTGCCTTGGCGTTCTTCGCACCGTGTGCTGCGCCGCCTTCTTGGACGGAGCCGTGGTGATGAGGAACAGCCAGGCCAACTGCTAGGCTAGATTCTGACAATAGCGGCCCCCTACCTGGCGCGGCAAAGATGTCGGTGGAAAACGACACCTATGGGATCACTGGAATCCCTTCTGCGGTTGCGGGGCGCGGAGATTGTGAGAAGAGCAGGACTAGCAGACAACACAAAGATGCATAAAACCCTACGATCCTACTTTTGTGGATATATTTAGTGTTCTTGAGCTCTCGAACTAGCTTTGGGTGCTGTGGGGTTCGAAAGAGCCAAATCCTTTCTCTGTGTGCCATGGGCCTCCTTTTATAGGCGAAAGGGGCTGCCACAGTGGCACACAGGAGGTGGAAAGTGCTACAGCATTGCGAGTTTATCGCTAGTATTATAGGACAAGACGCATTTAATGCGAGGCTTAGGTGTCCCTTTGCTTTATCGGGGACGGGGGCGAGGCCCGTCCCGTCCGTCGCCGCTCCCCCTCGCTTCGACACGCGCCCCGTCCAACAATGAATGCGGTGCCATGTAGGCAGGCAGGCAGCTGAGGTGGCGCGGTGGTGGAGCCTCCACGAAGGATTGCATGCTACCACGAAGGTGCCTGCCCAGCTTGTTGGGTCCGCAACTGCATGCGAACGGCGGTGGTGACTTGGCTTTTGTTGGCCTGGCGGTGGCCCTGCCAGTGCGCTTGGCGAGGGTTTTGCCGGGTGGCTCGGCAAGGGTCTTGCCGGGTAGCCCGACAAGGGTCTTGCCGTGGTGCGCTGGCTTCCCCGGCAAGGATCTTGCCGGGGGTCTTGCGGATTTCCTTGGTGAGGATAGTTGCCTTCCTATACTCTTTTGATCTTGAGCATTCTATGTCTTCACAAAGATATGCATGCCACCACGGAGGTGCCTCCCTAGCCTTGTGTGACGCCCGGATAATTAAGCTACAGTGAACCACTACTAATGATGCCACGTCACCTCGGTTACTGTTGATAAACCCGCGTTGATTCGAAACGGATTCAAATATAAATTCAAATCAAGTCAAATGGTAAAGGTTTTCAAATATTAAAACTAAAATGTTCATCATGTGAAAAATAATCCCTAAATAATTTTGGTGGTGGAACCAACCTTTTTCAAAATGTTTAAATGCCCAAGACTAATTAAAAACAGTGAATAAAATAGTAATTTAATTGCTTTTGAAATTATAAAATTATTAAACTAATTTACTTGGGTCCACACTAGGTTTGGAAGTGGCCTGTATTGATGATACTAATTTGGAGGCCAACCTGGAAATTGTAAAAACTAAAATAAAAGAAACTAAAAATAAAGTCATAAACAAATAAAAAGAAAATGTAAAGGTTTAAGAAAAGGAAAAGGGGACATTGTGCACTAGGCCTAGTGCACACTGCCGGCCCAACTAGCCGAGCTGGCCCAACTCCGGGCCATCCCCTTCCTCCCCCTGTTCATCATCGCGGTGGACGCCGCACCTGCGTCCATGGCGCGGATGGCCACGCGTCGGCCATCCCGCGGCCTTCCCCGTCGACCTATAAGGGCACCCCTGCCCCGGTAAAACCCTAGTTTCCCTCTAGACCCCCCTCTCTCCGCCCCTCTCCCACAGGCCCGAGCTTGTCGACGCTGCCGTCGCCATGCCGCTGCCATAGGCGCGGCCACCGACCTCCCCGCGCCATCGGAGGATGCCCAGGAGCTCCGCCAGCCATGCATTCTTCTACCTCGCCACTGGATCGGAGATGGGAGGCCACCTCGTCGATGCCCGCACCATCGTCTCCCTCCTCGACCGCCACCGCCATCGCCGTCGATGATTCCGGCACCTCCACTACACCCCGCGCCTCCCCGAGCAACTCCCCGTCATCGATGTGAGCAGCACCATGTTCCCCCTCCGTCCTCTCCCTCGATTGGTTGTTGTTGCTGCTAGCTTCGCCATTGTCGACGCTCATCGCCGCCGCCTTGCTTTGCTGTCGTGGCCGCTGCCTGCGCAGCTCGTGTCCGAGCACCACACCGTACTCGTGGCACCCCAAGGAACCTGGCGAGCCTGCCCGCTGTCTTTGCCCTGCCCCCTAGCCCCAGTTGCGGCCGCGCCCGACTCCGGCCACCGCACTGCTCAATGCCGGCGCCAACTCCAACGGCCTCAGCTCCTCCCACTGCTCCCACGCGATGCGCCGCGCTCTCCCCATTCGAACGCGCCCGCCCGCGCCTAATTTGGCTGCCGGACGGCGAATCCCGGTGCATGGTCGTGCCCTCCGCCACACATTTGGTCGCCGGGGCTAGCTCCGGCGCCACCGCTGACCTGGCCGACCGGGGCCACCCCCTAGGTCACTGACCCGTGGGCCCCAGGGGCCCGGCCGACCTGTTGACCCGGTGAACCCTGCTGACTGGACCAACCCATGCAACTGACAGATGGGGCCCACACAACCCTAATTAGCAAAATAAATTAAGCTAATTTAGTTAACCTAATTAGACACTGACGGGTGGGCCCAGTAGTTTAACTAACTATGTTTATATTAGTTTTTAACTCTGTTTAACCCACTCTCTATGACAGATGGGTCCCACTGGCCAGGTTTACTCTGGGCAGCTGGGCTTGACCTGCTCACGTCATGGTTATGTCATGCTGACATCACCTTTTATTATTCTGGATAATGTTTGATTTAAATAATTAAATAAATTTCAAAAATGCCTAAAACTTTGATAAATCATAGAAAATAAACCGTAGCTCGGATGAAAAAACTTTATACATGAAAGTTGCTCAGAACGACGAGACGAATCCAGATACACAGCCCGTTCGTCCGCCACACGTCCCTAGCATAGTGAACCTACAACATTTCACCCGCGGTTCATCTGTCTGAAAACGCGAAACGCTGGGGTACTTTCCCGGATGTTTCCCCCCTTCGTCGGTATCACCTACTACCGCGTTAGGGCACACCTAGCACTGCGTATTTCCATGTTACGCTTTGATTGCTTTGTTATTTATTGTGTTCCCTCTCCGTTACTTCTTTTCGGTAGACCCTGAGACTGCCGACAACCCCCAGTTCGACTACGGAGTTGACGACCCCTTCTTGCTAGAGCAACCAGGTAAGCCCCCCCTTTGATCACCAGATATCGCCTATTCTTCTCTCTACTGCTTGCATTAGAGTAGTGTAACATGTTACTGTTCGATTAATCCTATTCTGATGCATAGCCTGTCATTGTTGCTACAATCATTGATACCTTACCCGCAATCCTGAATGCCTAGTATAGGATGCTAGTTTATCATCATTGGACCTACATTCTTGTCAGTCTGCCTTGCTATACTATCGGGCCGTGATCACTTGGGAGGTGATCAAGGGTATATACTATACATATATACATACTATACAGATGGTGACTAAATTCGGGTTGGCTCGTTGAGTACCCGCAAGTGATTCCGATGTGGGGACTGAAAGGACAGGTGGCTCCATCCCGGTAGAGGTGGGCCTGGGTTCCCGATGGCCCCCGACTGTTACTATGTGGCGGAGCGACAGGGCAGGTTGAGACCACCTAGGCGAGAGGTGGGCCTGGCCCTGGTCGGCGTCTGCGGTTACTTCATAATAACACGCTTAACGAGATCTTGGTATTTGATCTGAGTCTGGCCATTGGCCTATACGCACTAACCAACTACGCGGGAAAGACATGGGCACTCGACGTCGTGGTATCAGCCGAAGCCTTCTTGACGTCAGCGACGGAGCGGTGGGCGTCGGATTGGACTGGAACGCCTGCTCTTGTATTAGGGAGGCTAGGTCTGCTTCCGGTCGCCCTCGCAACATGCAGGTGTGCAATGGGCGATGGGCCCAGACCCCTGCACGCATAGGATTTAGACCGGCGTGCTGACCTCTCTGTTATGCCTAGGTGGGGCTGCGACGTGTTGATCTTCCGTGGCATGACCCAGGAAAGTGTGTCCGACCAAATGGGATCGAGCGTGTTGGGTTATGTGGTGCACCCTTGCAGGGAAGTTTATCTATTCGAATAGCCGTGTCCCTCGGTAAAAGGACGACCCGGAGTTGTACCTTGACCTTATGACAACTAGAATCGGATACTTAATAAAACACACCCAGACAAGTTCCACAGACAACCCGGTGATCGCTTTTCCACAGGGCGACAAGGGGAGGATCGCCGGGTAGGATTATGCTATGCGATTCTACTTGGAGGACTTCACTCTACTCTCTTCTACATGCTGCAAGACGGAGGCTGCCAGAAGCGTAGTCTTTGATAGGACTACCTATCCCCCTCTTATTCTGGCATTCTGCAGTTCAGTCCACTCATATTGCCTCCTTACACATATACCCATGCATATGTAGTGTAGCTCCTTGCTTGCGAGTACTTTGGATGAGTACTCATGGTTGCTTTGCTCCCTCTTTTCCCCTGTTTTCCTCTTTTTCTCGGTGGCCGCAACTAGATGTTGGAGCCCAGGATCCAGACGCCACCATCGATGATGACTACTACTCTGGAGGTGCCTACTACTACATGCAGGCCGCTGACAACGACCGGGAGTAGTTTAGGAGGATCCCAGGCAGGAGGCATGCGCCGCTTTCGATGTGTATCCCAGTTTGTCTAGCCTTGTTAAGGCAAACTTGTTTACTTATGTCTGTACTCAGATATTGTTGCTTCCGCTGACTCGTCTATGATCGAGCACTTGTATTCGAGCCCTCGAGGCCCCTGGCTTGTATTATGATGCTTGTATGACTTATTTATGTTTTAGAGTTGTGTTGTGATATCTTCTCGTGAGTCCCTGATCTTGATCATACACGTTTGCATGCATGATTAGTGTATGATTGAATCAGGGACGCCACAAGTTGGTATCAGAGCCAATTGCGTGTAGGAATCCCTTTTCCAACTCCTTGGTCGAAGTTGAGTCTAGAAGCCGAAAACTCTTTTACTAACTTGGCTATGTGGCTTACGGGCCCACGTCGCCATTGGGTGGTATTAGGATCTTTTACTCCTCGACCTTTACTCTGGGACTCTGATCTCTCCTCTATTCGGGTTAAAAGATTTTACTAATGCTGACTCTAGGTTCTCGTAACCACTTCCTCCCGGAGAGCCCTCACTCCAGATGATTGCTTAGTGCACCAGAAGATTTCTAAGATACTCTACGATGTTCTCCTGAGACACTTATGCCCACCACCCTTACGAACCCCCTACCATTGTTATATCCTTATGGATAACTATATACACGTGCCATTCTTACATTCAATCCTATGGATCTTGATATTACAAGATGCCCTGAACTGCTCTCTATTGCTCCGAGAATCCTTTGAGCTAACTGCCTTGCAGTTCTTACCACATGAATACACCCTACGAATAATTTCTCGCACTTACCGATTATCCGCTCATCCTCAGTTAATCCATGTAATTCAAAAAAATTCTTTGAAATGCTTTTCGACCTTCTAAAAATCCCCAGCACCTTATTGCTACAGAAGTTCTTACCTTCCTGTGATATGGTTAATTCCATATATCTAGTCATCTTCGTTGGCATCCTTTGTCTTTATCATTTTGAGTCCGTTGATTCAATACATTGCGAATGCCCGCAATCATCAAATGATACTTATGAATTATCTTTCCGGCTCAGCCGTCATTTTTAGCTCGAGCTGGTTCTCGACCAATCAGATGGTCGTCGAATGTACCCCTAAGACTATTCAACTTATCCATCCCTAATCAGAGCGTTGCTTCTGATCCCTTGACTGGGAATTCATAATTCTTGTGCAATTGAACTTTGACTTAGTCAGTTGTTTCTATAATCCGATCCCCTTGCGTTCTTTCTTCTTCTGGTTGAGTACCGATGCTCACATCAGATCCCTTGTGGACCACCAGATCCTTTATGGATTTCATCCGACAACGTCCTTCGTATCCAATAACTTAGTAAGTCTTTTCTCGGGTACATATTGCCCTTGGTAAGTTGTATCCTCTGCCTTGTCGAACATGCTCTGCTTTCGAGCTTGTGTTTTCTACTTCTGAAGTTTGTGGTATATGTTCCTAAGAGGCCCTGATGGGTTGGACATATGCCTTTTCTAATCTGTGTGAACCCGGAAACTACTACGGGTCATACTCTACTAGTGCTATGTTAGTAAAATTTCAACACCACAACTTCGTTGAAGACGAGAAGTGAATGAAAGGTTGTGCATTAAAGAAGTGGGAGTCGACCTTGAACTTTGTGTTCATGCCCATGGACCTGATGTGGAACTTATCATGAAAGCTTTTTGCAAAATATTTAATCCTTTTGGCAATTCTTCCGGTGTCATTAAATTGGATCCCTTGCAGCGATGGTTCCGACCATATTGTTCTTCTTTGATCCCATTTCTCAGGCAAGTTTAAGCATTTTTCTTCTGCGGATCAATACCCCACTCCAACCTCTACTTTGATCTGTCATCAAGTATTACACTCTGGTATCTTGAGAATATCATGGAACTGCATAACTTCTTATGGGTTCTTCATCAACTGTTAATTCCCACCACTTCCAATTTTCCTGGGTTCTGGGTTGTCGCCAACCGGGGACACCAATTGGTGAATCGAGTCCGCACTCCGATTCAATAACTCTAAGTAATTCTCGTTTCTTACGAATTTAATAATCTTTCAAGTCATCCCAAGCCTGATCGGCTATATCATTATCATGCTAAATTTTAACTGTGCTACCGGGTCCTTCTTCCCAGAGCACAATTTTTGACGACGATCTAAGCTTACGTCAATCTTTCCTCATCGTATCATTTCGTGTCACACCCTGATTTTCATGCCACGACACTTAAGCTAACAATCATGATAAAGTATGGTTTGACAAAAACTTTTGAGTGTGTTGGACCTTGCCTTGATTGGTTTTTGTCTGTTGTTTGCAAGTGCTCTAAAAATCAAATAAATCCTCCAACTCCTATAATTCATCTCATTGATCCAAAACTTCTGCCCAATGATCATGCCATGTGTATAGTACAGTATAGAATTTTCTTATAAAAATAATTTGGCCAAAAAGTATTTTTCTAAATTTAGTTTTCCAAAACCCCCTGGATTGAGGTTGCACTACAAGTACTTGATTTGGGGTATGAAAAATATTTCAAAGAGTATATTTGAAACCTATTAGGTATAGGACTCCCCAAAACCACAAAAATATATTTTTAGAAGTTATTTTATTATTTTATTTAATTTTTTTTCTTTAGACCAGAAATGGTATTTAATAGGTTAAAATTGTTTTAATGCTTTAAAAATACTTGTGAAAATTTAGGGAAACTCAGTGGACATATATTGTCCATATATATGAGTTTCAACACATGGTCATGTTCAAAATATTGGTCAAATACCTCAAAAACCCTTCCTGGATATTTCAAGATTTTGAAATATTTACATAGGAAATATTCTCCAAAAATTCCAAGAAAATGCTATCATGTCACATATGACATGTTTGATGATCTTGACAAGTCTCATGTCATGGAGAATAGTATAACCCCATGAAACCCTCTCAAAACCATTTTTGCCCTTTTTCAAGTTTGAACAACTTTGCATTAGCAAACTTGTCCAGATACTCTCAAGCTTGGTCCACATGTTGCAATGGTCTAATAAATCATTTAGACCAAGTAGAACAAGTTGGAGAACAATTTAACTTAATCAAAGTGCCCCAAAACCCTTCCTATCCAGAAGCAAATTTGAACAACTCTACATTACCAACTTTCTCTCCTTGATTCCAACTTTTGTGAGCATGATCACATGACCAAATGAGGCCACCACACCAAGTGGTGCATCAAGGAGAAGTGATTTGATCAGCTAGATCTACACAAGTTCATTTCTGCCAATTTCTAGGGTTTACAAAAGTTGCCTTGGCAACTTTGCCCAAATGAGCTCAAAATGGGTGGAAGGCCCTAATTATATGTGCCATTTCACCCTGTGGAGCCTCATGACAAATGGAAATCATCTTATTGCCCAAACCACCATCAAACACCTTCTGGCAGAAATTTAAAATGCATGTTTTGGCAATTTCCACTAATCCTCATGAGCTCAAATTTTTCCCACAGCCCCATCTGGTCCTCCTCTAACCCCTGCATCTTTCCCTGCCCGAGAAGCCATGATGAAGGGGGTGAAAAGCCCTTTTTCCCCCTATGGACAGCAGCTTTCCTCCTATTTTCTCACCTCTCTCTCACTCCTGGCAAGCCCCAGGGCATCCAATGCCTTTTCCTACATTGTTTACTCCCCTGTGCAGCCACTAGACACTAGTGGACACGCGAGTGCGCGTGGAAAAGCCACGGATGCCGGCCATTTGCGCGCTCTGGAGCACGTCAGCGTGCTCCCGACCGTTGACGCCGCCTCCCCCGACCACATCGAGCCTCCCCTCACGCCAGTCGATGTGCCTCAACGTCCGCAACACGCCACCGCGCTGGCCCCCTCCTTTCCCCCTCTGTCTTTCCCATGCCGCTCGTGGCTCCACCCGGAGCTCGCCCCGCTCCCTCTCTCTTTTCCTGGCGCCCTACTCCACCCCCACGAACGCCGTAGACAACCCCACTCCCTCCCTCCTGGCCGCCAGAGTCGTTGTGCGCCACGTCCACGGTGAGCCACGGGTCAGCTACATAAGGCCACCCCCAAGCCCTCTCTCTACTCCTTTGGCTCTCTCTCCTTCCCGTGCACCCCCTGGACCAACCCACTCCCCTCCTCACACCTCCAACCTCGTCCATGGCCGGAGTAGTGCTGCCGGCCGCCGCTTAAATTCATGGGCCTCGACCCCTCTCTCGCCCCCATGAACACACCCGCACCCTCTCATCACCACCGCCAACTCCCCCCGTGCTCCATCCCCTCCTCCTCGTGCCTTCCTCGCCTTGCCGAACCCCGCCGTCAGCCCCGGTCCGTCGCACCCGAAACCCTCCTCTTCCCGGGCTCCCCCGTGGGCGTGCAGCACATGGACGGGTGCGCCGAGGCGCGCTGAGTCCGCCGATGTGCCGAGCACCGCCGGAGGTGGCCTGTGCTGCCCGGGAGAGCGCCGGCACCCGCTCGGCCTCGCCTCCCCTGCCTCTGCTCTGTTCGAGCGGGAGGTAGGAGACGGCCTGGGCAGCGGGCCCTGCTCGTCAGTGACCCGGTGGGCGGGCCACGCCCTTTTAAGTGGAGATAGACTGGGAGTAAACCCGCTTCCCGCGTAGCGAAGGTGTACTCCTTTCGGGACGCCTTCGATGTCGCCCTACCACCCGCGCAGTTGAGCCGCTGGGCCGGCCCAATGCCTATCTCCCGCCCTGTGCGCAGGATAAGGGTAAAACCCTTTCCCTTTTCTTTTTCTTCATTCTGTAAACTTGTAAAATCCACAAATAATTCAAATGATATCCAAATTTGATGATTCAAATTTCTAGTGACTCTATAAATCATTTTCTACCTGTTGGTGCAACATGCACATTTTTCCAGAGACTTCTTCTTCACAAACATTCATCAAAATCTTGTTTTTCCATTTCTGTAGTGAACTTTAGAAAATCACAGAGGGCCCATTTTTGATCCAAATGCCATGATTCAAATTCCTAGATGCTTCTAAGTTCATAACTTAGTTTATGAACATTTTTCTTAATACTTTCTGTACCCCACAAAATAATGAGCCATTTCTTCATATTTGTCAACTTTGCAAATTCATAGAGAAATCATTTGAACTCCAAATCCAGTGAAACCAATTCCTAGATGCTTCTAAAATCATCATTTGTTAAATGGGTGCGTCTTCTCATTTTTGAAAATAATGTTTCTGTACACTTCTTGCAAATCCATAAACCCCTTGATTCCATCATATTGAAATGTTCAGAAATAACCACTGATCCATTTCCAATGAAACCACTTTGGTTATTCTTCATATAACCAGAGATGTCCCATAAAAGTCAAATCCATATTTTTAGAGCACTTTTATTTTTGCCATGTTGTGTTGCTTATTGTGATTGTTTCCGGCATTAGTTGATGAAGTAGACGGAGTATTTGGAGAAGGACCAGAAGATTTCAAGACTCTGATGAACCAGGCAAGCAGCCCTTTGACCATGTCTATGAAACCCTTTTTATGCATATCATATAGCACCATATTGTTATTGCAACAGAATCATGATGAGGTGGTAACCACTTTGATGGGTTGCCTCCGTTACTTCCTTGTTGATACTTGCATTATGCATGACCCTACCATCCTATGAGGGTTATGCTGGTGGGAGTAGATAGGATGCTATAGTAGTGGCTACGCAAATGGGACGGGAATATGCATGGTGATGGAGGCAGAGTACATTCAAAAGACTTTTCGAAAACCCGTCGGGTGCCACTTATGCCCGAGGGAGATAATGAGATGGGTAACCACTTGATGACGAAGTGGTGTACCGAGGCAAGTGTGTGTGTTGCTTTCAAAAATGGATTGGTTTAAGTTGCGACCGTTATTCCAACCTTACATGTGCAACCACTCTACCCTTATATGGGAAAGGGCATTATTGATTACCTAGGCCGATACTAGCTTGGAGCCCGCATTACTAGTGACGGGGGAGAGTTGGTGCTCTCTCTCGGGACGGGGTCGAGCCAGGTAGGGCGGCCATGACTGTTTTTACAAGGCACCGGATACACCATTGCATCCCCTCTCGGATGTTACGATCTCGAGTGAGTCACGTATGATGTACATCGTGAGGATACGGAACAACGAGTGGACTCCTTGTTAGTGTCGTCTAGGGAAAGATAGTGATCGGGTGCTTACCCCGGGTACTTGGGGTATCACGGGTCGTGGAGGACACGGAAATTCCCCGGATCTTGTGGGTAAATGTGCAACCTCTGCAGAATGTAAATCTATTCGAATAGTCATGTCCACGGTCAAGGACAGTTGGGTAACCGCTCTTGGGCTACATCCATATGTTTTTGAAAAACAACACAGTTTGGTGATATTGATGATGCGACTCGTGAGGAAGTCACGATGAGCTTGAGCATGAGTTGTTTATAACTCCTTCTCGATGTTGATGTCTGTAACCTCCTGATACTTGTTGCAGACACATTCATGTCCTTGATAAATGTTGATCATACTTGCATGACAAAAACTAGCTTTCCGCAAAAATGCCAATTCAGCAGCAGAGCCTTGCATAATTATTTTGTTATCACTCTTGGGTTGCTTGCGAGTACATTCAAACGTACTCACTGGCTTGTCCCTGGCTATTTACTTGGCCAGGCTTGAAAGAGCGGGTGTATGAAGAAGAGACTTTGGTGACGATCATGTGAGCTAGGACGCTTCCCAGTCAGAATGCTTGTACGGTTAAGGCAGATGGCATGGGTCCAAGTTGTTATTGAAGATTTCCGCTGCGATGATACACTCAAGACTTGACCATAATGGTCCTACTTGTGTAAAACGGTATGTATGGATGTAAGACTCTTGTTATTCAGCTTCTGTGTGTTCAGTGAGCATTGATCTCTGAGATCACTGTACGCGTGCATTCGGTGATCTCGACTTATGAGTCGGGGTCCCCACAGAGCTGGTATCAGAGCCATCCTGACTGTAGGAAGCCTTAGTTAGCATGGTCGTTAGTTAGGGTAAAACTATTTCCAAACCTACTGCTCGTTTTCAAAACTATCTATACTTCTCTTCCCTTCTCAGTTTTTCGAAAAGTAAGGTATACTTTCCTTATTAATCTCTTCCCCTTCAAAACCTTTGGTTGCTAAAACCCTTATGCCCCTGACCACTGGATTCCTTGTAATCCTCGTGGATAATCTAGAAGGAAGATGCCTTGCCAGACATTCACCCACATCTCCTGAACACAAGATTGGTGACATCACAACAAGACGATACCAACAGAAGATACATCCTCGAGGAATGAGGACGTGAAGACCCAGGAGATGGTGACACCCTTGACACTGCCCCAAGATGATGCAACCTTAGCCTATGATGATCAGGGCATAGGATATGCAAGATCATGATATACATCGCTAATAGAGTAACCCTGTCACTACCGTTGTTGTATCGACAACCACCGATGAATGAGAACCTAGCCATTTGGTCCGCCTCACCATAGTGAGCAGGAAAACGGTTCTCCTCATCCCCCGCTCTTGGTGTCGATGTTTTCATCAACGTAACCGACATGATGGACCTCTATTATGCCTTGATATGTCATTGCATAAAGGATTACCTACCTGGTACCATCAACGGCTTAGAATACAAAAAGGGATCGTCGTGATTAAGAAGACAATGGAAGACCAAGTCAATGCCAGTTACGAGGAGCCACCTTCACCCCATCACTCCAACAGGCGAGAAGTTGTTGAAGACTCTTCAAGCTCAAACAGGATCATTTCATGGAACAAGTACAAGAGATGTAGCAACACCTGAGGAAAACCCGTAAGACTGCATGAGGCACAATGCACGACTACTGAGTCCGAGAACCCCTAGGGTAGGATAAGTCGTGTACCCCCTATGTGCAGTCGAGTCCGTATGATGGTTCGAATAAAACCATGACTGTGTGTTGATTGTTTTCATTTGTTTGTGTTTTGATATAGGTCGCACTTTTGCCCTAGGCAACAAGTATGCGACTATATCACCTTCCTTACCTTGCTTCTTCTGTTTTGCCCTTTTTGCACCTATTTGTCTGCACTTGCACTATAGAACCCCCTTTAGGCATTCCCCTCCTTTATGCTACTTTTCCCTCTCATCTCTCTCCTCAACTGAAGACCGGCAAGATAAGCTACACCAAGGATTCTACATCGACAACCAACTAGCACTGGAGACTTTTGTTGCAGCCTCCTCGACCAAGTGCAACCCTGTCGCGTTATGTTTACTCCTCAAGATTAGAAGCCCATCCCAAGACCCTTCGAGACTTCATGATATAACCCAGCTCGAATCCTTAACCATGTGCTTAACCTACAAATTGCAAGAAAACCAGTTAAGCCTCAGTAACCTTGCACAGCACTGGGTTCATTATGGAACTAGTGGACGTAATGAGCAAGCACATTGTCATCCTAATATAGCACAAGAATTGACGATGCCACAGGAAAGACCAGTTTGAGGATATAGTAATGGAGGACGAATGACTTGATGAGTTTATATCAATGATTCTGAGGAATCATCTGAGACTATTTGATGGATTATGAGGCTTTCATATTGGTAGATGAACTTGGTGGGATCATGGTTATAAATTAGCATAGCTTTCATTACCCCTGAGTAAATTGGATTTATAGAATAATTATGACCGCAAGCTGAAACTCCTGGAAGTGCAAGGATTTGACTTGATTAGATGATATTGATAGGAGACAGCTGATATTACGTAAATAACTTGAGTGAAACATGTAGGATTCCTTGTTGGACAAGAGATTTGGATTTAAAAAGGTGATCCTAGTTGAGCATAGATGTTGAGTAAGCCTGCAGGATTCGGAGTAAATTGGATTTAGACTGATGATCTTGATCGTGATACCATGTTTCTCAATGGACAATAAACTAGGATATTGGAATTGATTTAAGGATCTATATAAGCTGGAGGTTGGAAGTTACTTGACCATGATAATGGAAATTGGTGGACTGACTATAGTAGAGATAGCCTTTTCAAGTATTGGGGATTATAAGGACTTTAGGAGATCAAGTGGAACACCAGCATAGGCGTTGGATTTGTAGAATTAATGGATTACATAGTGATTAATGGAAGTTAACACGTTGTTGGATTTGATTCATAGAAAGGAAACAAGATTTTGGAGTGGCATACGACGTGTTTCCTTAGGATAGAGATGCACTATCTAGGACCTTGGAAGGATAGGCTGAGCACTTGGATTGTGGTGTTAAATTCAAGATTAGCAGCTTGTATGCTCTACCCATGGATTTTTACATGGGGATAGCCATACACATGAGTTTGGGGATAGTTGACATGTATATTTTGTCAGACCTCCTCTAGGGAGTCATGTGGATATGAATAGCATGAGTAACGAGTAGAGTTGGTATATATGAACGGAAACTTTCGGTGGTATAAGGTGATTTGTTTGGAGGCTGGATAGAACAATTGGCATCTCAGAAATTGTGCTCAAAGATGGGATGATAAACATTCACTCGCACACTAGAATTCTTGAAATCCTTACGCCCTACCAAGCCACAACATGGTCGGATCCTGACCTTGGGCTTTGGCTCTAGGTCAAGTAGACCCTGGCCAACACTCAACCGGGACCACCACCAATGCCCCAGCCTACTTCGCATACCCCCCTAGACTTCATGGAGTGCTTGGACAAGTTAGTTGTCATCTTTCTTTGATGACATAGTTGTCTACCCGAAGACGGAAGAAGAATCGTTGAAGCTGGTCAAGGAACATCTGAAGATCATCATGTCTAGGAGGAAGAACTATACCAACCACCATCAACATGAAGTAAACCTCCACATCGAAGACCAGGCATATCTACAAGCCACTTCTCTCAAAGGAACCAAGCATTTCCGTGTCAAAGGGAAGCTCACACCAAGATTTATCGGCCCCGTTCGAGATCGCTCCAAGATTTAACAATCCCCTCTGAGATCACTACGAGATGAAGAGAAGACAGTTACCAGCTGGAGCTGCCACCTGAGTCACCCACTATGCACAACATTTTTCCACATGACACCACTTCGAAAATGTTTCCGACTTTCTAACTAGTCCGGTCTCTACAAGGACATCGATCACCGAGCCATCGACCTCCAGCCCGATCCAACCTAACCTAACGCGTGAGACCCCTTAGCAACTTGGATCAACCGAGAGTGTCATACACGAAGCTACGACACCAGGTACTACAATATTCAATGAAGCACCAGACGAAAGCAGAAGCATTATGAGGACGTGAAGACTGCCCCGCATCTAAGTTCCATATTCCTTTCCACGCCTAGTTTGGGAATCTCGGGGACGAGATTCTTCTAAGGGGGGTAGGTCTGTCACACCCTGATTTTCATGGCACTACACTTAAGCTAACAATCATGATAAAGTATGGTTTGACAAAAACTTTTGAGTGTGTTGGACCTTGCCTTGATTGGTTTTTGTCTGTTGTTTGCAAGTGCTCTAAAAATCAAATAAATCCTCCCACTCCTATACTTCATCTCCTTGATCCAAAACTTCTGCCCAATGATCATGCCATGTGTATAGTACAGTATAGAATTTTCTTATAAAAATAATTTGGCCAAAAAGTATTTTTCTAAATTTAGTTTTCCAAAACCCCCTGGATTGAGGTTGCACTACAAGTACTTGATTTGGGGTATGAAAAATATTTCAAAGAGTATATTTGAAACCTATTAGGTATAGGACTCCCCAAAACCACAAAAATATATTTTTAAAAGTTATTTTATTATTTTATTTAAAGGATTTTTCTTTAGACCAGAAATGGTATTTAATAGGTTAAAATCATTTTAATGCTTTAAAAGTATTTGTGAAAATTTAGGGAAACTCAGTAGACATATATTGTCCATATATATGAGTTTCAACACATGGTTATGTTCAAAATATTGGTCAAATACCTCAAAAACCCTTCCTGGATATTTCAAGATTCTGAAATATTTACAAAGAAAATATTCTCCAAAAATTCCAAGAAAATTCTATCATGTCACATATGACATGTTTGATGATCTTGACAAGTCTCATGTCATGGAGAATAGTATAACCCCATGAAACCCTCTCAAAACCATTTCTGCCCTTTTTCAAGTTACTTTGCATTAGCAAACTTGTCCAGATACTCTCAAGCTTGGTCCACATGCTACAATGGTCTAATAAATCATTTAGACCAAGTAGAACAAGTTGGAGAACAATTTAACTTGATCAAAGTGCCCCAAAACCCTTCCTGACCAGAACCAAATTTGAACAACTCTACATTACCAACTTTCTCTCCTTGATTCCAACTTTTCTGAGCATGATCACATGACCAAATGAGGCCACCACACCAAGTGGTGCATCAAGGAGAAGTGATTTGATTAGCTAGATCTACACCAGTTCATTTCTGCCAATTTCTAGGGTTTACAAAAGTTGCATTGGCAACTTTGCCCAAATGAGCTCAAAATGGGTGGAAGGCCCTAATTATATGTGCCATTTCACCCTGTGGAGCCTCATGAAAAATGGAAATCATCTTATTGCCCAAACCACCATCAAACACCTTTTGGCAGAAATTTAAAATGCATGTTTTGGCCATTTCCACTAATCCCCATGAGCTCAACTTTTTCCCACAGCCCCATCTGGTCCTCCTCTAACCCCTGCATCTTTCCCTGCCCGAGAAGCCATGATGAAGGGGGTGAAAAGCCCTTTTTCCCCCTCTGGACAGCAGCTTTCCTCCTATTTTCTCACCTCTCTCTCACTCCTGGCAAGCCCCAGGGCATCCAATGCCTTTTCCTACATTGTTTACTCCCCTGTGCAGCCACTAGACACTAGTGGACACGTGAGTGCGCACGGAAAAGCCGCGGATGCCGGCCATTTGCGCGCTATGGAGCACGCCAGCGTGCTCCCGACCGTTGATGCCGCGTCCCCCGACCACCTCGAGCCACCCCCTCGCGCCAGTCGATGTGCCTCGACGTCCGCAACACGCCACCGTGCTGGCCCCCTCCTTTCCCCCTCTGTCTTGCCCATGCCGCGCATGCCCAGAGCCGCCTGAGCCCGTCAATGCATGTGCGAGCTCGTGGCTCCACCTGGAGCTCACCCCGCTCACTCTCTCTCTTCCTGGCGCCCTACTCCACCCCCACGAACACCGTAGACAACCCCACTCCCTCCCTCCTGGCCGCCCGAGCCGTTGTCGCGGCCACCCGTGCGCCACATCCACGGTGAGCCACAGGTCGGCTATATAAGGCCACCCCCGAGCCTTCTCTCTACTCCTTTGGCTCTCTCTCCTTCCCGTGCACCCCCTGGACCAACCCACTCCCCTCCTCGCGCCCTCCAACCTCGTCCATGGCTGGAGTAGTTACGTCGGCCGCCGCTTAAATTCATGGGCCTCGACCCCTCTCTCGTCCCCATGAACACACCCGCACCCTCTCATCACCACGGCCAACTCCCCCCGTGCTCCATCCCCTCCTCCTCGTGCCTTCCTCGCCTTGCCGAACCCCGCCGTCAGCCCCGATCCGCCGCACCCGAAACCCTCCTCTTCCTGGGCTCCCCTGTGGGCGTGCAGCACATGGACGGGTATGCCGAGGCGCGCTGAGTCCGCCGGTGTGCCGAGCGCTGCCGGAGGTGGCCCGTCCCGCCCGGGAGAGCGCCGGCACCCGCTCGGCCTTGCCTCCCCTGCCTCTGCTCTGTTCGAGCGGGAGGTAGGAGATGGCCTGGGCAGCGGGCCCTTCTCGTCAGCGACTCGGTGGGCGGGCCCCGCCCGTTTAAGTGGAGATGGACCGGGAGTAAACCCGCTTCCCGCGCAGCAAAGGCGTACTCCTTTCGGGACGCCTTCGACGTCGCCCTACCACCCGCGCAGCTGAGCCGCTGGGCCGGCCCAATGCCTATCTCCCGCCCTGTGCACAGGATAAGGGTAAAACCCTTTCCCTTTTCTTTTTCTTTATTCTGTAAACTTGTAAAATCCACAAATAATTCAAATGATATCCAAATTTGATGATTCAAATTTCTAGTGACTCTATAAATCATTTTCTACCTGTTGGTGCAACATGCACATTTTTCCAGAGACTTCTTCACAAACATTCATCAAAATCTTGTTTTTCCATTTCTGTAGTGAACTTTAGAAAATCACAGAGGGCCCATTTTTGATCCAAATGCCATGATTCAAATTCCTAGATGCTTCTAAGTTCATAACTTAGTTTATGAACATTTTTCTTAATACTTTCTGTACCCCACAAAATAATGAGCCATTTCTTCATATTTGTCAACTTTGCAAATTCATAGAGAAATCATTTGAACTCCAAATCTAGTGAAACCAATTCCTAGATGCTTCTAAAATCATCATTTGTTAAATGGGTGCGTCTACTCATTTTTGAAAATAATGTTTCTGTACACTTCTTGCAAATCCATAAACCCCTTGATTCCATCATATTGAAATGTTCAGAAATAACCACTGATCCATTTCCAATGAAACCACTCTGGTTATTCTTCATATAACCAGAGATGTCCCATAAAAGTCAAATCCATATTTTTAGAGCACTTTTATTTTTGCCATGTTGTGTTGCTTGTTGTGATTGTTTCCGGCATTAGTTGATGAAGTA
Organism: Triticum dicoccoides; assembly: GCF_002162155.2. Classification (NCBI taxonomy): domain Eukaryota; kingdom Viridiplantae; phylum Streptophyta; class Magnoliopsida; order Poales; family Poaceae; genus Triticum; species Triticum dicoccoides. Next base: position 332,451,683 of record NC_041385.1, on the reverse strand, counting down.
GACGGAGTATTTGGAGAAGGACCAGAAGATTTCAAGACTCTGATGAACCAGGCAAGCAGCCCTTTGACCATGTCTATGAAACCCTTTTTATGCATATCATATAGCACCATATTGTTATTGCAACGGAATCATGATGAGGTGGTAACCACTTTGATGGGTTGCCTCCGTTACTTCCTTGTTGATACTTGCGTTATGCATGACCCTACCATCCTATGAGGGTTATGCTGGTGGGAGTAGATAGGATGCTATAGTAGTGGCTACGCAAATGGGACGGGAATATGCATGGTGATGGAGGCAGAGTACATTCAAAAGACTTTTCGAAAACCCGTCGGGTGCCACTTATGCCCGAGGGAGATAATGAGATGGGTAACCACTTGATGACGAAGTGGTGTACCGAGGCAAGTGTGTGTGTTGCTTTCAAAAATGGATTGGTTTAAGTTGCGACCGTTATTCCAACCTTACATGCGCAACAACTCTACCCTTATATGGGAAAGGGCATTATTGATTACCTAGGCCGATACTAGCTTGGAGCCTGCATTACTAGTGACGGGGGAGAGTTGGTGCTCTCTCTCGGGACGGGGTCGTGCCAGGTAGGGCGGCCATGACTGTTTTTACAGGGCACCGGATACACCGTTGCATCCCCTCTCGGATGTTACGATCTCGAGTGAGTCACGTATGATGTACATCGTGAGGATATGGAACAACGAGTGGACTCCTTGTTAGTGTCGTGTAGGGAAAGATAGTGATCGGGTTCTTACCCCGGGTACTTGGGGTATCGCGGGTCGTGGAGGACACGGAAGTTCCCCGGATCTTGTGGGTAAATGTGCAACCTCTGCAGAGTGTAAATCTATTCGAATAGCCGTGTCCACGGTCAAGGACAGTTGGGTAACCGCTCTTGGGCTACATCCATATGTTTTTGAAAAAGAACATAGTTTGGTGATATTGATGATGCGACTCGTGAGGAAGTCACGATGAGCTTGAGCATGAGTTGTTTATAACTCCTTCTCGATGTTGATGTCTGTAACCTCCTGATACTTGTTGCAGACACATTCATGTCCTTGATAAATGTTGATCATACTTGCATGAGAAAAACTAGCTTGCCACAAAAATGCCAATTCAGCAGCAGAGCCTTGCATAATTATTTTGTTATCACTCTTGGGTTGCTTGCGAGGACATTCAAACATACTCACTGGCTTGTCCCTAGCTATTTACTTGGCCAGGCTTGAAAGAGCAGGTGTATGAAGAAGAGAATTTGGTGACGGTCGTGTGAGCTAGGACGCTTCCCAGTTAGAATGCTTGTAGGGTTAAGGCAGATGGCATGGGTCCAAGTTGTTATTGAAGATTTCCGCTGCGATGATACACTCAAGACTTGACCATAATGGTCCTACTTGTGTAAAACGGTATGTATGAATGTAAGACTCTTGTTATTCAGCTTCTGTGTGTTCAGTGAGCATTGATCTCTGGGATCACTGTACACGTGCATTCGGTGATCTCGACATGAGTCGGGGTCCCCACATTTCGCTTTGGATGACAAGCTTGTTTTGGAGTTTGTGACTTACCCATGGTTCGAATAACCTTTCGCTTCATCATTCGTTAGACTTGTTGTCATCGCAAAGCGATTACATCTTCATGAAATCTCTTGACAAAATGTGTCGTGATCATCATCAACATCTTAACTTCATCCGAGGTATCAATCAAATTCATGATGTTAAGTGCCATCCTCGTCCCTTGGTAATTGTGTTGCCATCGACAACATCTTTACCTTCCTTTCATCACAAACTTGTTCATGTTATGGATGCAACTTGCTATCCAGCTTGTATTATGTTCTACCTTGAAGTATTACTATCCTTAAGTGTCCAAAAAAATATTACTGTCCTTTATGTCAAGGATGTTGAGAGAATTTCTCCAACTATTAATTCTTGATATAGTAATACTTCTCGCCATCCCCGTTCATTTCTTGGTCCCGTGTTGCTTCCAACCGGAATAATAATAGGTGAATGGTGCTGTTTGGATTCTGCCCTTCTAGCAACCCTATTGTTATGAAGTTAATGGTCGATAATTCATTCTTAGACCACTAAGACCATATAGCATCGGTCATGCTACCTAAGACCATATTTCGGGTGCACCTTTCAACCAATGTTTAATTGGGTATGTTTTTTCCTCGAGCATATCTCCTTATATCATTTGATCTGACAAAGGTTACCTCTTTGTTCACCTGATTGTGGAAATCCATCTTTTTGAAATCTCGATGAATTGTCGCTGAGCCCATCAGCCACCTTCTCATCCCCTCCTTGGTTTAATGATGAACTATTGTTTCAGGAACCCGCTCCCATAGTTCATTTTCCCGAGGACCTTGCAATGTCATTTCGTCAATTTGTGTTGCACCTTTCCTTCTTAGGCATCGTGAGTCTGAGGTATCATGATACCAATCGGATCTGAATCTCGGTCAGATATGATGGTTGGGACAACTTTCCAGGAGTTATGATGTTGGTCCTTTGATGACCCAGTAATATGGTGTCATGCCTAGTACCCCTTGGCTGGAGGACCTATCATTATAACTTCTTTAGCAAGGTTAGCCGTTTTTTCCATGAGGAAATTGTAAGACATGTTCTACAAGTTGTTCCTGATGGATCCTTTGTGTATCCAAAGTCTGGCCCTTGATTGACACCCCATATCATTGCTACCTCGAAGCATGACTATGATAATCCACTCTTCAACAAGAACATTGGAGGCGAGATGCTAAATGTTTCCTGGTCAGTTATCCAAACACCATTGTATGGGTAACATCTTGATTAATCCTTGCCTCTTATCTGAATGGTTGGGTACTTGCTCTCCTACCCTGCATGCCATGTTCTGCTTGTACATGGGAAGGATATACTCCTAATAATTGTGTGTAATCACAATTTGCCTTTCCATTGTTCTGTTTAATATGATAATCTCATTTTCCTTTCCATTCTTTTGTTTAACCTTTCCTGTAATCTGACTTAGCTGAGCAGAGATAATTCCCTGCTTAGGTAGGCACCTTGTTGTACCACTCCTGTCAGTAAGACCCTGTTACTATTGTTGGACGAGAACTTTGCCTATTGGTCCGCCTCGTTCAACGAGCAGGAAGATGGTTCTCTTCGTCCCTCGCCCTTGGTACCGATGTTGTTGCCGACATAACCGACAGACTATCCTCTGACATGCCTTCCTTACATGATCGTGTAAGACGTCATCGCCTTCCTACTTTTAATCGGCATGGTGGGCCCATAACCCACAGGTCCACTGGATCGAAACTTGACTCTTCTTTACAACCCAGATTCTAATGTATCCTTTGCACCTGGCTTCGTATGTGATTCACGAGCTAAATGCCATACCAGTAATCATCCTGGAATGAAACACCATGTTATACTCGTTGTTCAAACCCCCATTCCAGCTTCTGTCTAGTCATCGAATGATTGCCTAACCGTTTGAAACTTTGGTACCATCGTATATTGCACTCAACAAATTCGTTGGAATATAACTCGTGGGGTACCTTGTGTGTTTCCCATTGAGTTCACCGTCAGATGCCCATCTTTGTGGAGATGCGTTCTTCTGGAGTTTTTCCCCTTGGTCGTGTTCATAGGATGATGGAGATCCCGAAGAAAGGATGACGACTTGATCATGGTGACTTGAAGCAGAGAAACGAATACATCAATGTATTGGATCGGCCTCATCAAGAAGAGCAAGCCAGAATGAGAAGAACCGCTAGATTCATTACCAAACTTTCCCCCCTTACTCCACCGCTTAAATCTCGGGACGAGATTTCTTGTAGTGGAGGAGATTTGTGACGCCCGGATAATTAAGCTACAATGAACCACTACTAATGATGCCAAATCACCTCGGTTACTGTTGATAAACCCGCGTAGATTCGAAACGGATTCAAATTGAAATTCAAATCAAGTCAAACGGTAAAGGTTTTCAAATATTAAAACTAAAATGTTCATCATGTGAAAAATAATCCCTAACTAATTTTGGTGGTGGAACCAACCTTTTTCAAAATGTTCAAATGCCCTAGACTAATTAAAAACAGTGACTAAAATAGTAATTTAATTGCTTTTCAAATTATAAAATTATTAAACTAATTTACTTGGGTACACATTAGGTTTGGAAGTGGCCTGTATTGATGATACTAATTTGGAGGCCAACCTGGAAATTGTAGAAACTAAAATAAAAGAAACTAAAAATAAAGTCATAAACAAATAAAAAGAAAATTTAAAGGTCTAAGAAAAGGAAAAGGGGACATTGTGCACTAGGCCTAGTGCAAAGTGCCGGCCCAACTAGCCGCGCTGGCCCAACTCCGGGCCATCCCCTTCCTCCCCCTGTTCATCGTCGCGGTGGACGCCGCACCTGTGTCCATGGCGCGGATGGCCACGTGTCGGCCATCCCGCGGCCGTCCCCGTCGCCCTCGTCGACCTATAAGAGAACCCCTGCCCCGGGCCAACCCTAGCTTCCCTCCAAACCCCCCTCTCTCCGCCCCTCTCCCACAGGCCCGAGCTCGCCGACGCTGCCGTCGCCATGCCGCCGCCGTAGGCACAGCCACCGGCCTCCCCGCGCCATCGGAGGATGCCCAGGACCTCCGCCAGCCATGCCTTCTTCTACCTCGCCACTGGATCGGAGATGGGAGGCCACCTCGTCGACGCCCGCACCATTGTCTCCCTCCTCGACCGCCACCGCCATCACCATCGACGATTCCGGCACCTCCACTACACCCCGCACCTCCCCGAGCAACTCCCCGTCATCGATGTGAGCAGCACCGCGTTCCCCCTCCGTCCTCTCCCTTGATTGGTTGTTGTTGCTGCTAGCTCCGCCATTGCCGACGCTCATCGCCGCCGCCTTGCTTTGCCGTTGTGGCCGTTGCCTGTGTAGCTCATGTCCGGGCATCACACCATACCCGTGGCACCCCCAGGAACTCGGCGAGCCTGCTCGCTGCCTTTGCCTTGCCCCCTAGCCCCAGTTGTGGCCGCGCCCGACTCCGGCCACCGCACTTCAACGCCGGCGCCAACTCCGACGGCCTCAGCTCCTCCTAGTGCTCCCACGCGATGCGCCGCCCTCTCCCCATTCGAACGCGCCCGCCCGCGCCTAATTTGGATGCCGAACGGCGAATCCCGGTGCATGGTCGTGCCCTCCGCCACAGATTTGGTCACCAGGGCTAGCTCCAGCGCCACCGCTGACCTGGACGACCGGGGCCACCCCTGGGTCACTAACCCGTGGGCCCCAGGGGCCCGGCCGACCCGTTGACCCTGTCAACCATGCTGACTGGACCAGCCCGTGCAACTGACAGATGGGGCCCACACAACCCTAATTAGCAAAATAAATTAAGCTAATTTAGTTAACCTAATTAGACACTAACGGGTGGGCCTAGTAGTTTAACTAACTATGTTTAGATTAGTTTTTAACTATGTTTAACCCACTGTCTATGACAGATGGGTCCCACTGGCCAGGTTTGACTCTGGTCAGCTGGGTTTGACCTACTGACGTCATGGTTATGTCATGCTGACATCACCTTTTATTATTATGGATAATGTTTGATTTAAATAATTAAATAAATTTCAAAAATGCCTAAAACTTTGATAAATCATAGAAAATAAACCGTAGCTCGGATGAAAAAACTTTATACATGAAAGTTGCTCAAAACGACGAGACGAATCCAGATAAACAGCCTGTTCGTCCACCACACGTCCCTAGAATAGTGAACCTGCAACATTTCACCCCCGGTTCATCTGTCCGAAAACGCGAAACGCCGGGGTACTTTCCCGGATGTTTCCCCCCTTCGTTGGTATCACACACTACCGCGTTAGGGCACCCCTAGCACCGCGTATTGCCATGTAACGCTTTGATTGCTTTGTTATTTATTGTGTCCCCTCTCTGTTAGTTCTTTTCGGTAGACCCTGAGACTACCGGCGACCCCCAGTTCGACTATGGAGTTGATGATCCCTTCTTGCCAGAGCAACCAGGCAAGCCCCCCGTTTGATCACCAGATATCGCCTATTCCTCTCTCTGCTGCTTGCATTAGAGTAGTGTAACATGTTACTGTTCGATTAATCCTATTCTGATGCATAGCCTGTCATTGTTGCTACAATCATTGATACCTTACCCGCAATCCTGAATGCCTAGTATAGGATGCTAGTTTATCATCATTGGCCCTACATTCTTGTCAGTCTGCCTTGCTATACTATCGGGCCGTGATCACTTGGGAGGTGATCAAGGGTATATACTATACATATATACATACTATACAGATGGTGACTAAAGTCGGGTTGGCTCGTTGAGTACCCGCAAGTGATTCCGATGTGGGGGCTGAAAGGACAGGTGGCTCCATCCCGGTAGAGGTGGGCCTGGGTTCCCGACGGCCCCCGACTGTTACTATCTGGCGGAGCGACATGGCAGGTTGAGACCACCTAGGCGAGAGGTGGGCCATGCCCTGGTCGGCGTCCGCAGTTACTTCATAATAACACGCTTAACAAGATCTTGGTATTTGATCTGAGTCTGGCCACTTGCCTATACGCACTAACCAACTACGCGGGAAAGATATGGGCACTCGACATCGTGGTATCAGCCGAAGCCTTCTTGACGTCAGCGACGGAGCGGCGCGCGTCGGATTGGACTGGAACGCCTTCTCTTGTATTAGGGAGGCTAGGTCTGCTTCCGGACGCCCTCGCAACATGCAGGTGTGCAATGGGCGATGGGCCCAGACCCCTGCGCGCATAGGATTTAGACCGGCGTGCTGACCTCTCTGTTGTGCCTAGGTGGGGTTGCGACGTGTTGATCTTCCGAGGCCGGGCATGACCCAATAAAGTGTGTCCGACCAAATGGGATCGAGCGTGTTGGGTTATGTGGTGCACCCCTGCAGGGAAGTTTATCTATTAGAATAGTTGTGTCCCTCGATAAAAGGATGACCCGGAGTTGTACCTTGACCTTATGACAACTAGAACCGGATACTTAATAAACCACACCCAGACAAGTTCAACAGACAACCCGGTGATCGCTTTTCCACAGGGCGACAAGGGGAGGATCGCCGGGTAGGATTATGCTATGCGATTCTACTTGGAGGACTTCACTCTACTCTCTTCTACATGCTGCAAGACGAAGGCTGCCAGAAGCGTAGTCTTTGATAGGACTAGATATCCCCCTCTTATTCTAGCATTTTGCAGTTCAGTCCACTCATATTGCCTCCTTACACATATACCCATGCAGATGTAGTGTAGCTCCTTGCTTGCGAGTACTTTGGATGAGTACTCACGGTTGCTTTGCTCCCTCTTTTCCCCTGTTTTCCTCTTCTTATCGGTGGCCGCAACCAGACGTTGGAGCCCAGGATCCAAACGCCACCGTCGATGATGACTACTACTCTGGAGGTGCCTACTACTACATGCAGGCCGTTGACGACGATCGGGAGTAGTTTAGGAGGATCCCAAGAAGGAGGCCTGCGCCTCTTTCGATGTGTATCCCAGTTTGTCTAGCCTTCTTAAGGAAAACTTGTTTACTTATGTCTGTACTCAGATATTGTTGCTTCCACTGACTCTTCTATGATCGAGCACTTGTATTCGAGCCCTCGAGGCCCCTGGCTTGTATTATGATGCTTGTATGACTTATTTATGTTTTAGAGTTGTGTTGTGATATCTTCCCGTGAGTCCCTGATCTTGACCGTACATGTTTGCATGCATGATTAGTGTATGATTGAATCGGGGGTGTCGCACCTTGTCCCAATGCATCTATTCAGCGTTGGTGGGCTCAAGGGTGGCTCGCTCGGTTGACGTGGGCGAGCTGCCCCTGCAAGGGTCTTGCCGGGGCCGCTAAGGCTGCCCCGGCAAGGGTCCTTGCCGGGAAAACCTGCTTCGTCCATCTGATCTACATGGCCTTGGTCCTTCTCGTTGCTTCGTTTGTCCTTGTGGCTTCGGTTCTCTCCGGCTTCCCTCTCCTGTCGTGTCTGTGCGTGACCATGGCGGGAGGCTCTGACTGTCCGTGCACAAGTAAAGGGGTCACAAGCAGGGCCCCTACTTTTGTACACTGACAGATACATACAATGCAGAGTGCCCATACTTATTCCCGCGTGGTGGTTAGTGCTATCAGGCTAGAGGCCCCTCGGATCAAATATCCAAACCGTTAGTGGATTAGGAGCGCACGGTAACGAGCAAAGACTCACGATCGATGTGACCCCGTCGCCCCATCTCGTGGACTTGCGGCAAGGGCTAAGAATGCCCGGCTATGCCACGTAGTTATCTCGCGAGCACCGTCCAGGTCAACCCGACTCCACATCACTCGCAAATATGCTTGCGCGGGTACCCATCAGGGCCAACCCGACTTTACTATCATGGTTATGTGGTAAAGCCATAGTAACCGTGTGTCCAAAACACCAAGGTGGAATTCCGCCTGATGTAATCGTCAAGGTGAACCTAGGACGAATCACCCTCGAGGTCCACTCTTGAGGAGTTGCACGATAATATCATTATCGGGAGTGGTCAAGCAGGAATCACCCTCGATGACCACGACCGCATAGTTACACTACAGGGTTAACATCAGAATTGCTCACGAGGTATCACTCTCGGCACTCGATAGTAACTCTGCAGACTCGTACAACTAAGGGGGGTGATGTGTGGTGTCGGGGCTCGGGCGTCGATCAAGTTGATCGAGTCATCGAACATAAAGCAGGACAACTGGGACAAGGAGGGTGTCACTGATGGATCTCTAACCAGCCTATACTAAGCAGTTTAGAATAAGCAGGTAACGTATGAAAGCAGGTAGCAATAGCAGGCTATGCATCAGAGTAGGATCATAAAAAAAGTAGTAGCAGTTCTAATGCAAGCATAAGAGAGAAGGGAATGGGCGATATCGGAATGAACAAGGGGGGTTTGCTTGCTTGGTTGCTCTGTGGCAAAGGCAGGGTCGTCAGTGGTGTCGTCGGTGACGTAGTCGATCACAGGGGCAGCATCGGTCTCGGGGTCTACCGGAGGGAAGAGGGGGAAGAAATAGATAAATACAGAGCAATCATATGCAACACAGAGTAGGCCATGCTAAGGTGCAATGCAGGGTTGCCTAAAGATATGTCAAAGTCATATTAGCTATTTTGGTTTAAGGTTGTATTTATTAACCGGTGTATATGCACTATTCATCTACCGGAAACAGGATAAAAGTTACGGATTCACCTACGTAGAGGGTTCCAACATGGAAACTGATGACACGATCAGATTTGTCTCATCGTTATGAGCAACTTTCATGTACAAAGTTTTTCGATCCGAGCTACAATTTATTTTCTACAGATTTTTAAAAGATTTTAGCATTTTATGAAATTATTTAAATTTAACAGAATTACTGAAAAATGATTTATGACGTCAGCATGATGTATTGATGACATCAGCAGTCAACAGGACGCTGACTAGGTCAAACCTGACCTGTGGGTCAAGTGGGACCCACTGGTCAGTGACTCAGCTAATTAAACAGAGTTGGTTTAAACTAATCAACCTAATTACCAGGTGGGTCCCACTAGTCAGTGACTAATTAACTAATTAGATTATGTTTTAACTAAAAGTGATTTAATTAGTCTTTACCTAATAATAAAAAGAATTGGGTTTCTGTCATCCGTCATTAAAACTACCCCCGAGGTTGTAAAGAATTACCCACCATGCCATTGGTAAGTGAAAAAAACAGTTCGGTTTGCCCCTTCTAATATCCGCGGCAGGCTCGGTTATTAAAATTAAGCCCATGTAGTCAATAACTTGCCGGTGGCTGGCTTAGTGTTGTGAGCCTCACCTCTCGACCTGGGAGACCCAGGTTTGATTCCCCTTTCTCTCTTTTCTTCTTTTTCTCTCCTATTAATGTTGGTAGGCGTAGGATATTACTACTCGCCCCAGCGTCACTTAGCAGATGGGCTGCACAATGTACGAGTTACTCTATTTTCATTCTTTCTATTTTTGGACATATTCAAATATTTCAAAAAAAACTCATAACTTTCAAACCCTAACTCGAAATCTAACATGTTATATATAGAAATCCCTTAAAAAGATGTGTAGATTTCAAATATGGTATTATATTAATCACTTTCAAATCCTAACTCCAAATCTAACATGTTATATATGGAAATCCCTTTAAAAAGATGTGTAGATTTGACATATGCTATTATATTAATCATCATTCCTAAAATTCCATTTATGATGCAACCTTTATTAATATCTTCTTTATATGGGGTATTTTGAAAATTCCGTCTTAACGTTGATATTTCCGTTGTCTAATAAATTGGAAACATGTTGAGTACATTTCACAAATAATACAACCTTATGAACTTTGCGTGACACCACTTATCATGTTGTTTCTCGTGTGGCATTGTGAAAGATTTGAAGGGATTCGTCGATGCTGTCAGGTGTGTGTATGAGGGACGATTTTCTTTTCGTTTCAACGCACGGGGAATAATGCCTTTTCATGGAATCTGAAGCATGCATGGTTAAAAAAGAAATTCTGAATCATACACCTGATTTCATGAAAATTATTGTGACCTCTTCAAATAAAAAATTCGTTGTAGTGTGGTATGTGCAAATCCGTTTATTATGTTTCCTTCTATATGAAAGATAATTGAGTTGTACTTTAGACTTTATAAGTCTCCGTGCATGTATGTTTAAAAAAAATTGGTAACGAAAATCAGTAACGGGCATTTTCTAACTTACCAATTAAACCTTAATTTCTTATATATGTACATACATGTACGATCCTCATGATTTAGGCTCTCAATGATAAATCAAATGATGAAGATAATGACTCCTTATACTGCAAATTAACTTAGAAGGTAATTTAGATATTTAAATTAATCAATTCTTTCATGATTGAAGTGTAGCATTTCATACATGCATTTTAAGACCATTGGTAAAATATATATTACATGGCTGATGTAATAGAATGTTGTCTTGGGTCACTGGGCTAGGGAAGTGTGTTTTGATTCTCCCGGTGCAACGCACGGGCATATTTGCTAGTTTAACTAAATGAGCGGGGCCCACTTGTCAGGGGCTACGGTGCCACGTCAGCGACGCCGATCCGGTCAACAAAGTCAACATAGGCTAGGGGCTACTGGTCAGTGTCTCTGGACAGGCCCCACGCCTCGCCACATCGGACGCCAGCAGCTGAACGCCGGCGGGCACGGAAACGCGGCGAAGGGCTCTGGGGGTGATCGGAATTCGTCTACGGTCATGGATTTCGTGCGGGGTTGGTCAGGTTCGAACGAGAAGAGCACGCCAAGTCGAATGGGAGTGGTGGTCGGAGCTGAGATGGCCCGAAACGGCACCGGCGACGAGTGGAGGCGGCGGTGGCATTCGTGCGTGGTCGGAATCACAGCTTTGAGCTGCGCAGCTACTGTGTACTGCGAGTGCCAAAAGCCCTACGGGCAAGTCAGAAAGGCTCAGGCAGCACTGTATTGAGCAGCTCGCCGGCATCGGTGGCAACCAGGGAAACGGAAAGACAATGGCTTTGTTCGGGCTCGAAAACGAGCAAAACAGGGAGGGGGGAAAGGATCTAACCTCAGCTGCTCATAGTGTCCTATGGTAAATTAGAAGCACCAGGGGAGGCCGTAGTCGCCGGTGATCGTTGGAGAGTCCGAAGTAGGAGGCGGCTCGATCCGCGGGCTACGTTGACGCCTGACTCATACGAGGCAGCGCAGAGGAAGTTGTCAAGGCAGACGCGTCTCTCGGACACGGTTGCCGGGCTCGGGGACGCAGGTGGCCACGACAGTGCGGTAGCACGTCAGCAGAGGCGTTCGACAGTGGTGGGGAACGAGAGAGAGAGAGAGAGAGAGAGATAGAGAGAGAGAGAGAGAGAGAGAGAGAGAGAGAGAGAGAGAGAGAGAGAGAGAGAGGAGGGATCTGAGGGCGCTAGGGTTTGCAGGGGGCTTGGGAGGATCTTATCCATGCTCGGGCGACGGCAGATGGCCGACACATGCGGAGGCGCGGCCACGGCTGACGGATGGCCGCCACGCCTCCCCGTCTTCTATAGCGAGGTGGGGGGAGAGGTGGAGGTGGGCTGGGCCGGCTATTTAGCTTAATGGTCCAAGTGCCCAATAGATTAGGTCCTTCTCCTTTTTTGTTTTATTTTCTGCTTTTCTTTTTTTCTTTTTACAGAAATGGGTTTAGTAATATTTTTATCTTCAAAATGATTTTACAAAAATGTGAAACTTGGTCACACAATTACATTGCAATATCCAGCACTGCCACAAAAAGTTTGGGCATTTTTTGAGTTCATTTGAATTTTCTAAAAATGGAAAGGGCATTTTTAGTGTTGTTTTGCCTCTGTTAAAATGCAATAGGCCCATTTAGAGTTGATGATGATGTTGTGTTCCTTAACAGAAAATGGTTTTGGAATATTTGCTATAAAGTGAACATTTTTTCAACAAGTTTTGAACAACTTCAATTTTCACTTTGAATTTGAATCGACTGGAATTTCAATTGGGATATTGAACAAAGGTGATTAAGCACTATTTGAGAAAATGATTAGCTTTACCACAGAGGATTACTGTAGCATGACACCGAGGGTGTTACACGCTGCTGGGTCCTCGGTGTCAGCCGCTCCTTGTGCAGTTATCTTGCTTATTGAATACGTTGACACTGGTTTGCGACCCAGATGTCAGGAAATCATTAGGAGGAATCCTTTTTTATTGTAATAAAGGAGTCACTTGCTTGCCTACTGCCATGATCCTGGTGGGTCCCTACTGTCATCCTCACCATGTACAATCATCTCCTTATTCCTCTCGGTTGTTGACCATGTTGACAACACCGGAGGGCGGTGCCGCGGCGAGCGAACCAAGGCGGAGGACGGTGGTGAGGCCTCGGACGAGAACAAGCAGGAGTCCAGGAAGATGCACAGAGTTTTAGGGTGCGATGTGGCCATGATGCGTGCGCGGCAGCACAACTAGCCGTGGGAGGCGGGAGCAGGCGGTCCCACCGGTGCTGATTTGTCTTTGGGTGGCTGGAAGAAGAAGAGACTGAAGAAACACGACAGAAGTCTGAACGTCAATCCAATGGTCAAGGTAGGCACAATTGTTTGTTGACTAAGCCGACACCACATAGCATACTTTTTTATAGGAAGAAAATAAAAACTGGGCTCGTTTGCTAGATAAAATTCCCGAAACTGTGACCATTTGATCTTGCGTCACAACTAAAACTGCCAGGAAAATGCGTTCGTTCGCCGTCCTCCTCCCAGGGAACGTTCCCCACATAAGTCACTAGCACCCTTGGTTTTCAACCGAGAGGTCTTGGGTTTGAGTCCCAGGAACGCTCAATTTTCTCCTCCTTCCTCATAAAAGAAAATAAAAAGAAAATCAAAGACTTGAGAAGGCGTACAGAACAAGCTAGTGTACCAGTAAAGGGACGTTGCCGAGTTTTAGAGAAAAGATAGACGTGCTCCTATAGCTGGTTCAAATCCAAACCTAGACTATGACTATATATGGTGCTATGCTACTCTGCAAGTAATGAAACTCACATATCCAACGTTCGCTTCTCCTCTTCTCTACTTACTCTGCCTAGCATCATAAGCTCTGGCCACAACAACCATGTCCGGTGGCGGCTTGTCCACCTGCTCTTTAGCAGGCAACAACCAGATATGCGCCAATTCGCCTCCCGTACCATCGCCTGTGGGTCTCATCACACCCCAGTTGGCACATGCACCGTAGCTGGTTGCTCATCGAAACCCGCTGCCTTTAGTGTGGTGCCACTGCAGCAAATCACGCAGAGTCATCCGTCGGGTCTCAACCACAATCCTCAACCTTGGCTGAGTCTTCTACAAATGCCCGAATCATGGTGTAATAATATGTTTAAGTGTTGTTCGCCTGCTTTCATTTGCTAATTTTTTTAAGGGACATTTACATCTGTGCCCCTAACTCAAACCCACTACTCATATTTGCCCCTAATTTTGAAGCATGCTCAAATTTGCCCCTCCGCCGTTAAGTCACTACTCAGAAATGCCCTTCCGTACAGTACTGTAGCACTTTCCATCCAATACTGTAGCACTTTCCGTCTGCTATAGTACACATGGGCCTCTGACGGTCAAAGGCCTTTGACTGGACGGAAGGGCATTTCTGAGTAGTGACTTAATGGCAGAGGGGCAAATTTGAGGATGCTTTGAAATTAGGGGCAAATCTGAGTACGTGGTTCGAGTTAGGGGTAGAAATGCAAATGGCCCATTTTTTAATAGTTTGGTTGGTGATCTTCCAATTTGATTCGTGCAGAAAAGGGAAGATTCGTGTGATTTGTATTGCTGGGAAGTTGCTGATGTGGGGAACTATGCTGATTATTTGGTTAGCCGAGTAATCCCAATACCAACAGGTTGGGGTGGTGGACAAGTAACTGAAGGAATGACACAAGTTGAAGATGCAGAGCAGAAGGTTAAAGATGCAGTTCTCTGATCATGGCAGAGCAATAGCTGCTGAACATCCTTGACAGAAAATAATGGGCAAAATCGTTGTGCTTTGTAGGATGATTGTCTCTTTATTTGAAGCGTATGGAGCACTCTTGATGTATTCAGTGGCTAAGACCCGAGCATTTTGCTGAAACTAGTAATAAATGAAACCTGTTTAGTAGGCTAGGCGTAGTGTTGTGAACATCTAATGATTTCTATTAACGGAAATCAGGGGCTATCCCCTTTTGCTCATAAATAAATAAATAGCAGAGGCCCTTTTTTTAATAAATAAATAAATTAGCAGAGGCCCTGTCGGGCCAGCTTTGTTCCCATTCGCAGACGTAGAGCAAATTGCAGTCCAACAACAAACTATGTCATCAGATACAAGTTTAACAGCCAAATATGAGTACATAAACAACAATGTTGAGGGAGTCCTGGACTAGGGGTTCCTCGGGCGTCCAGCCTATTGAATATGGTTTGGAATGATGGGCTGTGAAGATGAAGGAAGAAGACCATCTCCCATGTCCAGTTAGGACTCTTGTATGCGTGAACTACAAGATTAGGTGTTCGGATATCCTATTTCCTTTCTCTGTAAACTGACTCTGTAAAACCCTAGGCCCCTTCGATGTCTATATAAACTGGAGGGTTTAGACCACAGGCAGGATCATCATATTCATAAGCTAGACAAGTTAGGCTTTAGACATTACGATCTCGACGTAGATCAACTCTTGTGACCTCTATACTCATTGAATACAATCAATCAAGAGGGCCCGAACCTGGGTAAACATTTTGTCCCTTTGTCCATTGTTACCATTGATCATCAAACGCATAGCTTGGGTCCCCCTACCAAGATCTGTCGGTTTTGACAATGACATTGGTGCTTTCATTGAGATCTCTACTGTGTTGTCAAGAGAAGGATTGATGGCGCGCCCCTTCATCAATGATGATGCCGTGTCCAGGGAGACTTTTCTCCCCGAACAGGTCTTTGTGTTCGGCAGCTTCGTGCTATGGGCCGACTTGGCCGACCACCTTGAGCAGGTCGATAGTTACGCCCCCGGTCACCAGATTAGGTTTGGGAAATTGAATTACGTCGCTGATATCCGAGGAGATCTGATCTTCGATGCGTTCGCGGCCCCGATCACCGCTCCCCATGCTCATGAAGAGGGCCCTTCGGATCCACTATCAGATCCCGTCCACGGGTCAATGTTCACACCTGCCTCAGCCTTAGATCCGGGGCATATCATGTTGTCCGAGGATCGACCCCGCCAGACTCTCCTATCATGGAACTCTCAACAGGAGACCCAGATGCAATCGTGCCATTTGTAAACCCGGAGTCAAATGGGACTGTCACATTTATCGGAGAGCTGGACTCGCCTCTGTATGATAATTCCAAACTGTCGAGGTCTGCGAATCCTATCCAACTTTCTCTCTTAGATGAAGCACTGGGCTTAATACAATCCCTCGCCATTATGGAAGTCTTACCTCAGAACTACACCCATCTCAAGCTGGGGGTCGAGGTCGGGGAATTTTACACACTACCCACCACACACTTAATAGCCACTGTCGAGGATTTAACCGAGCTCCTAGACTACGCCTCCAAAGACATCGATGGTATGGACGATGATGTCGACGCCGAACAAAGCGAAAACCCGCCTATCACGGGGCACTGGAAGACCACTTCTCACTATGATGAATCAATGGTGGACACTCCTGAGAAGAAGGACGACGATGGCATTCAAGATCCAGGCAAGGACAAACCCGTCGACGAACCACCAAAGCGGCAACGTCAGTAGTGCCACTCACGATCCCGTTGGGCAAGGATAGTAATACCGACACTAGAGATAATGAAACTCTGGATAACGCCGAAGACCATGACCACCCCGTCGAACCCATGTCCGAACAGGACAAGAGGAAGGTGGGTCAGTACAACCCCGAACACGCTGATCACGAGGAGTCTGAAGATAGCAACTACTTACCTACCTCCTAAGAGGATGTGAGCCTCGGTGACGAAGATTTCATCGTCCCAGAGGAACCCCATGAACAAGTACGCTTCAAGCGACAACTCATGGCTACTGCGCGGAGCCTAAAAAAGAAACAGTAGACGAAGCTGAACAGGACACGCTCAACGATAGATGGACTACGTTCCTAGCCACCGAAGAATACGACATGGAGAGACCAGTAAAGAGTTACCCCAAGAGCAGGCTGCTGCTACAATTTTACAATGAAGCCCTCGAGCCAATTCTGTTGAAATACAATTATGCTGATCAACCAGACTGACGACCAAGTGGACGGGACAAAACGACCTATCACGATGAACACCAGCCCTCACCACCTCTTCGTAGAGGCAAGGAGAAAGCAGCGCCAGGATACACTTAAGACTTATGTCAACACCTGGCCAATAAAGCCGGCCAGACTAGATCGATCTACGGATCTAGAGGACGTGCTCGGGCATGAAATGACGACGACCAAACCTGGCGCGATGAACACCATCAAGTTCGAGACCAGCACCGAACACATTTGTCATCCGAACTCCGTCGTGATGTAGCCAGGTATAGATGTGCCGCAACCTATGTGTCTTGCTGATGAAGTAATGCAGCACCAATTGTGGGATGGGTTTAAACCCACAAACATCAAACAATACAATGGAACGACAAATCCTACCATCTGGATTGAGGATTTTCTTCTCCACATTCACATGGCTTGCGGAGACGATCTCCACGCCATAAAATACCTCCCCTTGATGTTGAAGGGACCAGCACGACACTTGTTGAATAGTTTCCTAGAGAACTCCATTGGTAGCTGGGAAGATTTAGAAGACGATTTCCGGGCCAACTTTCAGGGCACTTATGTCCGGCCACCGGATGCCGATGACCTAAGTCACATAGTCCAGTAGCCCGGAGAGTCAGCTCAAAAACTTTGGAATCGGTTCCTCATTAAAAAGAACCAAATCATGGACTGTCCAAACGCCGAAGCCTTAGCGGCCTTTAAACACAGCATCCATGATGAATGGCTCGCCCGACACCTCGGGCAGGAAAAGAGGAAAACCATGGCAGACAATACAACACTTATGACCCGCTTCTACGCGGGCGAAGATAGCTGGCTAGCTCATAGAAGCAATAGTTCTAGCGACCCCAGCACCTCTGAGGCCAGGGACGGCAATGGAAGGCCACACCACAATAAAAACAAGCGCTGGAACAACAATGACGACACAGAAGACACGTTAGTTAACACCGGATTCAGTGGTTCTAAACCCGGTCAGCGGAAGAAACCTTTCAAAGGCAACAGGGATGGTCCATCCAATTTCGACAAAATCCTAGAGAGGCCTTGTCAGATCCATGGCACCCCCGATAAGCCTGCCAACCACACCAATAAAAATTGTAGGGTTTTCAAACAGGTGGGTAAGTTAAATACTGAACACAAGGGGAAGGGACCTCCAATCAAGGACGACAATGAGCCCCGTCATCTGAACACCGGGGGTCATAAGCAGTTTCCACCCGAAGTGAAAATAGTGAACATCATCTACGTCACTCAAATACCCAAAAGGGAGCGCAAGCGCGCACTAAGGGACGTCTATGCCATAGAGCCTGTCGCCCCAAAATTCAATCCATGGTCAGCCTATCCGATCACTTTTGATCGCAGGGATCACCCAACCAGTATCTGTCACGGGGGTTCGGACGCCCTGGTAACGATCCTATCATTGACGGATACCATCTCACTAGAGTCCTTATGGACGGCGGCAGCAGCCTAAACTTGATCTATCAAGACACTATCTACAAAATGGGCATCGACCCGTCAAGAATCAAGCCCAGTAACCCTACCTTTAAAAGAGTGATACCCGGCATGGAGGCCCATTGCACAGGCTCATTAAAATTGTAAGTGGTATTTGGCTCTCCAGACAACTTCCGTAGCGAAGAACTAATCTTTGATAACGTCACTTTCAATAGTGGCTATCACGCGTTGCTCAGACGAACCGCTTTCTCCAGTTTTATGTGGTCCCGCACTATGCTTATTTGAAGCTTAAAATGTGCGGACCACGTGGCATCACCACAGTCAATGGAAATAAGGGGCCCTCCCTCCATACTGAAGAGCACACAGCGGCCCTAGCAGCAGAGGAGCATGGAAGCCTTATCAAGCCGAACAATTCATCGGCCATCAAGACCTATGACATTGCCAAAAGGGTCTGGTCTAGACCTCATGGAGTTAGCTCGGTGGACCGGGACCTCGAATAGCAGTTCTGTCAGTGAGTAAGTGTGATGCAGCCATGACGGTTCAATTCATGAAAAAGGCGATCTTCTGCTTTGGTTTTCCACACAGTAATATAATAGATAATGGCACAAATCTCTCCAAGGGTGCTATGGAGGAGTTCTGTCAGCATGAGCACATCCGGCTTGATGTGTCATCAGTGCCCCACCCCCATTCTAATGGTCAAACACAGAGAGCTAATCAAGAAATCCTAAAGGGTATCAAGCCCCGGCTTATGGTTCCTTTGCTATGGACGCCGGGTTGTTGGGTGGAAAAGTTGCTTTCCGTTTTATGGAGCATTAACACCACCCCCAATAGATCTCTGGGTTACACACCCTTCTTCATGGTTTATGGAGCAGAAGCAGTTCTCCCAAGTGATATTCGCCATGACTCGCCCCGAGTGGCGCTTATGCTGAAGCGGACAATGAAAGAGTACGCCAAGATGCATTGGATCTATTAGGTGAACAACGGGATATTGCGGCAGCTCGTTTGGCAATTTATCAGCAAGACCTGCGGCGTTATCACAGCCACCGGATTTAAACCAGGACTTTTCAAGAAGGCGACTTGGTGCTCTGGCTCATCCAAGATCAGACTGACATGCATAAATTGTCTCCACCTTGGGAAGGGCCCTCTGTGGTCAACAAGAATCTGAACGACGGGTCATATTACCTCATCGATGTTCGAGAGCACAAATACTCACGCAAGTTGGAGGAAAAGACTCGTCGGTCGTGGAATATAGCTCATCTTCGGCCTTACGACACCTGAGCCACATGCTCCTACTATGTATATATTTTTTGACAATGTACATATTATGATCAATAAATAAACCGGCATCCTTGCTAAAGCGGGGTCTTTGCCGTTTCATCTTATATGTCTTCTTGGTTACATGGGGGCTTATGCTTATAAAGCGGAGTTCTAATTACCCATTAAACCGGCTTATAAAGCCATATAAAAAGCTTGGGAGCTTCACACCCAAGGGACCAAAGAGAGTCTGTTGCCTCGCACAGCTCAAACATAGGTACCCATTGAGCACAGCTCACAATGTTACTTGGGGGCTCTTTGTGCATAGCAACAAAGAGTTTGAAAGGACCCTTGTAACAGGCTATCAAGCCAGGTGTATTCACCTAAAACCCCAGGTTAACCTGCCTTCATCAAGTAAGCCACTCCATCCAGGTAATCCTGGTATGACCCGTTGAATGTTTGACAAGTCAATCTTATACAGACCCTGAACTTATCAAAGTTAAAATGATGATTGGTTAATGTGAGGTCCATCTTAAAAGGCCTTGTAAAATGGTTTAACTCAGCGGCCTGGCAGCCCATGAAAAGCCTCGAATTTGGGCTTGGCAGCCCTTGAAAAGCCTCGACTACAAGTTTTAATTTGCTTTTGTTTTTTCCAAGATTTTTCTCATTTGATAAGGTTTTCAGATAAACCGGCATCTATTGACCCAGGCTGACTATAAGTCATCAATGTAACCCAATGTTCATTAATCTGGCGTGGCTTTCAACTATCAGTTATTAGTAGACAACTAATCTTAAACCGGTGTTTATCATAACCCGGTCTGGCATTGACTATAAGTCGCCAGGATGATCATGCGGTGTTTATCATAGCCTAGCATGGCTTCTTATAAACCAGCACGGCATGGTGAGAGTTGTCAACACTCAAGATTTGGGTTATCACCCTTACTACAAGTAGTTGGTAACCCAACGATGTGATTCAACATCACAGGTATGATATATTTCATATTCATTGTTTTACAGCATTGGTTATAAACTCTGGCTTTATATTGGGTATCGTAACCCGTCCGGCGATAAACCGCCAGGTTAATTTGAAGTTTGTCACATGCAGAAAACAGGATTGCATAAAACTGTTAAAGATCATAAGCAGACATGGCATATCATGACAGATTGACAGTCTCAGGAAAGTGGCAAAGAACGATGGCATAGCAGACTAAGTGTTTCAAGCTATGCACGATGGCATAGCAGACCAACTATTTCAAGCTAGCCTATTACATGACGTTTTAAACGCCCAAAAGGATAATTGTTTCTCATACAGAAGACAGTGCGCAAGACGATAAACAAACTTCCAGATTATGATCCTTCTTCGGCTTGATGTGAAGATTGCGGATCGTCCTGCGCCGATTCAACCTCCGCTTCCCCACCCACTGGCTTTAAGTCAATGGTTGCCCAGTCAATTCCACACAAAGCTCGGAAGACAGCTTCATCGCTTATAAGATTTGATGGTTCAACGTCAAGGGCATAAGTATGCATACGGATTGGCGGGATTAGATTCTGGGCTTCATAAAGCGATGCATCGATCCGTCTGTTGTCTGCATCATAGATGGACCGATGGAAAGACAAATCAGTCTCTTCGGCCAGTTTACTTGCAAGAGGATGCATCTCCTTTGTCAAGGCCTTAAGGGCATCCTCGTGAAATTCCAACCCATCTTCTTTTTGACTCGGATAGCCATTTCCAATGTCCTCCGGATCAAGATCAGCTATCCACACCTTAGCCCTAGTCAGTGCAGACAAAGCGCCAGCCCTTGCAGCAGATCTCTTCACTTCTTCTAGCTGGGCAGGTGTCATGGATAGCTTTGCCAATGTGTCCTTGATTAATGTTGGCGGTGGTTTATTGTACGATGCTATGCAGATGACCCGTTGAGCAACGGTATATAGCTGCTCTATCAAAGTATAGGCAACCTTCCATTTTTTGCGCATATCTGACCCGAGATGGGCAACACGACTACCTACAATGGTTATAATATTATTGTTAAACCGGCGATTTCAAGAATGATTAAGTACGGTTCGTGGCAAGGTTATTTACCAAATATGGCAGAAGTCATGGTGTTGATTTGCCGCTTCAAACCAGACAACTCTTCCGCCACCGGTTTAAGGGCCGCTTCAGCATCCTCTGCCCGCTTCAGCAAAGTGGATTTTTCAGCCTCCCAATCCGCTCGCTCGTCTTTGAAGTCATTCTTCAATTGCTCCATGGTTGTTAAAACGCCCTTCAGTTCTTCTTTGGCCTTTGAGGTTTCGTCTTGCTGGGACTTGATGTTGTCCTGGTGATTGGCGATTTGTGAATCTTTGTTGGTCAAGTTAGCCTGCGAAGGACAGACATTCAGACGATAATGATTTTTTCAAAGTCCCAAGCACATAACAAGTTATACACTTGGCACTTGGGGGCTAATCTGGATTGATTTCTTCTCAAAAGATATTTTAAGTCCCAAGCATACAACAAGTTATATACTCGGCACTTGGGGACTAATGCATATCGGATCAATTCAAGGTTATCAAATTTTACTGCATGAACCGGATCATGTTGATGACTGAAAGGAATTCTGATGTACAAACGAGACTATCCTAAAGGTATAAACCACTTTATAGGGAGCTACACAAGAAAAATCCAATCTTCTCCTACTACAAGTCCTGGTTCACATTCATATTGATGAACCGGCCCTTGGGGGCAACTAGAGTTGATAATTCAAGCAGAATATAAGGAAAAAGAAGCTATTCAAGGGAACAAGTATTTACCTCATATTCTCTTTCATCAGGTTTACTAAACCGGCTTCATAATCACGACTAGTATACAGACGGTTTAGGTAGCCAGAATGGATGTCCTGAGAAGAGAGATGGGCATAGCTTGATAAATCCGCTTTCCATTTACCCTTCTCCATAGCGGAAAATTCTTCTTTTGCACTGTGCTTCGATAAAGCGACAGGATTGCCAGGAGTGGTATGTCCAAAGCCAGTAATCACAACATCATCTGTCGTGCCTTCAACATACATATCTGGGCTTAGCGGTTTGTCAGATGCTTTCGCTGTGCTTGGAGGATCGGTAGCTGGGCTTGGCGGATCAACATGTTGGCTTGTTGGATTCATTTCTAGCGGATCAACAAAAGTATCCTGACCCTAAGGCACCAGGTCATCTAGAGCAATATCAGCATCTTGATCAAGAGCCTCTGAGGTCCTCTCCGGTTCAGTGGCCGGATATCATGCGCTGGCGTGGTCAGCTTGGCTTTCTTGCTAATTCTGGCTTTGGCACTAAAAAGAACAAATACAGAGGTTAGTACACTAAACCGGTGCAAGGGAGCAAAACTGAGTCTACTATGCTTACCCAGGGACGGTTTGAGAGGAGGCATCTGTGTAGTCGATGAATCATTGGAGGAGGAATTGGAAGTTCCCTGATAATTCGAGTCAGACGGATTAAGAGGATATCGAAAGTAACCCGCCTTGGGATAAAGTTTATTAGAAGTACTAGAGACCTCTTGACAACTCTTGCGAACTAGGGAATATGGTAAATTGGAAGAGGTAACCACTTCACCATTGTGCCGGGTTGTGTGGCGAGCTTCTTGCTATTGTGTGTTCAAAGAAAAGTGTGGATCCAAATGAGCAAGAGGGTGTGAACATTTTACTTTCCGGACTGCTCGACAAAGTTTAGGTACTGGCACATGATTTGAATCGGAGGATAGAACAATTACCTCTACATCACTAGCGTGGCTAGCTTCCGCATCATCGTGATAATAATCATTGTCAGTGAGGTGTATGAAAAAAGAACCAAGTGAATCTAATTCTACCTCTGAGTCCGGATCATCAAGCTTTGCATCACTGGGAAAATCAGAAGGTTTGGCGGTTTTCTTATTCGCTGGCCTCTTGGTAGCCTTAGTCTTGCTGCGGGGTGCTCTTGCCGGTTTATCCTGGGGCTTGGCCGGTTTATCTTGAGATTTCTTCTTCAAGAAAGGATCGTCACCCTGCACAGATGGATAACAAATTATAAAGAGATATTTAAGAAAGGATGGATTAAGGTAAAACTGAGGCAACTCTTACAGCTGGTGGTTTATTGGAAGTGCAGAAGGGACTAAGCCCTACTTCACTGCAGACAGCTTCCGGTTAATTCAGTATTTTCTTAACAGCTTTAGTGACTTCATCCTCTGTTAGCTGAATATCAATATGACGTTGAGGATCTTTTAAGTCCCCTGTATACTCACACATTAAACCGGGGCGCGGGCTTAAAGGCAGAACGCTCCAAGATATCCAGCAGCGGATGAAATCAACACCTGTTAAACCATTTGCCATAAAGGCTCTGAGTTTGGAGAGTTTTGGTGCATAGTTGGACCTTTTTTTGCCAGTCAGACTTTCAGGGAACGGATGAGTATTGCTAAGACGGTGAGGGCGGTAACCCGGCAGAGGATTTTCGCCATATGGAGATGTGTCTTTACAATAAAACCAAGTCTGATTCCAGTCCTTGGGGTGACTATGAAGCTTGGCGTGAGGGAAATTGACATCTCTCCTCTTTTGAATCGCCATCCCACCAAGCTCAGTGTTGGGACCGTCCGTGAATTCTATGCGACGGTTCAAATAAAAGAAATCTCTGAACAGCTCAACGGTGGGTGCTTCCTGAAGATAGGCCTCACAACACACTTGGAAATCGCAAATATTGGACACAGAGTTTGGTCCAATATCTTGACGGTGAAGTTGGAAGCAAGCAAGAACATCACAGAAGAACTTTGATCCGGGTGGGCTGAACCCTCGATTCAGATGATCAGTAAAAACAATCACTTCTCCATCCTGAGTTTCAGGAGGATTTTCTAAACCGGGGACTCTCCAGTGGATGGTTTCTTTGCTTGCTAAAGCGCCAGTCACAACATACCTAGTCAGTTGCTCTTCAGTAACCCGGGAAGGGACCCAATTGCAAGCATAAAATGTCTTGGACATTTGAACAGGAAGCTGGAAAAGAAGACCAATGGCTGTTTTAAAAGACAGCAAAAACAAATTGAAACTTAACCCGCTTTATACTAAAGATGAGTCGGCAGTTTAAAAAGAGGGATAATGGTACCTGGCGGGTTATCATTTTCTAAAAGTATAAACCGCCTACAATGGTGTGGAAGTCATAGATCTGAAGAATTCCTAAGTGTTGTACAAATAGATTTCACAAGTTGGTATTGTAATTTTGGATCTACCACAGTTCTAAAAAGGAGATAAATTTTAAACCTAAGGTCGTGACAGCAGAGGAGCACATATGCTCAGATGGGATCTTATGTAGATAAGGGTATTTTCTGTGATTGGAAATGGAGACTAAACTACTGTTGCCTTGCCTTACTATCATATTCAGATCAAGTTATGCGATCTAAAAGAAGAAAGCGAGGAACGGTGAAGAACACGGATGAACGGCGGAAACCCTAATGCAGATCTGTTATATGAGAAGAGAAGTACTTACTGACGCTGTGGAACAGCAGAGGAGGCGTCACATTTCTCTGATCTGATCAGGTTGATGCAGCGGCCGTTGGCCGTGCAGAAGCGAAGGTTGACGGCGGCGGCTGCGCTCGAAGCGCTGAGGCGATGCCGAGGAAGACGATGAGGTGAAGGGGCATGAAGGGGAAAGTAAAGAATGACCCTTGGACATATTTATAAGTCGAAGGGATAAGTGACAGGCGCGGGAATCGAGGATCCAAAAAATGGATATCTGGCATAGTTGTCGCCTCGGTTTTTGGAGGGTCATTAATGAAAAGGATATACTTACAGGTCTTTTATAAGCAGATGACGTCGTGGAGATTTATTACAATCTTAGAAGATGACGTCACGGCGGTTTACCAAGTTAATATGGAGGAGACGTCATGTCGGTTTGCAAGGATCATACGAGGATGTTCAAGGAGTTTTCCCTAAATGTTGAAGATTGACATGAACAAGTTCAAATCAATCTGGGGCCTAATGTTGGGGATATAACTACTGAGTGTAAACCGCCCAGGAGGGGTCGGGTTATGCTCATCCGTATTGAAGCCCATGATGACAAGTAATATGGCGCGTTACTATTTTGGCTTAGAGGCCTAGGGCCCAAGGGCAGATTAGGGCCCATAGTTATAAACCACCATGAGATATGTAACTTGTGTTGTATGTTAGGGAAAGGTAGAAACCGAGCCGTACATGTGTATGAGCCGGCCTCGGTGTTCTGTAAACCACCGGGCGTCAACCTGTGTATATAAAGGGACGACCCGACGGTGGTTTAGGGACAAGAAACAACAACTCGAGAGATAGGTAAAGCGGATTTGCTGCCTGCTCATCGAGACCCCATCAATTCCACCACAACTGGATCGTAGGCTTTTACCTTCGCTGCAAGGGGCCGAACCAGTATAAACTCTCCGTGTCCTTTGTCCGGTTTAACCCCTTTAAGCTAATCTTGTTGCGATGGCTCCACGACTAAGTCCTCTCACTAGGACATCTGACGTGTTAATTCCACGACAGAAAGTATGCCGCTAAAATATTCTTTATCCCTATTTCAAAACTCGAGCTCTGGCACCTCTGCAAATCCCTGCTTCCCTCTGCGAAGGGCCTATCTATTTCCTTTTATGATGAGTCATCATCCACTTATTAAAAAGCACCAGTTGGAGAGCATCGCTATCATTTGCATGCATTCTTGTTAATTTACATTGAGTATGACTGTGACTGCATCTCTTTTGCCATGACTTACAATGTCTAGTTAGTCCTTGATCTTCAAGGGTGCTCTGCATTTATGTTTTGCGGTCTCAGAAAGGGATATCGAGATACCATCTTGTTATATCATAATATGATTGTTTTGAGAAAGTGTTGTCATCTCAGATTTATTATTATTGCTCGCTAGTTGATTATGCCATTGATATGAGTAAATGTGATACCTAAGTGTTATTGCGAATATGGTTAGTTCATAATCTTTGCTGAAAACTTGAATGCTGACATTACATATTTGCAACAGCAAGATCAAACAGAGTTTGTAAAAGTTTTTCCTTATCACTTTCAGTTTGTCAACTGAATTGCTTGAGGACAAGCAAAGGTTTAAGCTTGGGGGAGTTGATACGCCTCCAACTCATCTACTTTTCCAAAGACTTACTTGCATGGTTGGAATGGAATTAACCCGGACTGACGCTATTTTCAGCAGAACTGCCATGGTGTTATTTTTGTGCAGAAATAAAAGTGCTCGGAATGACCTGAAACTCCACGGAGACACGTTTTGGAATTAATAAAAATATTGGCGAAAGAACCAACAGAGGGGAACCCACACCCTGTCCATGAGGGTGCAGGGCGCGCCCACCCCCTAGGGCGCGCCCCCTGACTCGTGGGTCCCCTGGACCTCCATCGTCCTCAACTCCAACTCTGTATATTCACTGTCGGGGAGAGAAAAATAAGAGAGAAGGATTCATCACGTTTTACAATATAGAGCCATCGCCAAGCCCAAATCTTCCTTGGGAGGGTTGATCTAGAGTCCGTTAGGGGCTCCGGAGAGGGGAGTCCGTCACCATCATCATCATCAACCATCCTCCATCACCAATTTCATGATGCTCACCGCCATGCGTGAGTAATCCCATCGTAGGCTTGCTAGACGGTGATGGGTTGGATGAGATTTACCATGTAATCGAGTTAATTTTGTTAGGGTTTGATCCGTAGTATCCATTATGTTCTAAGATTGATGTTGCAATGACTTTGCCATAATTAATGCTTGTCACTAGCACTCGAGTGCCATGATTGTAGATCTGAACCTATTATGTTTTCATGAATATATGTGAGTTCTTGATCCTATCTTGCAAGTTATAACTGTTGCATGATTAATTACATCCGACATAATTATCCATCACTGATCCATTGCCTACAAGCTTTTCACATATTGATCTTTGCTTAATTACTTCTTCGTTCCCACTGTTACAATTGCTACAAAACTGCTACTGTTACTTTTGCCACCATTACCGTTACTTCCATACTACTTTGCTGCAGATATTAAGTCTTTCATGTGTGGTTGAATTGGCAACTCAGCTGCTAATACTTGCGAATATTCTTTGGCTCCTCTTGTGTCGAATTAATAAATTTGGGTTGAATACTCTACCCTCGAAAACTGTTGCGATCCCCTATACTTGTGGGTTATCACTAGTGCGTAAAGGGCATCATTAATTGCCTGCCCATCCTCTCGCATCTTCTAAACCCATGGTTAGAAAATAGACAAGCTGATCATTGTATGTACTCAATATATTAAAAAAGATATGATGCAATTCAAAATCTTACACGGCTCTTGAACCATTTTACAAATCCTACCATAACTAGTTTGTCAATGTTTCTTGGATTTTGCGCCAGTAACTCCTTTTTGTAGATGCTACAGAAATAGAGACCACATCAAGCGTCTAAATATATAAGAATGTGTTGGAAGTTTAGTAGATTACAATGTATAAGCTGCAGTACTTAGCACTTACTCGATATAAGCTAGAATCTTAGGACAGTTATTCAACCAAACCAAACCATTTTGTCGAAATCTTTAGGTTTGACATCTTGTCGACTCATTCCTGTAACACGAACAAAACAATCGAAAACATTGAGCTCGGGATTGTCTTCACCC
Organism: Triticum dicoccoides; assembly: GCF_002162155.2. Taxonomy (NCBI): domain Eukaryota; kingdom Viridiplantae; phylum Streptophyta; class Magnoliopsida; order Poales; family Poaceae; genus Triticum; species Triticum dicoccoides. The sequence goes on along the minus strand of NC_041385.1, from coordinate 332,423,711 downwards.
ACCTTTCTGCTAAGTTGATCAGCTGTTTCCATGTATTTTGAGCAGAATGTCAACGATTATGTAGCAATGTAGGCCTCTGCAATGGAACCCTCAGGTCTAGCTATGTTCCTAACTAGCCCTATAATGCGCCTAGCCGCCTTTCAATAGGGTACATACCGCCATACTATGCCAGACCTCTAATTAGTGGCTCATCAGGTAGATGAATAGCCAAATGCACCATCACATCAAAGAAGGTTGGACGATATATCTTCCCAAGGTCGCATAGGATAGTTGGTATCTTGTCTCTAAGACGCAGCAAAGCATCTATCCTGATATTTCTACTTCGGGGTTCCCTGAAGAATTTTCCAACTCTACAACTTCTCTATATAAGTCAGGGCGGACCAATCCTCTAAGGATAAGAGGTAAAAACCTTTGAAGCAGGATGTGGCAGTCATGAGTTTCAACCCTTGTACCTTGTTTCCATCTGTACTGACTCTCCTTTCAGGTTTGGCAGCAAATCCATGTGGGAATCTCACACGTGACAGGATCTTGCAGAATTCTTTTCTTTTTACCTTGCCCAATACGTACACAGCTGGTGCCATATCCCGTGATGCACCATTAGCCTTGACTTGCAAATCGGTTCTGATACCCAGGTGTGTCAAATCATTCCTAGATTTTAAGGTATATTTCATCTTGCCTTCAATATTAAGAAGTGTGCCGATAATGCTATCACATATGTATTTCTTGATGTGCATCACATCAAGATTATGCCGCAGATCCAAATCTCTCCAATACTCCAAGTCCCACAAAGTAGACCTGCGGGTAAACAATAATCTCTCTTCTGTGCTGCACACTTCCTTTTCCCGCTACCATTATCAGGATTGTTTCCTGGTGTAATATGCGTGACCTTCTCTAATTTCTCTTGCAACTCATCGCCAATGAGCCTCTTTGGTGCATCATGGTTGAGGGAGTCCTGGATTAAGGGGTCCTCGGACAGCCGGACTATATACTTTGGCCGGACTGTTGGACTATGAAGATACAAGATTGAAGACTTCATCCCGTGTCCGGATGGGACTCTCCTTTGCGTGGAAGGCAAGCTCGGATATTCGAATATGTAGATTTTCTTCTCTGTAACCGACTCTGTGTAACCCTAGCCCCCACTGGTGTCTATATAAATCGAAGGGTTTAGTCCATAGGACAACAATAATCATAATCATAGGCTAGCTTCTAGGGTTTAGCCTCTACGATCTCGTGGTAGATCAACTCTTGTAATACTAATATCATCAAGATCAATCAACCAGGAAGTAGGGTATTACCTCCATCGAGAGGGCCCGAACCTGGGTAAAACATCGTGTCCCCTACCTCCTGTTACCATTAGCCTTAGACGCACAGTTCGGGACCCCCTACCCGAGATCCGCCGGTTTTGACACCGACATTGGTGCTTTCATTGAGAGTTCCACTATGTTGTCGCGATACGGCTGGATGGCTCCCTCGATCATCTTTGACGATGCAGACCGGGAGGAGGTTTTCCTTCCCGGACAGATCTTCGTATTTGGTGGCTTCGTACCGCGGGCCAACTCGCTTGGCCATCTGGAGCAGATCGATAGCTATGCCCCCGGCCATCAGGTCAGGTTTGGAAGCTTAAACTATACTGCCAACATCCACAGAGACTTGATCTTCGACGGATTCGAGCCCATGATAGGTGTGTCGAACAGTCACGATGGGCATGACTTTGATATGTCGTCGAATAGTATTCGGGAGATCACACCTGCGGTTGCACCGGGAATCAATCCGGAGCAGATCGTGCCTTCCGAGGGCGGGTGGATAGACCCCGCCATCGAAACTGCACACTCATCGGCGTAGGAGCCGAACACTGATCCCACCTCCTGTAAGAGTGGTTTCATTGGGCCCTCGAACTCGTCTCCAATCACAGGATCCGAACCGCGTGAGTCCGTGCCTATCGAATCTAATTGGGCACCGGTCATGGAGTTCACCGCCATGGATATTTTTCAGCACTCGCCCTTGGGTGATGTGCTGAACTCATTAAGGTCTCTTTCCTTGTTAGGAGACTCTTGGCCAAACTATGTCTGGCTCGAGTGGGGAGCGGATGACGAAGAAATTCGTCCCCCACCCACCACCCACTTTATAGCCACTGTCGATGACTTAACCGACATGCTTGACTTCGACTCCAAAGACATTGACGGAAGGGACGACGATGTAGGAGAAGAACAGGAACCACCGCCTATAGGGCGCTGGATAGTCACCTCATCATATGATATTTATATGGTGGACACCCCTAAAGAAAACAATGGCAATGAGGCAACGGAAAATAACCCCTTGGGGAAGCAATCTAGACACCGTCGTCATCGGCGCTGCTCCAACCCCTCCATAGCAAAAATAGTGATACCGGCACAAGAGATAACAATCGGGATGGTGCCGAAGACGAAGACAATCCTGCCCAGCCAGGCTTCGAGCAGGCCGAGCAAGAGGATGGGCAAGCTAGCCCTAAAGAACAGGCAACTGATGGAGAATCAGAGGACGATTACATGCCTCTCTCCAAAGACGAAGTGAGCCTTGGCGACGAAGAATTCATCATGCCTGAGGATCCCGTCGAGCAGGAGCGCTTCAAACTCCGGCTTATAGCCACTGCAAAAAGCCTCAAGAAAAAGCAGCAACAGCTTCAAGCTGATCAAGATCTGCTAACTGACAGATGGACCGAGGTCCTGGCTGCCAAGGAATACGGACTCGAGCGCCCTAGCAAAAGCTACCCAAAGCGCAGGATGCTACCTCAACTCGGGGAGGAGGCTTTAAATCCCACGCTACTAGCGCATGATGCGGCTGACCGGCCACTCAATGGCCGAGACAAAACGGCGTACCAGCCCCAAGTCCAGACCGCACCCCGTGGCCAATCAAACAATAACACTAAGGCCCGGGGCTACACGAAGGACATGCGAGATGTATTGGAAAACAAAGCAGGACCGTCAAGATCAATCTACGGATCACGGGGGCGCGCCACAAGACCTGACGATGACCGTCACGCCGGATCCAATATACAAAGTCCGGCCGGGCCGAGTATAATAGACCGGATTCATTTGAACTACGCCGGGATGTAGCCCGGCATAGAGGCGCCGCACACCCCCTAGGCTTCATTGATGAAGTTATGGATCGTGAATTCCCAGAAGGGTTTAAACCATTAAACATTGAATCATATGATGGCACAACAGACCCTGCGGTACGGATCGAAGATTTTCTTCTCCACATTCACATGGCCCGCGGCGATGACTTACATGCCATAAAATACCTACCACTTAAGCTCAAAGGACCGGCTCGGCATTGGCTGAATAGCCTGCTAGCAAGCTCCATTGGCAGTTGGGAGGATCTGGAAGATGTGTTCCTCGATAACTTCCAGGGAACTTATGTGCGAACACCGGATGCTGATGACTTAAGTCACATAACCCAGCAGCCCGGAGAGTCAGCCAGGAAATTCTGGACTCGGTTCCTAACTAAAAAGAACCAAATCGTCGAATGCCCGATACCGAAGCCTTAGCGGCCTTCAAGCACAACATCCGTGACGAATGGCTCGCTCGACATCTCGGCCAAGAGAAGCCAAAGTCCATGGCAGCCCTCACAACACTCATGACCAGCTTCTGCACGGGCGAGGACAGCTGGCTGGCTCGCAGCAACATCACACCCAAAAACTCAGGCGATTTAGACGCCAGGGATAGCAACGGCAAGCCGCGATGAAATAGACACAAGAGTCGCAATAATGGAGACAACGCCGAAGACACGGAAGTTAATGCCAGATTCAGAGGCTTTAAATCCAGACAACGGAAAAATCCATTCAAAAGAAACAGTCCGGGCTCATCCAGTTTGGACCGCATACTCGATCACTCATGTCAAATTCACGCACCCTCGATGAACCAGCCAACCACACCAACAGGGAATGATGGGTGTTTAAACAGGCCGGCAAGTTGAATACCCAAAACAAGGAAAAGGGGCTGCATAGTGATGACGACGAGGAGCCCCGACCGCCGAACACGGGAGGATAGAAGAAATTCCCTCCCAGGTGAAAACAATGAATATGATATATGCAACCCATATCCCCAAGCGGGAACAGAAGCATGCACTAAGGGACGTCTATGCGATGGAGCCAGTCGCCCCAAAATTCAACCCATGGTCCTCTTGTCCGATCACTTTTGATCGCAGGGACCATCCTACCAGTATTCGTCATGGCGGTTCGGCCACATTGGTCCTTGACCCCATCATCAACGGATTCTATCTCACACGAGTCCTCATGGACGGACGTAGCAGCCTGAACCTGCTTTACCAGGATACAGTGCGCAAAATGGGCATCAACCCATCAAGGATCAAGCCCACAAAAACCGCCTTTAAAGGTATCATACCAGGTGTACAGGCCTGTTGCACGGGCTCAATCAAACTGGAAGTAGTCTTCGGATCTCCGGACAATCACCGTACAGAAGTGTCACATCCCTAGCTTCTGGTGCTGCCTGGTGTGTGCATCATGTTTAAATTCTGAAATTTGAACTGAGGGAAATTGGAAGCCTCAAAACCCTAAATAAAGAGGGGCAAGAAACCCTAAAATTGCAATCAGTAAATCCAAAATGCCCTAAAAATAGCTCTGACAATTTTGGCAAGAGTTATAAATCAAACCAAAATTTTGGGACATTTCTAAGGAATTATTGGGCTCTGATTTTAAATCAATATTTTATTTGAATTTGGAATTATATTCATAATATATAATGAATATATTTTCAAATGACCTGAGATATTTTTGTTATGTGTGGAGAAGTCCATTAAGTGACTTAAAAATATCCAGGGGAGTTTTGGCACTGTTTTCAAATTCTGTTTGAATTAAAATTCAGTGCCAATTAAATAAAACAGAACAAAAATAGAAAACAGTAAAAAAAAAGAGAGGGAGAGAAGGCCACCTGGGCCACCTACCTGGCGCCACTTACCTGGCCCAGCTCCATCTGGCCGGCCCAGCCCACCTCCTTCCCCCTTGTCCTCTTCCTCCTCTGCCAGGAGGACGAACAGAGGCGAGGCGTGGCGCGCGCCCGAGAGGCCTCGGCCACCTCCTGCTTCCCCCTGGCCACCTCCTGCTTCCTCTCGTCGCCCTGGACCCCGTCCGCGACGCCACGCACCCTCCCAGGCCTCGCACTCTCCCCGTGCCTTCTCCCCCCTTTCTCTGGCTCCCTCGCCCCCTCTCCCGAAGCAGAGCGCAGCCGCCGACGCCGTTCGCCGTAGCTGCAGCCACCGCCTTCCCCTCGCTTCTCTGACCGGACCAGAGGCTCCGCCTCGACCCCCTCTTCCTCCCCACCGACCCACGCGCGACCGGAGAAGCCCCGAAGCGTCGTCCCGACGCTTTTCCCCTCCTCGGCCACCGAGGACCGCCGCTGTCGATTCGCCGCCTCCGACGCCTCCCCGAGCTCCCCGAGACCGCCGACGAACTCCCCATGAGCTCCTCTTCTCTTCCCCTCACTCCCCGCACCTGATTTCGTCCCCTAGCTCCTTCTTCCACCACGGCCGAAGCTCGCCGCCGCCGTGCCTCGTCGCCGTCGTGGCCAGAGCCACTGGAGCTCCCACCTGAGTGCACCATCGTGCTCAGAACGTCTCCACAAGCCCGTAGCACGCCCCAGCTCGCCTTCCTGTGCCCCCTAGCTCTTGCTCGCGTCTCGCCCGAACTCCGGCCGCCGCCGCGAGCTCGCTTCCGACGAGCTCGGTCCACCCCAGCTGCTCCCGCTTGCCCCGTTAGATGCGCCACTCCTCCAGCTCCCCGTAGAGCCAAACCCCGTCGCAAACCACCGTCTGTAGCACCGTCCCGAGCAACTCCGGCGAGGTCCCGCCGTCGCCGTGGTCGCCGGCGTCACTTGGTGACGTGGCACGTCATTAGCCACTAATGACCCAGCCAAACCAACCCTAGTGCCACTGCCATGTGGGCCCCGAGCCTAATTAGGTTAGTTTAATTTTTCTGTTTAGATTAGTGCTAATCTGTGGACCCCATGTGTCAGATTTTGACTTAGTCAAGTCAACGTTGACCGGACCCACCTGTCAAACACCCAAACCAGCCCTGTGTCACTGACGTGTGGCCCCCACACGTCAGGTTTGACTCTGGGCGACCCAGTTGACCTGCTGACGTCATGATGATGTCAGGCTGACGCAATAAGTATTTTCTGGATTTAAAAATAATCAGGAAATTCCAGAAAATAGCTAAAACTTCAATAAATCATAGAAAATTAACCGTAACTCCAAATTAAATAAATTATATATGAAAAATTATCAGAAAAATTCAAGGAATCCATCTGTACCATTTTCATGCATGTTTGAACAATGGTTGTCCTCTGTTTTGGACAAAACCAATAAAGGGCATTTAAATAATTACATATGGAGTTTAAATTTGAATCTTGGATTCAAACCAACTTCATTTAATCTGTTGCTAGTTGCATTAGCTCAAAACACATTCATTTTGCCATGTCATGATCATGCATCATATTGTGCATTGCATTGATTGTGTTCCCTTCTGTGTTGCCGGTATTTGTCCCCTCTCGATAGACGTGATACCGATGATGTGATCGTTGACACTGATGAAGACTCAACGTTATCTTCAGAAGTGCCAGGCAAGCAAAACCCCCTTGTTCATTCCGATACAATCCTACTCTCTCGCTCCTGCTCTCTTTTACTGCATTAGGACAACAACGACTTATTTGATACTTGCTGCGGTAGCTGAACCCTTTATCCTTTGCATGACCTGTCATTGCCACAGTAAATAGATGAAACCCACTAGCATGAGTAGGAGTTGTTTGAGCCCTGATGTGCCTACTCATTCATGCTTGTTTGTCATGCCTGCTACTGCTTAGAGTTGAGTCAGGTCTGATTCATCGGGGATGAATCAGAGGCGTGTGAACATGTCCTACTATGGGTGAACTAAGTGTGTGAACACGATTTGGTAAAGGTAGCGGTGAGAGGCCATGTAGGAGTACATGGTGGGCTGTCTCATTGCAGCCGTCCTCAGGAACTGAGTTCTGTGTTTGTGATCCATGATCAGTTACTACCACACATTGGGCTCCGGGCGCTCCAAGCTCTCTCGACTTATTAATCAACTTGATCTCTGTCCAGGAGTTGCAACTAGTTTCTGGTGTTTGTAGGTAGTGTTAGTAGTCTACCAAGTGGCACCCGGTACAGGTGGGCTTGGGACAGACTAGGCACCGTGGCACGGTGTACCAAGTGGCACCCGGTTGGTGGGCTTGGGAACCCTACACACATCGTTTGGGGCCGTAAGCAACACCCCGGCCGGATCTCCTTACGGATGGAACCTGAATAGGCGATAAACCTGGACTAGAGACTTGTTCGGTTAGTCAGGTCGTGGCCGACTCCCTCGCCCGGCTTCCGCTTGAAGGTTGCCGAGGTACATGACGTGTACAGGGCGGTAAGTGGCGAAAGCGTGTGTGAAGAAGTACACCCCTGCAGGGTTAACATCATCTATTCGAATAGCCGGATTCCTCGGATATGGAAACTTGGACCCCTTGCATAGTTCATAGACAAGTGAAAGTGGATACTCTAAAATACGCAAGATAAGCGTGAGTGCTATGGATGGCGTTCTCGTAGGGAGACGGGAGCGGATCCATAGTGGTGTATTGATATGGTGAATATGTGGACTCGTGTGCGCCACCTCAAAAGAGTTACTTGCAGTCGTAGTTCAGGATAGCCACCGAGTCAAAGCTGGCTTGCTGCAGTCAAACTCCACCATCCCCTTTGTTGATAATGATGCATATGTAGATAGATCTGATGTAAGTCTTGCTGGGTACATTTGTACTCACGTTTGCCTATTTTATGTTTTTGCAGAGAGACTTCAGTCTCACTAGTAGTTCCGCTTGGACTTTGACGTTTAGCTTGATACCTCAGCTACGATCTTGTGCCCTCGGCAGGATCTGATAGATAGTCAAGCTTCTCAGCCTTTTTCATTGATAGATGTCTGTACTCAGACATGATAGCTTCCGCTTGTGCTTGATTTGTATGCTCTGAGTGTTGGGTCATGAGACCCATGTTTGTAATATCTCGCTCCTCGGAGCCTATTGTATAACTATTTGAGTTGTAGAGTCATGTTGTGATGCCATGTTGTATCTGCACATATCGAGCATATTGTGTGTATGTGGTTGAAATGCTTGGTATGTGTGGGATCTGACTATCTAGTTGTTTATCCTTAGTAGCCTCTCTTACCGGGAAATGTCTCCTAGTGTTTCCACTGAGCCATGGTAGCTTGCTACTGCTCCGGAACACTTAGGCTGGCCGGCATGTGTCCTTCTTCGTTCCTGTGTCTGTCCCTTCGGGGAAATGTCACGCGATGAATACCGGAGTCCTGTTAGCCCGCTACAGCCCGGTTCTCCGGAGTCCTGCTAGCCCAGTGCTACAGCCTGGATTCACTCGCTGATGACCGACACGTTCGATGCTGGGTCACGGATGCCTGTCCCTGTAAGTTAGTGCCACTTTGGGTTTACGACTAGCCATGTCAGCCCGGGCTCCTTATCATATGGATGCTAGCGACACTATCATATACGTGTGCCAAAAGGCGCAAACGGTCCCGGGCAAAGGTAAGACGACACCCGTGGGAGTACCGTGCGTGAGGCCGCAAAGTGATATGAGGTGTTACATGCTAGATCGATGTGGCATTGAGTCGGGGTCCTGACAAGAAGACATAGTGTTCGACATCGTCCCCTGTCGCAGTGACAATCAGGCACTACTCGGACGAACTGCATTCGCTCGATTCAACGCGGTGCCACATTATGCCTACCATAAATAAAAGATGCCCGGTCCATGCGGCATCATCACGGTTAATGGCAGGTCCAAACTCCCCCTCACGGCCGAAGAGTCTACCACCGCTTTAAACAACAAGAAGAATGGACGACACCTTACAGTCGAACCTCGAGTAGAAGACCAAGCTCCCGGACACCATCAAAGGAGTCCGGACTACTGCGCGGCAGGATAGCCCCGGCCGCCCAGAGATTAATTAAAAACGCTCCAAAAAAGGATAATACAAGCCACATACTGCGGCTCAACCACCAGGTGGCGCAACACCATTTCTTACGTTTTCTTTACAGGCTCACCTTTAGGTACACTATGATGGATGGCGTGGGAACAGTTCGAGCGCGTCAGGGAATCTCTAGATATTCCCCTATAATCATCCGACTACACCCCGGAACCGAACACAACTTCCTCACGCTGGGTATCAGCAGGTTCCGCAATCATATTTCTTTTTATCACATCATCTGTACTCATACGCATTGACGTATTACTCAAATACAACATGTGGATTTATGTGATGCTCACCTACTGCTATTTCTTATTTAAAACTCTTTTGTTAAAAGGCGGCTGCTTATCGCGATATGCCTTAATATGCCAGGGGCTTCATCACGCCCATACTACGGCAAAAAAGTCCGAACAGCTTCACGGTAGTCCGGCACCCCGAACTTATAGCATTATATGCATCAACTCCGAATCATGTCTTGGGTCAATAGTTGGGTTTGCCCGGCTCCTATGTTTTGGTACCTTACGATCCGCTATATTGGCTAAGGTGGCACTGGGAGAACTACTGCGATTGTGTCCCGGTTCTTCCGGACAAGCACCTCAGTAGAGGAAGCCGAAAACTGACATTCATGATGTAGCGAGAGCTGGTCAGCTGTTCGAGAGGTTCAAAATCTTTAAGGATTCCTTCCGCATAATGCTATAACCAATGTAGCATGCGACGGATTGGCCTTTTCCGATCAGGCGCTTATAGAGCCCCTATTGCGGTCTTCCGAACACCAGGGGTTGCGCCTACCTTCCTTGTAACAACTCCTATGGCTAAGTGAGAGCGATAAAGCCCTATAGTCTTATTGCCTGGTTCGCTGTGCTGAACACCTCCTTTAGGGACCCAAAATTGGGATAAAGAGTGCTCAGGTTTATCCCGAACACCCCCGTACTGACTACGTTGGGGCGGAAGCCGACGACTGGCCGACTCTCAGGATTAATATGTAAAACAGCCGCACAGGAGGAAAAACTTTCAAACAACAAGCAATAGATGATAAGAATGCCCTTGTTCAAATATTACACAGGACGAACATGACCGTATTTATGGAAATATAATGTCCTTGGTACATTGCTCCGCCGCAAGGCGGGCTCCTTTCAAGACACCTTCATAATACGGTTCGGGCTTGCGGTGTTCCTTCCCCTCCGACGGTCCCTCGGTCATCAGCTTTTCTGCATCCATCTTCCCGAAATGCACCTTGGCACGGGCGAAGGCCATTCATGCACCTTCTATGCAGACCGACCGCTTGATGACTTCGAGTCGAGGGCAGGCATTTACAAGCCGCTTGACGAGTCCGAAGTAGCTGCTTGGAATTGGCTCAGCAGACCACAGCGGGATAATTAAATCCTTCATGGCTAACTCGGCCGCCTTATGCAGCTCGACCAGCTGCCTCAGCTGATCGGAGAAAGGCACTGGATAATTCAGTGGCAGATACTGCATCCAGAAGTGCTTATCCGAAGTATTCCCCCCTTCGGCTCAGTAGAATTGGGCGGCATTAGATATGATGCGCGGAAGGTCCGCAAATACCCCTATATACATCGAAACTCAAGTTGTCAAATTTGATTTTCTCATCTCCAATACTCGCTTTGTATAGAAAAATCCTTACTAGCCGCAACCTTCCTCGCCTCCTAGATTTCCTTCAGGGCACCTTGGGCTTCCCCCCGGGCATCACTTGCGGCTTGCGCTAGCCTGGGAGAGTTTGGATTCTTTCCCTGCTAAACTTTGCTCCAAGGTCTCGCATTGCTGCACGGCCTCTTGAAGCTCTCGCTCAGCCTCAACAACCCTAGCCTCGTGTTTCTCACGAAGTGCCTGCTCTGCGGCTGCCTTCTTCTAGTCTTCGGCCACAGCCCTCCTGAGAGCCTCAATTTCGGCCGTCGCTCCTAGAGCACATTATAAAAATATTTCCATCATGTACACTTATTCATTTGTGCTACATAAACAAGGTTTCTACATACCTCCAGCTGTCTCTTCACTTGGCCAAGTTCTCCTTCGGCCCGCTCCAGACTATGGCTCAGTCCGGATACTTCCGCAGCTTGAGAGGAAGTAGTCGCTACAGATGCTTGCTCGGTTCTTTCTTTCACCGAACAGTGTATCAGGGGCTACTATCTATACCATGACACTCCCCCAAAAAACTCATTAAACATACCTCAAAGCCTCTTATGAGGCTGATACAGGATTCATTCAGTCTACTCTCAGCGGACTGAATCTACTCAATCACCGCACCCATGAGGGCACGGTGTTCATCAATGATGGAGGCGCCCTTCAGCGCCGCCAGTAAAGTATCCGGCACCCCTGGTTGGATAGAGGTGCCTGGTGGAGCAGGCATACATCCTCCAATTGGCGGAGGTTGTCTGTCTGACTCAAGGACCTTATGGGTCTCTAGGATCGTGTCCGGCTTGGGTCCGGATTCAAGATGACCCCCGCCGTCGACACCCATGGGAGATTTCTCTCTCGTGTGATCGGCCCCAGAAGCATGGCCACCTGGCGCCGACTTTGCGACCTTCTTCCCTCCTCCGTGGCCTAGGTCCTTTTGGGACAATCCTCGGTTTCATTCCTACGTTTGGAGGAGGAGGCCTTCGGGGGTGTCCTGCTCTCCATAGCGTCCGAATCCAGCAGATCTTCTGACGAGGATTGTTCGGCGTGGGGCTTCGTCGGAATGAAAAAGAAAAAGCATGGCTCGGATTAGAATGTCATGCCATGAACAGTCCAGACGCATGAGTGTGTTAGGATTTTATACTTATGAGTTCACCAGGGGCTCGGCCTTGGGATCCCACTCCGGGCAGCTAGCGGCGGCGGCAGTGGACTTCTCTTGAAGAGGAGTTTTCCCCACTTAGGCGAATCTATTGGCATTCTGGGAAAGGGGGTCCCCAGACTTGCCTGCGTGCGGCCTGTGGCGTGGCTCAAGTGGGGGCCTAGTGCAGCCCAGCTTCATCATCTCAAGCTCAAGACCCTTGCGAGTGGCCAAGCCTCGCGGGGAGGACAACAGAAGCTTCCTCAGGAAGCAGCGTCATCAGGCGGGCTCATGAGGAGGCGGAGAGATCAAGGCAGGGTACCTCGCGAGGTGCCCGTGACGCAAGCCATGACGATCGAGACCAGGCGGGTGCCGGCCTACGCAGTGTCCTGGTTTCCCCTTCGGTGCAAAGGGGGCAAGCGCAGGCCAAGGCATTAGGCAAAGGTTACCGTTTCGGTGCAAGAAGACCAAGACCAGCAGAACGGCAGGATGGAGGTCATCGTGGAGCCTAGGGCGGCGTCCCCGTCAGAGTCTTTGGCAATCGAAGACCAACTTTAGTCAGGATAAGTGTACTAGATGTTCCCCTTCAAAATGGCCAATTGTTGGCGCCCTTCCCGCTCATTATTTAGAAAGAGGCCCAGGGCCTCCCTCTATAAATAGAGCTAGCCACCACAGAGTAGGGGGGATCCAGATTGCGCATAGACTAGAGAGAGGCGATTGAACTCACCAAGCAATTGATCACACAAGCTCAAGAACAGCCCCTCGCGAGGCTGTTCTTCCTCTGTATTATTCACCATCAGCCCCTGAGGCAATCCACCACACCACACACTGGAGTAGGGTATTACACCACAATGGTGGCCTGAACCAGTATAAACCTCGTGTCCCTTGTGTGTTCTTCCTTCTATCTTAGATTCCTTGTGAGGCTTCGAGACGTGAGTAGGTAGGGGAAAGATCTTCGTGCGCACCCCAGAGTTCGAACCTCCAGGGTCTGCCGGAACCACATATCCGAAATTTGGCGCACCAGGTAGGGGTGCACCGAAATCCTTCTTCCACCGCCTCGTGTTCGACGCCATCGCACCGCCGAGCCCGCGCCGAGCGTCGGGCTGCTCTCGCCGCCTAACTCGCCCAGACGGCTCCCGTCGGCGGATTCCCCTGTCGTTCCCTGTCGCCTGCCGCCAACGCCGCCACCGGCCCGGCGGGGAACGAGCAGCAGGCCTCGTCCCTGCATCCTTCGGTGCGGCGGGAAGGCCGCACTGCCACCCGTCGCTAACTCCAGCCGGTTCGTCATCCCACGCCCGTCGCGCCCCCATGGACGCGCACGCTATGCTGCTCCTGGCGCGTGATCTCCTGCACTACCCTCCCGTCGAGGATCTCTACGAGGACTGGCTCACCCGCATCACCGACCTCGTCAGCGCAGCAGGGGGCTCTCCTATGCCATCTCTCTAGCTGCCTCGCCCTCCGTCCTGCGCAGGAGGCGTGGATCAAGAGGTGCCTCCGCCACCTCCTCCCCAAGAGGGCGCCCTGGCTCCAAGGCACGCGGCCCCAGGATGAGACCCTCCGCGTCCGGCGCCCGCGCGACAAGAAAGGAGCTGCCAAGAAATCCCTCGTCCCCAAGAAGGTGCCCGCGTGCTCCTAGCACCGGTGCCCTTTGACCGCATTCCTGTGCCACCATGTCAAGACCCCGCGCTGCTCAAAGCAGCGGTGCGTGGAAATTTCCAGGAGCAAGCCCAGCACCAGCAAAGGGCTCCGGTGGCCACCGCAGGCTGCCGCGCCTTCACCGCCGAGCTGCATAGCGTCGCATGGCCCGGCAAGTTCAAGCCAGACCTGCCTCCTCGCTACGATGGTACTGCCGTCCCCGTGGAGTTCCTCCAGCTCTACGAGTTGGGCATCGAAGCCGCCAACAGGGACGAAAAGGTCATGGCAAGTTGGTTTCCCATGGTGCTCGATGGTGCTCGCACCTGGCTCCTGAACCTGCCTCCTCGCACGATCTCCTCTTGGGACAAGATGCGCACTCGCTTCATCGCCAACTTCCAAGGCACTCGCGACCGGCCCCGGCCATGAGTGACCTGCGCCGCATCAAGGAACAGCCAGGAGAGACCCTGCATAAGTACATCCTGCACTTCAACAACACTCGCCTCAAGATCCCCAGGGTGACTCAGGAAGCTATCATCTCAGCCTTCGCCGATGGTGTGCGTGACATCAAGATGAAAGAGGAGCTAGCAATCCATGAAGACCTGTGCACATCCATGGAGCTGTTCAACATGGCGACCAAGTGTGCCAGGGCTGAGGAAGGGCATCTCTCCCTCCTTGAGCTTCCGGCTGCAGATCCAAAAGAGAAGAAGCCCAAGGTCAAGGACGTGAAGCGTAAGGGAGCTGCTGTGCTCGCAACAGAGCCAGACACCAAGCAAGGCAGGGATCAACCTGAGTCATCCAAGGGTAGTCGATACTGCGTGTACAATGAACTCCACACCCACAACACCAACGAATGCCAAGAGCTCAGGGCCGTACGAGATGGGCGTATCGGCTGGCGCCCCGAGTGCAACGATGGGGGCTATGGCCGAGGAGGAGGAAGAGGTGGAGGACGATGGGAAGACCGTGGCCCTAGCCAAGGATGGCATGACCGACCTCGCGAGGACCGCTGGCAGGACCAGCCTCGCGAGGGAGGTTGGAGGGATCAGCATCGTGAGGATCGCCCACAAGGCAACGCAGGCCTCCCTCCTCTGCCACCACCGCCGAGGAAGAATGAAGACCATCATCGGGAGAGGGGGCTGGGGGCTTCCAGGAGCCTCGCGCAATCGCTTGCATCCTGGGCGGCGCCCAGGCCCCGGCCTCACAACGCATCTTCAAGCAGTTTGCTCGCGAAGTGAATGCAGTCCTCCCCAGGCTTGAGGCCACGCGCCCTCTCAGGTGGTCAGCGTGCGCTATCACATTCAACTCAGCGGATCAGCTCAAGTGCGCGACAACGGCCGGTGTCCTCCCAATGCTTTGTTCCCTAGTAATCAGCAACGTGCAAGTCACCAGGACCCTCATTGATGGCGGAGCAGGACTAAACGTCTTGTCCGTCGAAACGTTCAACAATCTCCATGTGCCATACGATCAGCTTCAGCCGACCAAGCCTTTCTCAGGAGTCACTGACGGTTCCACTGTTCCGATTGGGCAAGTTCACCTTCCTGTCACCTTTGGGTAGCGCAACAACTACCGCACCAAGCTCATCGACTTCGACGTCGCCCACATTCGCCTGCCATACAATGCCATCCTCGGGTACCCAGCCCTGGCCAAGTTCATGGCAGTGACTCACCATGGCTACAACGTGCTCAAGATGCCAGGAAGCGGTGGAGTCATCACAGTCCCCTGCGAAGAAAAGGATGCAGTGTTTTCTCTTGAGCGTGCCTTCCTGGCCGCGGCAATGGAAGACCCGGATTATAGGAGCGGGAGCCTTCCCGAGGCAGTCCCTAAGAAGAAGAAGACTTCACCTGGCCCAAACCATCAGGAGGCAGGCGCCTCCAGAGGAATTTCGTCAGGATCCATGCTCGATCAAGGGGCGCCACCCTCTATCGCATAGGAAGGCACGCCCAGCGCCCTCCTCGGGCAGGGCTCGAGGGATCTCTCCTGGAGGGCCACCGACATTGCCGAGGTCACCAGGGAGGCGCTCGGGCACCACTTGGAGGCGTGCTTCAAAGCACGCTTCCCTCAAGAAGGTATGAGGCAAGGAGGGCCAAACCCTCAGGAGTTCATCGTGAGAAACACTCAGGAGCTACATGAGTCAAGAGTCATGCGCGGCAGCCGCCGCTTGCCTGCCGTAGCCCCACATCCAGGTGAGGATGGTTGGCTGCATGTCTGCATCGACGTGGCAGAGCTCAACCGAGCCGCGTCTCAGCAGCGCCTCTGACCTTCGCGCGTGGGGCGTTGCGAGGGTCCACTTCAGAGCTATGTTCGCATGCCTCTTGGCTTGCCGAACACGGCCACAACTCATCAGCGCCTGCTGAGGAGCATCCTGGAGGCTCAAGAGGTCAAGCGTTGCATGGTCCTGGCGGAGATGGAGATGGTCCTCGAAGATCCACTCGTGCCCCCGGAGCCTCCCGAGGCTCCGGGTCCAGGGAGATCGTGAGGGACGACCTCCTCACCACGCGTCGTTCGCTACTTCAACATCCTTTCATCTCCAACGGAATCAGGTGACATCTTTCAAAGTTCCATTTTCAGCTGGGAGCGCCCACAGGGCTGCATCATTCCCAAGTCGCCTGGGTCCGTCCCTGCGGCATGTATCCGTTTTGCTTATGCTCTTTACCTACCATGTTGGGGGCGCCCCTCGGGCTGCATTATCCCCAAGCTGCTCGGGCCTGACCCAATGGCGTTTGATTTCTCCGCATATATCTAAATGGATTTTCTCCTTCGTGCTTAACATGCCTGACTTAATCGCCTGCTCGATTGACGCCTACCTTTGGAGCTGCTCGCTCTGGCACGGCGCTTGCGTACGGGTCCGTCCCTGCAACACAGATAAATCTGAGTGGCCGAGCTCTGGCCGCTGCAGCCCCGCAAGGCGCCACCTCACCAGGCCCTCAGTGCCCCAATCACTCCCTCGGAGCGACCAATGGTTGGCTGGCAACCGTAACGACAGACCTTGTTTTCCCTCATGATTGTTATGCAGGACCCAATCCAGCAGTAGCGCTGGGGGCATCGCGAGCTTTCTCTCCCTATCTCCAGCACGATCCGCTCGCGCATTAAAAGGGGGGTGCCTGAGCATCACGACTCATGGGCTCTTACTGGCTTTCCATCCCTCACCCCCTGGCCTTGACCCACGGCATCGTGACCTGTCATACCAGCGGCGGCCGAGCTCGCTTGAGGGCCGGGACCTGAGGACGTAGAGCATGAAGGAAAGTGCGGGGAAGAGGGAAGAAGCTCGCGAGGACCTAAGCCAGCAACACCTCAGCTGCCGCCACGCATGCCCGATACTTCGCCAAAAACCACTCCAAACCTACAAGATAAGTCACGCTAAAGACGGGACCTGAGGACGTAGAGCATGAAGGAAAGTGCGGGGAAGAGGGAAGAAGCTCGCGAGGACCTAACCCAGCAACACCTCAGCTGCCGCCACGCAGGCCCGACACTTCGTCGAAAACCACTCCAAACCTACAAGATAAGTCACGCTAAAGACTGAATCGACTCAGTGCTAAACCCTTGCCTACTGCAGCTCTGTCACGGCAACGTTGCCTGCCTTTCTTGCCCAGCGGAGGCTGCTTGAGCGCCAAAGGGGACCTCCCGAGCATCGTGACACTGGGGCTCTTACTGGACCTTGGGCCGCTCACCTCCTAGCCTTGACCACGGCATCGCGACCTGGCATACCAGCGACGGCTGAAGCCTGCCTGGGGACCAGGTCCTGTTGGCGTAGAGTGCCAAGCCCTCGCGAGGAAAGAAAGGGGGAGCTGAGCCGGGGCAGAACATGCCTCTTGCATTGTTTCATGACAAGGATGTACCATTCACAAAAGACATGGCAGCCGCCTTACATACCCCCATGGGGTGTCATTTCGATTCCTCGCAGGGAACAAAAGGTGCTAAGGAGCGATAACTACACGCGCCTCCACAGGAGACGCCATCATCAACAGTGGGTCGTCAGGCGCCGGTGCCAACCCCATCCAGATCAGCAGCGCCGGCGGCCTGATGCAGCCGCCCTCCTTCGGGCGCGACACGAGCTCAGAGGCTCGTAGCTATCATCGCTTGTCTCTGGAGTCGCGTGGAGCTTGGCGGAGTCGCTGGACCCTCCGGCTCCTCTGCGGCTGCCTGAGGAGCGGCTAGGGAAGCGATTGGCAGGCCTGGCCCTTGCCACGCCGATGCTTCGGCCGCCTCCCTTGGGGCAGCATTCCAGCCGGCGTGCTTCCATGCGAAGACCTTGAAGAACATCAAGGAGGCGCCATCGTATTCGAGGTGGATTACGAGGGTGCCCCCTGTCCGGTAGACCCTGGCGATCTCGCCCCAGTCACGGGTTAGGAAGACCGTGCGTGGGGTGACGACCTCGACCTCCGCCTCGGTCGCAGGGGTGTTGCAGTCGGCGTGCTGCAGCCAAAGCTCCCGAGGCCCCCTCGGCGGGATCTCGAAGGCGAAGGAGGGGAGAAGGCGAATCCAGGATCGAGGAGGCATGGCAGCATGAAGCACAAGCTCGTGAGAAGAACCCTCGGCATGGACTCCAGGGGGAACGACGTGCACCGTCGGTGTCGCTCGGTGCTTTCTTCTCCAGGGCCCTCGATTCAGGCGTACAAGGGCAGCGGGTACCCAGGCGGCGGCCGCTCGTACCAAGGCCTCGACGTCTCCTTCCCAGTGCCCTCATCTCGGCTGTAGGGGACTGGACGTTTCTTCGGCGGAAGCAGGTCGGGACCCTCTCGGGGGGCCTTTCCCTTCTCTTCTGCAGAAAACCGGTGGATTGGTGCCATTGGCGTAATGTGGTGCAAGGGCGAGGAAGAAGAATAAAGGGGGTAGCAGGAAGGAATGGACTGGAAGGGCTCGCACCGCACCGTACTTATAGCCGGAGGAGGCCAACCGTCGGTCTCCATGATCGCAGGTAATCATGACCCATTTTTGCATGCAGGAACCTGTCAAGTCGTGCGGTTGCCGAGGCGTCATGGGGAAGCGGAGACCACACGTCCAATCATCCGCCACGTGGCACCCAAGGCCACAGGCTATTGGGGCCCGCGGCGCTTCGCACTTACCCCTTCGCTTCTCCGCTAAGCCAAGTCCGGGCGCGCCTTGGGACCGAAGGCTACTGTCAGTGTTCTGGGAACGGGGGTCCCCGGACTTGCCTGCCTGCGGCCTGCGGCGTGGCTCAAGTGGGGGCCTAGTGCAGCCCAGCTTCATCATCTTAAGCTCAAGACCCTCGCGTTGGGCCAAGCCTCGCATGGCGGACAACAGAAGCTTCCTCAGGAAGCAGCCTCATCAGGCGGGCTCGCGAGGAGGCGGGGAGATCAAGGCAGGGTACCTTGCGAGGTGCCCGTGACGCAAGCCATGACGATCGAGACCAGGCGGGCGCCAAGCGGGCGCCGGCCTGCACATTGTCCTGGTTTCCCCTTCGGTGCAAAGGGGGTAAGTGCAGGCCAAGGCATCAGGCAAAGGTTACCGTTTCGGTGCAACAAGACCAAGACCAGCAGAACGGCAGGATGGAGGTCATCGTGGAGCCTAGGGCGGTGTCACCATCAGAGTCTTTGGCAGTCGAAGACCAACTTTAGTCAGGATAAGTGTACTAGATGTTCCCCTTCAAAATTGACAATTGTTGGCGCCCTTCCCGCTCATTATTTGGGAAGAGGCCCAGGGCCTCCCTCTATAAATAGAGCTATCCACCACAGAGTAGGGGGTTATCCAGATTGCACATAGACTAGAGAGAGGTGATTGAACTCACCAAGCAGTTCATCGCACTAGCTCAGGAACAGCCCCTCATGAGGCTGTTCTTCCTCTGTATTATTCACCATCAGTCCCTGAGGCAATCCACCGCACCACACACTGGAGTAGGGTATTACACCACAATGGTGGCCTGAACCAGTATAAACCCCGTGTCCCTTGTGTGTTCTTCCTTCTAGCTTAGATTCCTTGCGACTCTTCGAGACGTGAGTAGGTAGAGGAAAGATCTTCGTGCGCACCCCAGAGTTCGAACCTCAAGGGTCTGCCAGAACCCGAAATCCGACAGAATCGACCTCCAAGGAGGTAGAGGCCCTTCTTTTCTTCTTTCCCCCACGGGGGATTCGTTCTCCTCCTCCTCCCCATCCTCTTCGGAGGAAGAATGGGCATTGGAGTCTTTGGATTTTGTGTCCGGGGCGCCACGGTGACAGAGGCTGCCCCTGGTCTTCTTGACCTCCTTTTTGGTCTTCTTCTTCGGCTCCTTATATGGAGCCGGGACCAACATCTTCATCAGAAGTGGGCCGGCCGGTTCTTCTGGCAGAGGGGCTAGGTAGTAGATACGCCCCTCCTTCTTCGCCCAGCCCTAGGAAAATGATGGGAAATATGTTAAGTATTTTTCTGAGGATGTACGGATAGAACAGATGAATTGTCAAAAATTCGGTTGCTTACCGAACTTGCGGGGCGGGACAGTTGGTACCCATGGTCCTCGGTGGAGTTCGGCCACGGTCTTCCGGACTTGAAAAGCACCTTCCACATGTCCTTGTGTGTAGAGCCAAAGAGCTCTAGCAGGGTCTGGTGCTTGGCTGGGTCGAACTCCCATAGATTGCAAGCTCGGTGTTGACACGGTAGAATCTGGCGAACCAACATCACTTGGACTACATTGACGAGCTTGTCGCTCTTGTCTTCCATGTCTTGAACATGCGTCTGGAGCTCTGATAGCTCGTTAGACGAAGCCCAGTCACGCCCTTCTTGTGCCAGGACGTAAGGCACAGGGGGGGCACCGGATCTGAACTCTGGAATGGCGGTCCACTCCTTGCCACGCGGCTCGGTGATGTAGAACCACTGCTGCTACCACTGTTTGACGGAATCGTTGAAAGTCCCTGTCGGCCATGTGACATTGGGCATCTTGCTCACCATGGCGCCTCCGCATTTGGCATGCTTGCCGCTTACTACCTTGGACTTTACATTGAAAACCTTTAGCCATAAGCCGAAGTGCGGTGGAACACGGAGAAAGGCCTCGCACACGACTATGAATGTGGAGATGTTGAGGAAGGAATTTTGGGATAGATCATGGAAATCAATCCCGTAGTGGTACATGATGTCGCGAACAAATGGGTGGAGGGGGCCTAGCCCATGGACAAAATGAGGGAGAAATACCACCCTCCCGTGGGGTTCCGGGGTCGGGATCTGTCCCGCCGTCGGAAGACGGTGGCTAATTCTCTTGGCCAGATACCCGGCCCCCCGAAGCTTTTTAGTATCCTTCTCCCAGACTGTAGAGGTCTTCCACTGTAGAGTTTGGCACATGGTCTGTTTCTCCAAATGCAGTCCCACGTGTCAGTGAAGAGGCAAGCCGAAGCACGTTCCATTTGCGTGAGCCATGTATAGGACCGGTCGTGTGAGGGGTGCGTGTCGGTGTACAAAAAGAGGGGTACACTTTTTGTACCTTTATAACTGTGCACGGGCAGTCTGAGCCTCGGACACCACCGCACTGAGCAAGGCAAGGGAGGTGAGCCAAGGTAAGGCCGAAGCTCGAAAGGAGCAGAACGACGCCAAGACCAAGACCACAAAGAGCAAAGGGGGCGAAGCGGACTCCCCCGGCAAGATCCTTGCCGGGGGGCGGTTTTAGCAAACCCGGCAAGACCCTTGCCGTGGCAGCTCGCCCCACACCTACGGAGCGAATCACCCTTGAGTCCACTGCCCCCATGGGGCAAGGATTCGGGAGACATCCCTGTGGTGGCATGCAGATCTTTGTGAAGACATTCAAGGTCAGATACACACTATAGAAGATGACGACCCTTGGCGGGATCCCAGCCAAGGAGGACCACAAGGCCCCCGACAAGAGCCTTGCCGGGGATGACAGCAGGCGCCACGGCAAGACTCTTGACGGGGCTACGGCGAGGACCTTGCCAATGACACCCGTAGGGCCACCATCAGGCCCACGCCAATCCAAACCTCCACCACCGTTCGCATGCAGCTACCGACCCAACCAGTTGGGCAGGCACCTGCGTGGCGGCAAGCGGATCTTCGTGGAGACCCACCGCTGGGCCACCTCAGCTGCCTGCCTGCCTACATGGCACCACGGGCACCGCTGGCCAGGGCGCGTGTTGACACAGAAGGGAGCGGCAACGGACGAGACTGGGCTCTCCCCCGCCCCCGATAAAGCAAGGACACCTAAGCAAGACGCATTAAATGCGGCTTGTCCTGTAATGCGAGAGATAAACTCGTATCACTGTACCCTTTCCACCTCCTGTGTACCACTGTGGCGACCCCTTTACCTATAAAAGGAGGCCCAATGCGACCAGGAGGAGGATTCAGCTTTTTGGAGCTCCTCATGCCCCATTGCTAGTTAAAGAACACAGATAAACAAACCACCAAAGAAGGAGTAGGGTTTTACGCATCCTCGCCGCCCGAACCTGGATAAAGAACCCGTGTGCTATCTATTTGATCTGCACTTCTCACGACCCCGCGCCCCGCAACCGTAGTAGGGATTCTTGTGATCCCATAGGTGTCATCCTTGCACCGACATCTTTGCCAGGTGGTCAGCGCCGCACTGGTGGCACACAGAGAGGTTGACGACGAGGAGATGGCAGCGGCAGAGCCCGACACCACCAATGCAGAGACGACACGGCCAGTTGAAGTGCCGCCGAAGAAGAAAATGATGCAGCACCCGGTCTACTTTGTTAGTTCCCCCCTGCAGGGGGCTAGATCAAGGTACTCCGGCATGCAGAAACTGCTCTTCGGCCTTCTTATGGCCTTGAGGAAGCTGCATCACTACTTCCAGGCACATGAGATCACTATCGTCACTCGCTTCCCTCTGCAACGGATATTGCACAATCTGGATGCAACGGGAAGAATTGTGGAATGGGCACTGGAGCTGTCTAGCTTTGGCCTCAAGTTTTAAATCACTTCGACGATTCAGAGCCATGTTCTAGCAGAGTTCGTTGCAGAATGGACAGCAACGCCTGACGAAGAAGCCCAAGAGACTGCTCTTCCCGGCGAGGAGGCATGTTGTGATTGGACCATGTACTTTGATGGAGCTTTCTCCCTATAAGGCGCCGGGGCTGGCGTACTGCTTGTCGCGCCCACTGGAGAGCACCTCAAGTACGTGATCCAGATGCACTTCCCCAAGGAGGTGTCAACCAACAATACGGCAGAGTACGAAGGGCTACTTGCCGGTCTTAGGATCGCGGCGAACCTCGGAATCAAGAAATTCATCGTCAGGGGGGGATTCGGAGCTTGTCGTCAAGCAAGTCAACAAGGATTACCAGAGCCCGTTGATGAAGGCCTACGTTGATGAAGTGAGAAAGATGGAAGAGCGTTTCGACGGTATACAGGCTGAACACGTTCCCCAAGCGGAGAACGATATCACCGATTACCTGTCAAAACGCGCTGCCCTCAAGCTACCTGTGGAACCAGGTACCTTTGTGCTTCAGCTAACTCAGCCATCCGTTGATCCATCAACAGAGCAGAATAAGAGGAGGAAATCAGGGCCCGACAAGTACTTTCCCGCCGAGCTCCCCAGAGCCGTGGGCAAGGATGTTGCCACGGATACTGAGCCCGCCACGGGACGGCTGGCTCTGGCGGAGCGCCAAGCTCTTGCCGTCGAGACAGCCGCTCCTATAGCAGAGGAAATTCCTTTAGCCCTCACCGTCGAGCCCCAGGATCTAGCATGGGCACAGCATACCGTCCGATTCCTCCAAACAGGGGAACTTCCTGAGGAGCAGGAAGAAGTGGAGAAAGTAGTCCGTCGCTCTACTATGTACCAGTTCGTCGATGACGTCCTGTACAGAAAGAGGCCGAACGGTGTGAAATTGAAGTGTATCCCTCGAGAGGAAGGACTGGAGCTGTTGGCGGAGATACACAGAGGCATATGTGGATCCCACATTGGGTCAAGGGCCCTTGCCGGCAAGGTATTCCGGCAAGGCTTCTTCTGGCCTACCGCCCTCCAGGATGCGACGACACTAGTCACCAAGTGTGAAGCGTGTCAGTTCCATTCAAAGAAGCTTCATCAGCCAGCTCAAGCCCTTCAAACCATTCCTCTCTCCTGTCCCTTCTCGGTCTGGGGGCTCGACATACTGGGCCCCTTTCCCCGCGCTGTCGGGGGCTTTGAGTACTTGTACGTTGCAATCGACAAGTTCACAAAGTGGCCAGAGGGGGAGGCAGTGAGGAAGGTCACAACTTAGTCAGCCGTCAAGTTCTTCAAGGAACTAGTGTGCCGTTTTGGTATACCCAACAGGGTTATCACCGACAACGGCACACAGTTCACAAGCCGCACCTTCATGCAATATACCCAAGACCTCGGCAGCAATGTCTGTTTCGCTTCCGTTGCTCACCCGCGAAGCAATGGTCAAGCTGAGAGGGCAAATGCTAAAGTACTACGAGGCTTAAGGACCAAGACCTTTGACAGGCTGCACAAGAGTGGAAGGCACTGGATTGATGAGTTGCCGGCGGTTCTTTGGTCGATCAGGACGACGCCAAATCGAGCCACCGGCCAGACACCTTTTGCCCTAGTATACAGGGCAGAAGCAGTTCTCCCCACTAAACTCATATACGGGTCACCTAGAGTGCTCTCTTATGATGAGCTTGAGCAAGAGCAACTGCGGCAGGATGACGCAGTGCTCCTTGAGGAAGATTGTCTTCGGGCGGCTATGAGAGAAGCACGCTACCAGCAAGCCTTGCGCCACTACCATAGCCACAAGGTTCGTGCCCGAAGCCTTGAGGAAGGTGGCCTTGTCCTTCGGCGCGTTCAATCGGCCAAGAATTCCAACAAGTTGACGCCAAAGTGGGAAGGCCCTTATCGGGTAATACGAGTCACCAGGCCCGGCGCAGTCCGCCTGGAGACCGAAGATTCTGTTCCGGTGAGTAACTCCTGGAACATTGAGCATCTTCGCAAGTTTTACCCGTGAGGCGCGACTTGCCGGCCCCCCCGGCAAGCCACCTTTTGTACAAGCATTGCCGATGGTGCATGTAACCCTTTGTACAAAGCCAGGTGCAGACCCTGAGCATAAATAAATGAAGCGCTGGCGCCCTAAGTATAGCATGCATACTAGGTCAAGTCTCGTCCTCGGTTAGGGTTGATAGTGCTTAGCAGCGACTAACCCCTAGCTTAGAGGTCGAGTGTGCGTCTCTTTGCCGTTCTTTTGTCTTCTTTGGTTCGCAGGACTCACAGATATCCTTGCCGGATCACTTGAGGACGAAAAAGAAAAGAGGGACAGACCGGCATCTAGACCCCGACAAGCCAGTATTGCTGGGGGCTGCAAGTACAAAGATCACCCACGGCAAACAAGAGTTGCCGGGGGATACAACTTCAGATAAGTTCTTCATCCCTTATCATGCATTCCCTTATGGACTGAGGTATGTGAAACCTCGTTTTTTCCCAAAGCTACCGTTCTCCCCTAAAACTCTAGGCCCTAGGGCTCGTTCCTGGGGCCAGGTTTGGTCGTAGTCGCGACAGCAAAAGGATGAAACGAGGATCCTGAACCCACCTCATCACTGCCTCCGCCGAAAGCGTGAGAAAGGTCGAGCGAAGTGGGAAGACGGCAGGGCCTGTTGCCGGGCAAGGAAATGTTCATCTTGGGATATCAAGGATTTACTCCTTGTCGTGGGTTCTACCCACAAACAAATGACCCGGCAAACATCCCTCTTTCATTAAAAACATTCCACTCAGGTACATCCCATGGGGAATGAAAAACATGAATGGTGGGATTACAAGTTTTAAATTCAGCTAAGGCCTAAAGGCTTACAAACTAAAAAGAGATAAGGTGCCCGTAACCCCTTTCTTGTCCCTTTCCTCAGGAGGCAGGTCAAGGAGGCGAAAAGGGCAAAAGGAGCGCCTAGGCGAGCTACGTGTGGCAGGAGGCACCAAGAGAACATCTTGGTGACCATTCGATGGCTGGATGGTGATGGCGGCGCCGGAAGCAGAGCTCGAAGACGAGGCGGCAGGACGTCAGCACGCGTTGAAGGCGTCGGTGCCCGCGTACTCCAATTTGACGGCCTTGCCTCCCGCCATCTTCGTCTTCCGCAGCCTCCCAGCGCCAGCCGCCCAAGGAGACGACCCCGAGAAGTTCAGGAAGCCGGTGACACGGATGATGGGATCACCGGTGCCGCACGGAGCGGTGCCCGACACCTAGTAGGACCCGTCATCCTGCCGCCTGCTACCCTCGTCGTCGCTGCCGCTGTCCTCCTCGTCACTCCCGCCCGAGGAGGAGTCTTCGCTATCATAAGAGCTCTCCACGCAGCACCTTGCCCGAGTCCCGAAGCACCCGAAGACCTTGACGGAGAGGAGGCCTCCCTCCATCAGCTTGAAATGGAGAGTGAGCCCCGCCATCAGGCGGTGGATATGAGCAAACGTCTTCCACCCTCGACCAAGATACATCACGTCAGGGACTGGAAAGTCGACGCGAGCTCGCGTACCGCTGATCCAATAGCCCTTCATGTGCAACCGCAATGACTCCGGCGGATCCAGCTCCATCTCGCTTGCGAATGGAGTCGGAAGATGAAGACGATGGCGAGGCGGCCGGTGCAGCCTAATGAAGAACTCACAAGGGTCATCCCCAACATGGCCCTCCATGGGGCGAGGAACTACTGATGGAGGCGAGACCGGCGCGCCGCCCCGTTCTCCTCTTCCCTAAGCGCCTCGGCCTCGCCCATGGCCTCGCCCGCGGCCTCGCCCCCTCCCCTTCCCCTCGTGGCTGGCTCTGCCACCGCAGGTGAAGGAGAAGGAGGGACACGCTGTCGAGCGGCGACCCTCGCCGCCACCGTTGAAGGGCCAGGATTCCCTCTCTCCATGGCGAATGGAGGAGGGAGCAGAAGCTGAAGGAAGGAGAAGATGGAAGAGTGTGGGACGCTGTTTCCCCCCCACTCTTTATAAAGAGCCGGGGTGGGGGCTCGGCCACCCCTCTCAGCCAATCAAGATGCGGAAGGCGCAGGGAACTGGGACCAACCCGCTGCCCCGACCCGCAACGGCCCGGTTTCCCGCCTCCACCATTCGCCACCCCAAGCGCATGAGAACCACGTGGCAGGCATGCGGGACCGAGGCGACGGGTGAGGCGACCTCTCCCTACCCCGTGATCGTGTGGAGTGGAAGCCTTGAAGACCATGCCCCGGCCCCGTTCAGTAAATGGGCCGAGCCTCCACGCCTCCCTCCGTTTATGGGGAAGGCACAAACCGCCCCCTTTTACTACGACGTGACGCATGCGCACAGAGCTCAGCCCCACGCATGCCGCCCACGTCACGCACGCCTCCCCACGCCGAGCCACGCGTGGGAGGCATGGGAAGCCCAGCGCGCGAAGAGATTTACCGTGGTAAAAACCACCCCGCCTGCCCGTGCACCGTTTTTGGGCCTAGCCCAACGACGCGATTGCGCTTACGTGTGGCTCAGGCCGGGGGCTCCTGTCGGTGTACAAAAAGAGGGGTAGACTTTTTGTACCCCTATAACTGTGCACGGGCAGTCTGAGCCACGGACACCACTGCACTGAGCAAGGCAAGGGAGGTGAGCCAAGGTAAGGCCGAAGCTCGAAAGGAGCAGAATGACGCCAAGACCAAGACCACAAAGAGCAAAGGGGGCGAAGCGGAATCCCCCGGCAAGATCACTGCCGGGGGGCGGTTTTAGCAAATCCGGCAAGACCCTTGCCGTGGCAGCTCGCCCCACACCTACGGAGCAAATCACCCTTGAGTCCACTGCCCCCATGGGGCAAGGATTCGGGAGACATCCCCGTGGTGGCATGCAGATCTTTGTGAAGACATTCAAGATCAAATACACACTATAGAAGATGACGACCCTTGGCGGGATCCCAGCCAAGGAGGACCACAAGGCGCCTGGCAAAAGCCTTGCCGGGGATGAAAGCAGGCGCCACGGCAAGACCCTTGCCGGGGCCCCGGCAAGACCCTTGCCGGGGCTACGGCGAGGCCCTTGCCAAAGACACCCGTAGGGCCACCATCAGGCCCACACCAATCCAAACCTCCACCATCGTTCACATGCAGCTGCCGACCCAACCAGTTGGGCAGGCACCTGCGTGGCGGCAAGCGGATATTCGTGGAGACCCACCGCTGCGCCACCTCAGCTGCCTGCCTGCCTACATGGCACCACGGGCACCACTGGCCAGGGCGCGTGTCGACACGGAAGGGAGCGGCGGCGGACGAGACTGGGCTCTCCCTCGTCCCCGATAAAGCAAGGACACCTAAGCAAGACGCATTAAATGCGCCTTGTCATGTAATGCGAGGGATAAACTCGTATACCTGTACCCTTTCCACCTCCTGTGTGCCACTGTGGCGACCCCTTTCCCTATAAAAGGAGGCCCAAGGCGACCAGGAGGAGGATTCGGCTTTTTGGAGCTCCTCACGCCCCATTTCTAGTTCAAGAACGCAGATAAACAAACCACCAAAGCAGGAGTAGGGTTTTACGCATCCTCGCAGCCCGAACCTGGATAAAGAACTCGTGTGCTATCTGTTTGATCCGCTCTTCTCACGACCCTGCGCCCCACAACCGTAGTAGGGATTCTTGTGATCCCATAGGTGTCGTCCTCACACCGACAGTGCGATGCGACCGCGACAGGCATAATATAGTGTGACGCCTTTTTCATTTTAAACTTGGTGCTTCGTGTGATCCATCGATACTACTATTAGTAATCCGGTAATCCCGACTAACACAGCGCGGCCGGGTCTTTTCCCGAGCGATATGCCGGGAGGTTGGGTTAGTTGGGGTTTTAGGACTTTATTTTTTAGGACAAGGCTTAGTTGGTTTCATAGATAGGGCGAGAGAAAGATGTGAGATGCGTGAATGTGTAGTGGACGTACTATTGGAGTGCCTAAGATAAATTGTGTATGTATCACCTATGTGTTTATTTACTTCGCTTGTTAGCTTTGTCTCGAATCAAACCTTCTAAACTTAGACGAAGTTTATACACACAAAAACGAATCATCATTCAATATATTTTCATACAATACATCTTACTATTATTGTGAAAGTTCATATACAGTGGATGAGATTGATGCAAACATGGCATATTTTGATTACATTCGAACTTTTATAGGACAGAAAAATGAAAGAAACCCGACCCTAAACCTATTCTACAAAGGCGACCGACGTCCACTTTCCTTTCTACTTCCGCGTCGATAACGAAGTCCTCCATCTGTCGTCTCCATGAATGGCGGCAGGGTTCTAGACCATGAAGTGAAGGTGTGGTCCTCGGCGAGGAAGAGTAGAACACGGGAGACGGATCGGCCAGTTGGCACACCATGCCCTGCCGCGTCCCATGCCCTAATCATCCTGAGAGGAGTCCCCGATCTCGGCGGTCCCGGTGGACATGAGGTCGATGATGATGGACATGGATGGTCCGTCGCTTCACCTGCCACATGCCCAACCAAGTGTTGGACTGCGTCAATTAGGACACGTGGCTGGCGGTGCTCCCATCATCAGTGATCAGCATGGCCATCTCTTGTGCGGTCACGCCCGCATCCGGCTACGCCGGTATTGTATTGCGAGTGGTGAGTTGAGCTAGGTCGGTGACTTCGAGCTTCATCCCCGAAGACAAGCTCTCCCATAGAGCGTTACCGCTCGCGGTCATGGTGGACATGGTGCCAGGTAGGAGGATGCACTACGGTGTGGAGTTTACCTGGGCGTTGCCACTTTAAGTAGCGAATTCCGGTGAGGCCAAGCGTCCGGGTGCGTCAATAAGTCCCTGAAGTTGGTTCCTTGGGCAGTGAGCCTGCTTAATGACGGCATACGAACGAACAACATGAATGCGGGCAGCTGGTGCCGGTTGGGAACACACGCATGTGACGGCATGAGGGACAAGGGTTTTTTGTGTGCCAGGGTAGTCAGTTGCTGGCGTGGCAACGTTGGACATGCCCTTTGCTCACATGCAATTGCACATATCATTAAAAGATGACCCGGCATGGTCTCAGGTCCTGGGGATGCAGTTGGCCGCGCTAGAACATTCCACTGACGTGTCATGGTGCGTGCGCACTTCAGTGCCCCATGCATCCTCGATGAGTCGGGTGTTGATCTGCTCGTCGTGCCACAGCGGTAGCGCCACCCTCGGCATCCTGAAGCCGAGCGTGTCCAGCGGCGATGAGCATGTCGCTCACCGCAGTTGCCGTGTCCAGAGGTGGTGCGGGAGCTGCGCCACGTTGCTGGCCCCCACAACCCAGATGAATGGTTGCCGGTGGCGAGGAGGTCATGGGCCAGCTCCTCCATCGGACTAGTCTGCACCACGTAATCCCGACAAGTGGGCCCCACATGTCGGTTTCCCTGTTTTCCCGGCCAAATTTGAGTGTCAGTATGGCCTCATTAACACGGCTAACCTCTCTCTCTTGTAGTCTACTAGTAAATGACGCGCGCATGGGAGGGGAGGGACGTTGGTTTTCTCTCAACTATGGTCCCTCAAGCGAGCGAAAATGCAAGACGAAACGTGTTCCATTCGGTAAGCGACGTGCATGGTCCATCTTGTCGGGGTGCAACCGAACGCGACAAGAGTGATGTACACCATCCATTCCTTATGTACTTGCATACTTAAGAGTACTCATTTTTTTGAACACGGTACAACGCAAGCGCTCGTACATGCACGCATACACTCACCCCTATGAATGCACACACGACACCATAACCCCGTGAGCACCTTCGAGAGACTGAGCCATCATATCTATATATATCTCATCTACTCTTATCTCTACTCTCGGTGAGGATGGTGTGCCTGCCATCTTGCAATATAGACCGTCCGATCTATATCTGATGCATAGAAAGCAAACTATGGCAATTTTGCAAAAGGATACCTGAACCTATCTTGTTCATCCTTATCTCCCACAACTTCATTGTTGGTTGTTTAAAAAAGGAAGCCTCTAGAACAATCTGGCATGGTGGCCGCTGCCGGTGTCATCCATCCCCATGCCCCCGCTAAGTCCGACCACCAATCACCACCGTGCCCCACTCCTCCTCACCTTATCTCTCATCTTTCTCGAGATATAATTTTTCAATGAAATTCTCGAGATACCACTTTTTTGATGAAATTCTCGAGATATCATTAGTTTTTACACACGGGATTACTCCTGCATCGGCCAATCACAACATGTGTTTTGTAAAAAAAATGCATCCTGATGTTCCGTGCAATGCACGGGCATCTTGCTATTCGTCTTAATATTTGCAAAGTCACCGCTTCGTCGTTGACAGGAACGGTGGGGAGGTCCGGACGTCTGCCACGTGAACCTGTCGGCAGAGGCTCAATTTGACACGGAGCACACATATGCCTCTGCCATCGAGGCCCTCCTGCAGGCGGAACCGGACGTCCTGGACTTGAACCGGGCGGCGGAGGCTCAACTCGATGTGAAGCGCGCGGATGCTGCTGCCATCAAGGCCCTCCTGCAGGCGGAATGAAATGTCGTGGACGTGAACCGGGCGGTGATTGCGTTCTTGCAGAGCACCCGCACGCTCCGCATGAATGAGTAGCTGGAGGCCGAGGACAACCACGGTGCGAAGACAAACATCAGCAGCTACGGCTGGTTCGCGCCGGCAGCCAAAGATGACGAGGTCGTCTTGTTTCGCGAGCAGTGATAGTTTTTCTTTATATTGTTGGTTTTAGGGATCTTTCGCTTTGTAAAAACATATATTTATGCAAGTTGCCTGACTTTCATCATTTGGGTCAGTCGACCATTTCAGGTGGTTGGATGAATATCCTATGTCTCCTAACCCTTCTTCTTCCTCACCTCTTCTTTTTCTCCAACATACCACCACACGGGCCGCATGGATCTTCCCCAACATGCGGTTGGATGAACATAATATATGAACGAAAATTATGTGTCAGCAGTAGGATGGCTGAGTTTGGGTTGATCACATGCGGTAGCACGTGTCAACAAGGGTGCGTTCCCTTGGTTGGGATTACGGCGTGCAGGAGTGACTGTGTGAGGGTGCGGTGCGACCGCGACAGCCGTGCTCAAGTGTACCTCCTTCTCATTTTGAATTTTTTTGGGAAAGCTTGGCAAAAATGTGTGGCACAGTATGGCAATGCAAGGCCTAGACCCAAACAGGATACAAGTATGTAGTCCTTGTGTTAAAAAAGAAAGCCATGGTTTTCCTTCACAGGATGGATCGATACAAATAACTAACCATCTCACTCCTCATTGCTTGATGTGTCAATTAATACATATTTTTTTCTCCAACGCCCAAATAACTAACCATCTCACTCCTCATTGCTTGATTAATGGAGCGCCACGCAAACCAACCTTGTCACTTCCGAATGCATGCAAGGGTATATTAATGTCTTTGGTTGCTTGTATGAGGCAGACCCCATCAATTTTTCTTGGATTAGTGTTAGTGGCCTTCTGCAAATTGTAATTTTGATACTGGCCGTGTAGACAAAAAAATGGAGGTAGTAACTATTTGACTTCCTTCCCCATTGCGGTGACATCCATGATATTTCGAACGTTGTGGCTTTGGCAAAGTGCGTTTGACGGAGCACACCATTGAGGGAGACCATGGTAAGTCATTTGTAGGTGACGCCTGCAAGCCGAGACAACCCCCTTATTTGCATCCGGGAAGTCCATTGAACCAAAGGAGGCGTAAATGTACTACTACTACAAATAGCATCGCCCATCCAGCTTAGTGCGGTAAGGTGGTTTCTCAAAGAAGACGATGGAAAAGCGGAGTCAGTGAAGAGTGAAATGATGGTTGCTTCGTCCGTGGTTTGTGATTTGATGCCTCACTTCTTTGTGATTTGTGATAGGAGGGACGGGGGAGTAGACTTTGTGCTCTATATTGTACATGCGTCCAACACAGGAGAAAGAGGAGAGAGGTTGAATTTTTCTATTCCTTCAATCAATCAATTAGGGAGCTTCGGTTCCCTCTTTTTGGCTTTGACAGCACCCTCCACAATGGTTCCCATTGATGCCAAAAGCTATTTTCACATTTGGCTACACATTGTGGATGCCCTTAACTCTACCACTTGGTTTTGCTCCTGTGTGCTATCTATACAAATCTCGATTATATTGATCTAAAAAATTATATCAAGATTAGTAAGTTGATTTTGCCGCGCGAAAGCGGGGAAAGTTTCTTATTTTTAGAGGACGTTGGCATGGTGGTTTGATAACATAAGGTCCCATGTGTTAGTGATTTACTAAGCCAATCCGCATCCCACATGAGGCAGAACAACGGCAGAAGCAACACGTGGTTAATTCGAAGAAGATGAGGTAGAAGCAGATTCAACAACGAGTGAAATGACGGTTCCTTCATCCCTCCAACTTCTTTTTTTAGCATCACTTTGTCCCTCCAACTTAACTGCGGGAAAGGTGCAGCTTTGTGATTTGAGGCCTCATTGCTCATTACTACGCCGGCGCCATGACCGGGGTGCTTCAACCCTGCTGCTCTGCACTACTATTTCACTATGGCACGTGGACCCGGTTGCTTGATGTCCCACATGTCGGTGAATGGGACTAGAACATTTATGAAAGTGAGCACTCCACTCTTACGACGGAGGAGTACACGACACGGCGGCCCAATGAACTGTTACTTGTACTGTAGTACTACTATAGTTTTGTTGTTTCGCATGATCCATCGATACAAACCCGATTAAACAGGCAAGGGCTGGATTTTTCCCGCACGGTAGTTGATACTAGCCATACATTTCAAAGGCAATTTTAATGTATGCAATCCGAATAATTATGTAACAATATGAGATCTAGTAAAACTAAAAACACATATGATTTATTGTGTTAAAGTGGAGTAGTAGTGTTGTATTGCATAGTTGTTAGATGTGACATGCGAGAACATGTAGAGATGTACTTTTTGAGGGCCTATAGAGAGAAATTGGGCATAAAGTGGACTAAAATATTTGTATTCATCTTCATAGCATTTGTAACTCATATCTACAGTTTGTTCGGTAGACGTGAATGCTTGTCCGCTCTTACGAAAACAATACAACAATGATGGGTGGCGTGCGCCAATTTACGGACTGGCACGTTGGCCTACTCGGCATCATAGAGAGAGCGAGAGAAGAGATAAACTAACGTTGGCCTACTCGGCTCCAAGTAGTGTGCGTGGCACTATGTTGACTAGATAAATTGACTACATTCCTTGTGGGTCCCACCTGTCAGTTCGCATATTGAAAAAGTAAGATAAACACAAATGTACGGAGGCGCGGCAAGAATCCAACCCGTGCGTGGGAACCACCTGGGCCTGATTTGTGCGCATGCACATGTAGGTTGAGCACTTGAGCGTGAGCATGTGTGTTGGTCGTCTCGCGTGTGCATGCATGCGTGTGTGTGTGTGTGAGTGTGAGTGTTGCATACATGTATGGCTGCATGTGTATGTGTGAGTGTTGCGTGCATGTAGTTCATGTGGATGCACGCGTCTATGTATAATCACCACACCAGCTTAGTATACCAATACAAGGCCCTTGTTCGCTGTGCCCGTGGTCATGACTTCGAACCATCGTACAACATATTTTTACCGTTTATTTTCATTCTTATACACGTTGACAGGTGGGCCCAATGGTACTGAGAAAATGTGATGCAACACTAGAGGTGCCATGTGGACCGTTTAACTGGTCAACTAGTCATGTCTTCAACAAATATTGTGCTATACGGTGAGCCCGTGACTTTATAATAACCACAAAATGTAAATGGTGACCGCAATGGGTGGATTATGTAGTCAAATGTACGTATCATGCTTTCTCTTCAAATACAATGATCGTCACTATATATATCGCGTGAGAAAGATGAAACATGCGTTAATGTGCCGGGGGCCTACTTTTAGAGGAACTGGAGATAGTTTGTGTGCATACATGAAAGGGGCGTAGAAGGGGTGTGTGCGATGGAGAGAGAGATGCTCTTCGTTTCACATTATTATTACTTCTTTTATATATGGTATAAAAAATATAAAATTTCACAATGCGGAATAAATATCATTGGATGCACCATGCAATGCAAATTAACTTTCATACTCCATATAACTTTGCAATGTTGTATATATATGTAGAAATTCTAAAATAAATTTTTGGCCCTACTTTGTGTGGTTTTATTCAAAAGGAATGTTGTATGTGAAGTAAACATGAAGTGAGGGCTTTTTAGATCAATGGGGTATGTGATAAGACGTAACTGATAACCCACACATATAGGGGATGGCAACAGTTTTCATGGGTAGAGTATTCAACCCAAATTTATTGATTCAACACAAGGGGAGCCAACGAATATTCTCAAGTATTAGCAGTTGAGTTGTCAATTCAACCACACCTGAAAGACTTAATATCTGCAGCAAAGTATTTAGTAGCAAAGTAGTATGGAAGTAACGGTAATAGTTGCAAGAGTAACGGTAGCAGTTTTGTAGCAATCATAACAGTGGAAATGGAGAAGTAACTAAAAAAAGATCAATAAGTGAAAAGCAAGTAGCCAATGGATCATTGATGGATAATTACGTTGGATGCAATTCATCATGCAACAGTTATAACATAGGGTGACATCGAACTAGCTCTAGTTCATCAATGTAATGTAGGCATGTATTCCGAATATAGTCATACGTGCTGATGGAAAAGAATTTGCATGACATCTTTTGTCCCACCCTCCCATGGCAGCGGGGTCCCATTAGAAACTCAGGGATATTAAGGCCTACTTTTAATATAGTACCGAACCAAAGCATTAGCACTTAATGAATACATGAACTCCTCAAACAACGGTCATCACCGGGAAGTGTCAGAACTATTGTCACTCTAGGGTTTGCCGGATCATAACACGTAGTAGGTGACTATAACTTGCAAGATAGGATCAAACAATCACAAATATTCATGAAATCATAATTTGTTCAGATCTTAGATCATGGCAGGCGGGCCCTGGTGGCAAGCATTAAGCATGGCAACAACATCAATCTTAGGACATAATGGATACTAGGGATCAAACCCTAACAAAACTAACTAGATTACATGGTAAATGTCATATAACCCATCACCGTCCAGCAAGCCTACGATGGGATTACTCACATAGGGTGGTGAGCATCATGAAATTGGTGCTGGAGGATGGTTGATGATGGCGATGGCGACGGATTCCCCTCACCGGAGCCCCAAACGGACTCCAGATCAGCCCTCCTCAGGAAGAATAGGGCTTGGCGGTGGCTCCGTATCGTAAAACGCGATGAATCTTTCTCTCTGGTTTTCTCTGCCGGAACGTGAATATATAGAGTTGGAGTTGAGGTCGGTGGAGGTCAAGGGGACCCACGAGGCAGGGTGCACGCCCCAGGGGGGTGGGCGCGCCCTGCACCCTCGTGGATAGTGTGTGGGTCCCCCTCTGTTGATTATTTCACCACTATTTTTTTATTAATTCCAAAACGTGACTCCGTGAAGTTTCAGGTCTTTCCGAGAACTTTTATTTCTGCACAAAAATAACACAATGGAAATTCTGCTGAAAACAACGTCAGTCTGGGTAAGTTCCATTCAAATCATGCAAGTTAGAGTCCAAAAACAAGGGCAAAAGTGTTTGGAAAAGTATATACGTTGGAGACGTATGAACTCCCCCAAGCTAAAACCTTTGCTTGTCCTTAAGCAATTGAGTTGCCAAACGGAAAGTGGTAAAGAAAAACTTTTACGAACTCTGATTGATCTTATTGTTGCAAATATGTAAAGCCAGCATTCAATTTTTCAGCAAAGATTATGAACTAACCATATTCTCAATAACATTTCAGTCTCACATTTACTCATATCAATGGCACAATCAACTAGCAAGCAATAATAATAAATCTCGGATGACAACACTTTCTCAAAACAATCATAATATGATATAACAAGATGGTATCTCGCTAGCCCTTTCTGAGACCACAAAACATAAATACAGAGCACCCCTGAAGATCAAGGACTGACTAGACATTGTAATTCATGGGAAAAGAGATCCAGTCACAGTCATACTCAATGTAAATTAAAAGCAACGCAAATGAAAACGACAACGATGCTCTCCAACTGGTGCTTTTTAATAAGAGGATGGTGGCTCCACTACTGGAATCAGAGGATTTGCCATCAGCCCTTTCTTTGCCGTCTGCTAGCGGACGACAAAGGAGGTCTTTGCTGTCCGCTTACAAAAAACAGACGGCGAAGAACTGGCTGATGGCAAAGATCATATTTGCCATCAGCCAGTTCTTTGTCGTCTACCAGTGGACGGCAAAGGAGCTTTGCCATCGGCTAGCGGATGGCAAAGAGGGAGGGGGCCCCACTAACGAGCTGCTTAAAAAAAACTTAACGCCCCCCCCCCCTCTTTGCCGTCTGCTAGCAGACGGCAAAGAGCAAAAAAGCGGACGACTAAGGGGGGCGGACGGGAAAGATTTAACTTATCTAACGGTGGCCGCGCCCCACCCCGCCCCTCTCTCTCTGTTTCTCTCCCTCTTCACACGTGCGCCGCCTCCCCCACCACTCTCCGCCGCCCCGTCGCCCCACCACCCCGCCGCCCCACCGGGCCCCCG
>NC_041385.1:332385899-332386557 GCF_002162155.2 Triticum dicoccoides | reverse complement strand
CCCCTCCTCCACTGGCCACCTCCTCCACCGGCCCTGCCCCAGGTGAGCTCTACGTCCTCTTTTTTTCTATTTTTTTAGTTTCAAGTTTATGTTTAGTTTAGATTTAGTTTAAGTGTAAGTTTTAGTTTTAGTTTTAGGTTTAGTTTTAGGTTTAGTTTTAGGTTTAGTTTTAGTTTAGTTTTAGGTTTAGATTTAGTTTTTTCCTTTTTTTCTGTTTTTTAGTTTAGGTTTATGTTTAGTTTAGATTTAGATTTAGTTTTAGTTTTAGTTTTAGTTTTAGATTTAGGTTTAGTTTTAGGTTTTGGTTTAGGAAAGAAGAAGAAGAAGAAAAAAAGAGGAGAGGAGGAGAAGAAGAAGAGGAAAAAGGAAAGGAAGAAGAAGAAGAGGAGGAGGAGAAGAAAAAAGAAGAAGAGGAAGAAGAAGAAGAAAAAAGAGGAGAGGAGGAGAAGAAGAAGAGGAAAAAGGAAAGGAGGAAGAAGAAGAAGAAGAAGGAAAAAAGGAAGAAAAGGAAGAAAAGGAAGAAGAGGAAGAAGAAGAAAAGGAAAAAAGAGGGAAAAAACCCGACCCGACACGGCACCCCGACCCCGACCCGGCCCCCCAACACGACACCCCGACCCTGAGACCCCGACCACGACCCCGACACCCCGATGCCGACCCC
>NC_041385.1:332346311-332385586 GCF_002162155.2 Triticum dicoccoides | reverse complement strand
ACGACACACCGACCCCCCGACCCCGAAACAGTGCCCCGACCCCGACACGGCACCCCGACACTGACACGACACCCCAAACCCCCGACCCCGAAACAACACCCGATCCGACGCATATGCT
The DNA here is from genome assembly GCF_002162155.2 of Triticum dicoccoides. Classification (NCBI taxonomy): domain Eukaryota; kingdom Viridiplantae; phylum Streptophyta; class Magnoliopsida; order Poales; family Poaceae; genus Triticum; species Triticum dicoccoides. The sequence continues at coordinate 332,385,468 of NC_041385.1, read as the reverse complement.
TTGCTCCGGATCCGACGCATAAATTTTGTCAGTGCCTCCCCTGTTGTTCTCCGGGTACACATCCTCTTTGTTTATTGCAGAGACGGGTATCAGGAGAACAGCGGGGAGGTGCTGACGAAATTTTGCGTCGGATCCGGAGCATAGCATGGGAAAATGAACCCAATCTACACATACTCGGGTGGGATTAGGACCTATCATTACCTATTAGAGTGTAGGTTGCATGGACGTAATAAAATTGACAAAGTAGATCAACTGATGAATATATACATGGTGAATTATATATATAATTGTTGTGTGTCCAGTGATGATGATGATTATAGTGATGATAGTGATGATGATGATTATAGTGAGCCCATCATTGATTATAGTGATGATGATGATTATGCATTTATTGATGATGTTGATTGAGATTATTAGTAGTGTCAAGTATTCAATTTTTTTATGTTGATGATGATACACTTAAGTGATATACATATTATTATTCATGTCAGTACTTTTTTTTATGTTGTACTAATTTCGTTTATTCTTTGTCATGGCAGGTGTTGAAAGATGGTGGGCACTGGTCGGGAGTGCGCCGAGGCCCCTTCTTCGTCAGCGCGTGGTGCGAGGTCTTCCATTGCACACGCACCTCTCCGCCGAGCGTTGCTCGACAGTATGTCGACACCACCGGGCCCTTCTTCGTCAACTGCGGTGCCCAGCAGGGGGCGAGGTAAGAAGAAGAGAGGAGGTGGAGCATGTGGTCGCAGGAGAGGAGGTAGGGTGACTCTTACGGCGCCTTCCTCGCCGCCACCCCCAGCTGCTTCACCCGAGCACGTGACTGCTAGGGTGGACTCGTCCAAGGAGGAGACTACATGGACTCCGGTCCACGAGCCTCCAGTCCACGGGTCTTCGGCCCACGAGCCTCGGGTCGACGGGCCTTCGGCCCACAAGAGTTGGGCCCACGAGACCTCGGAGGAGCACACATCTGGATGGAGTACCTGGTCGGGTCAGCCTCAGGAGCCGAGTGGCCATGCTGATGATGACGGGGAGCCGGCTGATATTGAGGAGGAGGGGGGCAACGTCTACCAGCGGGGTGCTACACGGCTCCTGTCCGTGCTGGCGACCCGTGAGCAGAGGTGGTTGATTTTCCCTGATGGGGAGAGGTAAGTGCATTTAATCTTTTTGTACCTTCTGCATTCATGTTTCTTCAAATAACTAATGCGTTGGCCTTGTCATGCTGCAGGGGTTGGGACCACCATGAAAGTGTCCATCGGCCCAACTCCGTCCTTGGAGTTCTGATTCGGCAAAACTTCTCGGGGTTTGTCATGTTTCCTGGTGAGAGTCGGCTTCCAGAGGTTGGATTGATTTGGGAGCACTACTTGGCTGCCCCGGCCCCGCCGGGTGAGATTATCGACGGTGTCTTGTGCAAGACGAGGGAAGACGTGGTGATCAGAAAGTTCTGGGTAATTTCTCCTTTACACAATTAAAAATCTTCAACTAGCTAGTTATTAATTATACTAATCAATATTGTCTCATTTGATTGCAGACATTCTACAGGTGTGAGGAGGGATATGAGGAGGAGGCGGCAGATGTTATCGACAAGGAGTGCAAGCGCCTACTTCAGAACTTACGGCATGAGGTTCGGGTGCAGGCTATTCGAGACTACTATGCCGGGCGTGGTATCAAGAAGCCCAAGCAGGAGTGTCGCGATAAGTTCTTGAGTAAGGAGTAGTACATGAAGGTAATTCTTAAGGCCTTGTACTTACTTCCTTCATTTAGTAATTCATAGTCGTAGCGCTCAAGTTTCTATTTGCTAACTTAGGCCCCTCCGAGATGGTGTGCGGATCGGATGGATTGTTGGGAGGTGTTGGTCAATGCGTGGTGCTCAAAAGAATGGCGAGCCACCCACAACGAGGCCAAGGACAAACGTGCCCAAATGGAAGGTGTGCCACACCACCAAGGCAGCTCCAACTTATTTCAGTACGGGCAGAACTGGGTATGTGGTTTGCTTCATGATTTATGCTTCATCATGCTAGCTTTAGCCCTTTAATTACTAATTTACTTTGTTTCTCTCTTTCAGGCATGCTACGATAAGGCGAATAAGGTGCCAGAGGTGTACGACCTGTATGCCATGGCCCACACTGGCCCTTACAACAAAGTCAAGGCATTCTCTGCGTCTGACCTCGATGATTCAAAGAACTTCACCAACATCTCCGCCCACGACAAGCTCGTGCAATATAGAGATCAGGGGAAGGCGAGGAAAGGGGAGGACTTTAACTCGAGCCAGGGTCCCATTGATATAGAGTTGCTAATGATATCTGGTGGCGGGAGGTCCCATGGCTCCATAGCCATGGGAGATGGACTTATCCGTTGTCCTAGCACTCTCCCGGAGATCAAGGCGTGCCAGTCGAGCTCCGCTCCTGAGATAAGGCCTCGTGAACGGCCAGTCCAACTCGCCTTCAAGGTTAGTTATAAGTACTCAGCTATCTTTCTCCATTACATTGCGTGCGCTTCCATCAATGATTACAAATGGTCATGTGAGTGGTGTTGCCGGCTGCTATATAGAGTGAGAGAGATAGAACGGAGAAACTTCTGGCGGATGCGGCGGAGAGGCAGCGGGAGTTGGAGGAGAGGACGACAAAAATTTTGGAGGAGGAGAGGGCACGGAATGACATGCAGGCAAGGGCCATGTACGAGCTCCTTGTGGTAAGTTTCTTCTGCAGATTACTTGCTAGTCTTAACATTTGAGTCTCATTACTAACTAGCATGACTCTGTTGTGAAAACCAAATGTGCAGTCTGTGTGCGAGAAGTCCGGTCAGACCGCTCCGCCGATGCCAGTGATTGCTCCTGGGAGCACGGTGAGTTTAATTAGAATGGACATTACTTGCTAGTCTTAACATTTGAGTGTCATAATACTAACGAGACATTGGAAAGGATCTTTTGTGCAGCTTAACTCCAGAAACGCATCGCACGATCCTTCTCCAGCTACCGGCGTGAGCCAGCCCGCTCTTACACCTCCCTGATCACGGTAAGTTTCTCTAGTGTTTTGCTTAATAATGCATAAAGACCTAGACTTAGCTTTATTTCCTCCAATATGCTTACCATAATGACCTAGAGTTAGCTTCTTTTCCTCCAAAATGACTTAATAAGCTTACTGACCTCATGAACCATCCATTCTACCTAAGTTAGCTATAAAACGATAGGTACTTAGGTTACTTATGTCAAAAATTGCATAATTAGCTTAGTTAGCTCATAAACGATCCATTTTACCTAAGTTAGCTCTAAAATGACTCATTTTACCTTAGTTGGCTTACAAGTGATCCAATTTATCCAAGTTAGCTCTAAAATGACCCATTTTACGTAGATTAGCTCCTAAATGATCCATTTTACCTACGTTAGCTTTAAAATGACCCATTTCACCCAGGTTAGCTCCAAAATGACCCATTTCACCAAGGTTAGCTCCAAAATGACCCATTTCACCTAGATTTGCTCCTAAACGATCCATTTCACCTAAGGTAGCTAAAAACGATCCATTTCACCTAAATAAGCTCTTAAATAATCCATTTCACCTAAGTTAGCTCAAAAACGATCCATTTCACCTTAGTTAGCTCAAAAACGTGGCATTTCACCTTAGTTAGGTCATAAACGACCCATTTCAACTAAGTTAGCTCATAAAAGCTCATAAATGATCCATTTCACCTATGTTAGCTCAAAAATGATCCATTTCACCTTAGTTAGCTCAAAAACGTGGCATTTCACCTTAGTTAGCTCATAAATGACCCATTTTAACTAAGTTAGCTCATAAAAGCTCATAAATGATCCATTTCACCTAAGTTAGCTAAAAACGATCCATTTCACCTTACTTAGCTAAAAAATGATGCCCTTCACCTTAGTTAGCTCATAAACGACCCATTTCAACTAAGTTAGCTCATAAATGATCCATTTCAACTAAGTTAGCTCATAAACAACCCATTTCAACTTAGTTAGCTCATATATGATCCATTTCACCTAAGTTAGCTCATAAATGACATATACTTCTTGTTCTAGTCTTCTTCTTGTTCTAGTCACCTATTCCTAACTTTCTTATTTACCATCTTGCAGATTTCATTCACTTCATGGAAGCTAGCTTGCTATGATAGAGTGCTTGCTTTTCCTTTGATGAAACTTTGCATTGTATCTAGCTTGCTATGATGGAACTTGCTATCTTGATGAAACTTTGCATTGTAATATGTATATGGATGGAACAATGTGTATGGATGGAACTTGCTTATGTATGAACAATGTGTATGGATGAAACTGATGTGATATGTGATATGAAACTTATGTGCTGGATATGTGACATGGAAATATATCTATATATGTCATATATATTTGCTGTGAAAATTGTTGGATTAAAAAAACAGAAAAAAGAGACAATATGCAGGCTCTTTGCCATCTGCCACCGACGGCAAAGGGCTCTTTGCCATCAGTAGCGGACGGCAAAGAGGCCACGTGGAAGGCAACTGTGCTTCCTGGGAGGCTGACCAATTTGGTCAGTTTGCCTACAGTGGCTGACGACAAAGGATTTGCCGTCAGCAGCGGACAACAAAGAGAAAAACTTTGCCTACAGCGGCGGACGGCAAAGGCCTGCCGTGTAGTGACGTCTGCTGACATCATTCGGCGGATGGCAAAGGCCTGCCGTTAACCACCTAACGGAGTAACATCGCATTTATTGCCATCCGCTGCTGATGGCAAAGGCCCCTTTGCCGTCAGCCGCCCGAAGCAGACGGTAACGTAGCTCTTAGCCGTCCCCTACTTTGCCGTCCACGGCGGACGGCAAAGACCTTTGCCCTCCGCCATCCATGCCGTTGTCATCCGCCGTGGCAGATGGCAAAGTAGCTGATTCCTATAGTGCTGAACATAAAAGTAAATAGATAGGCCCTTCGCAGAGGGAAGTAGGGATTTAGAGAGGTGCCAGAGATCTAGTTTTGAAATAGAGATAAATAATATTTTGAGTGGCATACTTTCATTGTCAACATAACAACCAACAGATCTCGATATCTTCCATGCTACATACTTTATAGTCGGTTCCCAAACAGAATGGTAAAGTTTATACTCCCCCACCACCAATGAGCAAATTCCACGGCTAGTCCGAAACAACGGGTACCATCCAACTAACGACAATCCTGGGGGATTTTTGTTTGCAATTATTTTGATTTGATTTGAACATGGGACTGGGCGTCCCAGTTACCGGCCATCTTCTCGTGAATGATGAGTGGATTCCACTCATCGTGAGAATAACCCACCTAGCATGGAATATATAGACAGCCCTAGTTGATACATGAGCTATTCGAGCATACAAACAGAATTTCATTTGAAGGTTTAGAGTTTGGCACATACAAATTCACTTGGAACGGTAGGTAAAGACCGCATATAGGAAGGTATGGTGGACTCATGTGGAATAACTTTGGGGTTTATGGAAGTGAATGCACAAGCAGTATTCCTGCTTAGTACAAGTGAAGGCTAGAAAGAGACTGGGAAGTGACCAACTAGAGAGCGACATCAGTCAAGAACATGCATTAAGATTAACCAACAATGAGTGCAAGCATGAGTAGGATATAAATCACCATGAACATAAATATCGTGAAGGCTATGTTGATTTTGTTTCAACTACATGCATGAACATGTGCCAAGTCAAGCCACTCGAATTATTCAAAGGAGGATGCAACCGTATCATACCACATCACAACCATTTTAATATCATGTTGGCATGCAAGGTAAACCATTATAAACTCCTAGCTAATTAAGCATGGCATGAATAACTATAATCTCTAATTTTCATTGCAAACATGTTTCATTAATAATAAGCTGAATCAGGATCGATGAACTAATGATATTTACAAAAACAAGATAGGTCGAGTTTATACTAGCTTCTCTCATCTCAATCATTTCATCATATATCGTCATTATTGCCTTTCACTTGCACGACCGAATGGTGTGGATAATAATAATAGTGAACGTGCATTGGACTAAGCTGGAATCTGCAAACATTTAATTCAAAGGAGAAGACAAGGTAATATGGCCTCTTGGTTAAATCATCAATAATGCATAAGAGAGCCACTCACCACTTTCATCATGGTCTTCTCCTCTCGACCCCCGAAGAAAAGAAAGGAAATTCAAAGAAAAATAAAACTATTTACATGGGAAAGCTCCCAACAAGCAAAAGAAGAACGAGAAATATTTTTGGGTTTTCTTTTAATTACTAGTGCAAGCATGGAAAGTAAACTAGCTAAAAGCTACAACTATTTTTTTTGTTTTTTGTTTTTTCTCAAAGTTTTTCAAACACACAAGAAGAAAGCAAGAAAATAAACTAGCATGCATAGTACAATGAAAAAGTATGAACACCGACAACTAGAATGAGTGTGTGAACCTGAATGTAATGTCGGTGAGAAATACATACTCCCCCCTAGCTTAGGCTTTTGGCCTAAGTTGGTCTATAGCCACAGCTGGCCTGGTGGATATCCAAATTTGTAATCGGGGTTGTACTGAGATGTAGTAGCTACTTCCTGGAGAGCTGCATCCTGGAGGCGGGCTGCCTCCATCCTCCTCTCATATTCAATTGCCTCCGCCCTGGTTATAAAATATCTCCTGTTTACCTGAAAGTTAAAGAAAGTAGGAGTAGTGAGAGTAATACGGACAACACGACGTCTATCAAAGATTAGTCGGTACTGGAGGGACTGTTCATTCCTCTCAAGAAACTGATGGCGAACCATAGCTTGATAGTCTAGAAAAGCAGGTAGCAACTCAATATGATTTCCATTTATGCGTACACCAAGGTAATGAGCTAAAAGAGTTGCATAAATTCCACCAAATAAATCCCCACTTTTACCATTAAGATCTAACCTCCATGCAACAATGTCCCCCAAGTAATATTGTTTATCACATAATCCCGCACTCTTGAGGACACTAAGATCTGGGACGCACATGTGACAAAGCTCATCTTTACCGCTAATGCATCTACCTATAAAGAGAGCAAAGTAATGTATGGAAGGAAAATAAATGCTCCCTATGGTAGCTTGTGCAATATCTCTAGTTTCTCGCACAGTGAGACTAGCAAGAAAATCATTATATACAGATTTGAGAGGTTCACTAAAGTTGCCCCACTGTGGGATATCGCAAGAAGTGTTAAAATCTTCAAGGTCCATGGTATAAGATTTATCATTGTGGTCAAATATAACAGTGTGAGTGTTGCGCTTAGATGTAAAGTTAAACCTCCACACACAAAGGAATCAGCGAGGTGATAGTATTGGCAAGCTACTCAGATAGTTTTCAACATAAGACACTCAGCCTTCTTCAGTACGAGAATACACACCGCTATCAGCATTGCTACAAGATATTATACTGTGAGTTGGCAGTATATGACAGTGCAGCTCAAGAATCAGATTCGCAACAATTTTGTCAGAAGATCAAATTAGTCAAGACACATGACCGCCCCAAGAATCATGTGTTTGGCTACATATACTTCCATATACATGGTAAGCAAGCAGCACAAGTCATGCGAGTCACTCACACGAGGATTCAACTATGTTCAAATGGATCCATCGAAGGAAGGTAGGAATCCAACCACCCCTAGAGTTTTACCAAAGGAAGAAATTCAAATATACATATGATGTGATGCAAGAATCGAGAAGGTTGTGATGCACACAACCCTAGATCTAGAGTCTTGACAACGGTTACCAAACTTAGTTTTCCCTCTCCCAACAAGGTGATATTATTCACTCCTATCACTATCTCGTATAATTGGCCACAACTACGAGCCTTGTACAAATACATGCCCTCGTGTACATGTCATGTATATGAGGACCCATGTCATGAACAAGAATAAGGAATGATGCCAAGGTATTGCACCAACAACATCTATGGTCGTAAGAAGGATCAATGACATATGTGGAAGCTCTTTCAGCAAGGGATTCAAACGAAGAAAATAACGACAATCAGGGAGTAAAATTGGCAACAATAGATATGAAGATTCTTGCTCGACTGTCATGGAATGGATACCCAAGTCAGCTTGAGACCATGATTCGATATATACCGACAACATGGGTAAGCGAAACGCTAAACAACCATCTCAGAATATGTATTCCTCATGTGTGGAACTTAATGCAAGTACAGCCTGCCATGAAAAATATCTTCCCTCCAGAACAAGTGTCGGTCCAGCCTCGAGATGCTACTGTCTGAGTCATGTTACAGTTATAAGGCCGTACCCCTTTATACTGCCCTCAATAGGAGTCAGTCGAATCTTCGGTACAGATTTCAAGCTCAGGACAAACAAACAAACATAAATGATTTAGTACCACCTATGGGTAGTCAGATCCCGTCAAGAGGACATCCATGATTCTCAGCATTGATTGAACCCAAAAGACATGCATTTACTTGAGCAACCCGAAGGAAGAAAGCAAAAAGGTTTCGTGTCCACAAGAAATTTATTCTCAGGATATTATCGACAGATATGTACAAATCAAAGTCAGCATCATGTTTGACAAATGACGAAGGACATGTCAGACTTTTGGGGAAGGTGAAGCAAATCACCGCAGAGCAAGGTACCCAGATTGTATGAAATTCATGAGGGAACAACATACAAAGGAAAAGGATACACGAGCTGGAACAGTTTCCTTAAGTCACATTCATACGTGTTCCCTAAGCAACCAAATCTCAAGGACGAGGCTTTCCGTAAGGGGGGTAGAGTTGTAACACCCTGATTTTTGGCCCTTTCTTTTTGTTTTTGTTTTCTTCGTTTTTTGCTCTGATTTTTCTTTTGGAGCAGTTCTATGGACTTTAAACCTTGGAGATCATCATTTATTTTTTTCTCAAGAGGTTCATCATTCTCAAATATCTACCAAGATCATGTCATTTCCATTCTAGTACAACCCCAAAAAAATTTCTTGTGAATAATCCTGTTTGATCTAGGTTGTGAAGCAACTTATATTTTTGTCATTCCAAAAATTCCAACAAAATCCTCATAATTCTTTGGATCATATAATCCACAAATATGTCCAAACCCTTCCTTGCCCAGTTCAAAAATAATTCAGGAATATTCATTTTCCCATTATGTCCTGAATGGGACTTTGTAAAGGAATTGTTATTTATCTTCTCTTGATTGCTTCCAAACTTTTTGGGCACTCTTTCCTATCCAAATTATGGCCACATGCCAAAATTCAGCTCCATTTGCCTAGTGCATGTTCCTCAGCAAATTTCCAAAGTTTATGTTCAAGTGGAAGCTTTGTTAAGGAAGTACTAGTTAGGAGAATCCAAATGAGTTGAAATTTTGCCATATCATCCATATGCTCAAGTCATTGCTCTCCACCAAATTTCAGCTCAATCCAACAATCAAGGGGAGCACACCATCAAATCTTTTTTTGTGGTAATATTTTTAGTTTATGAAGCAACTACATTTTTTCTTGTTCCATAATTGCTAAATATTTACCAGAGCATGCTCCTGTCTATATAACCCTTCTCCAGTAAATTTGGGATCATTTCATCAAACCAATTTCTCTTCATAATTTTGTCAAGTTTCTAGCTAGAGAAGATCACTGTGAAGGAAGTACCATTTTGGCATGTCCAAATGGTATTCAACTTTTATAACTTATTCTTATGTCGATATTATCATGATCTACCAAGTTTCAGCCAAATCTATTACTCTGTGTGAGTGCCACATCCAAATCCATTTTCTGGACCAAATTGTCAGTTGCAAAGCAACTATGATAAATATTTGTCCAAAGCCTTTCAAACTTCACATGAATATAGTCCTTCCTACCCTAATCACCTCTGACAACATGCTTGGCCCTTTACCAAGCCATTTTACGACATCTTCATACCCAAGTTTGCTACAACAAACTTTCCCTGAGTTATACAATCAACCCTAAGCTCATTTTGTTGAGCCATCACGTCAGGAGGGTCCTAGGATGCATGGACTGCACACCGGAAAAGGTTGCCCATGCTTAGTCACTATGCACATGTTGGTGCACGCGGTGAGCGTGTTGCTAGCATGCCAGTGTGTGTGCTCTACTGGCTGTGGCCGCGTCCGAAATGTCATTTTGCTTCGGGCGTTTTCGCATCCATCATGTCCTCTAGCTCCCTCCCCCTCCCATGTAACCCACTGGACCACTCCGTTCCTCCAGAAGTGTCCTCGTCGGTGCCAGCCTGCGCACCCGTGGTGCACCGAGCGCCACGTGGTCGGCGGCTACTGTCTCGCCTCTGTCGATGTCCCATCTGCGCCCACGTGAGCCTAGCACCGTTTGCGCATCGCCCCTGTCCTATCCCGTCTACTCAAGGGCCTCCCTGCGCACCCAGCCCCTCACCAAAGCTGGCCTGCACGCCCTTTGCGGCATCTGGCTCGGGCATCTTGCCCTGGCTATATAAGCTCACCCCGACCTTAGTTCTTTTTTCCACTCACCTTCGCAACCTCTTTATTGACACCCGTGACCCCCCCAGCCAACGCACAGGGGCCTTCTTCCTCCTCTCTAGTTAGAGCTCTACTGCACAGCCTCTACCTCGGCCAACCACCACTACCGCTCCTCTGCCTTAACCCGCTCCACCATCAAGCTCCTCTCGACCCCCTGGTTCCTCCACATCCCCTCCATTGCCTGGATTGGTGCCGGAACCATCGACCTCGTCGGCGCCCGAAGCTTGCTGTCACCGAATATGAAGGGGGCGACACCGTCCGGCTACCACTCGGATGAACTGTTTTCGATTAGGCAACACAATAGAAATGGTCTGCCACCTAAAGGTGTGTGCAATTGGCGGCATACACTTCACACGGATGAACTGTTTGTGATTAACCACAACAAAGAGAAACAGTTAGACAGATCAAGGTGTGTGCCCTAGATGGGCATACATTCTAATTAAAATAAGTGTGTGTGATGGTAATAACGAGCGCACATGGTTGATGGAACAAGTCGTGTGTTGACATCATCGATTGCGGTGCATCCTATGGTGCAAACGCCATGTGCGCATCCGAGAACGTGTGCCAACACTGCGCCATCCTGTCGCACTTTGAAACTAGAACCATTAATAAATTTTGAGCTTGCTTCCCATCACATTCCAAACTACCATGGTATATTTAATTGCAAACCTATTCATACTGATGAAAACCTAAATGGTTTCCCACTTAATAGCATATTACTATGTTATAAATACCACCTACTCCAAGATGACTGCACATTCCTCCTTAATTCCTCATCAACGAAAACAAACAAGTCTTCCATCGTCGTTCCCATGCGTCTACCATGGCCCACATGAGTTCTTGGTCCAGAAATTACTACCAGGGAGAGGCAAGCATGGAAGCGGAAGCATGAGAGATGTACCGCCTCGCCGTGAAAGTAGACGACATGTCCTGCCATGCCATCATGGCAGCACAGAGGTCCCGCCGTGCCGTCGAAGCAACACACAGGTCCGGCTGTGCCACAGAAGCAGCAGAGATGTCCTGCCGTCACACAGATGCAGCAGAGAGGTCCTCTCGTGCCGCGGCAACCTGGGAAAGTGTCTCACGGGTAGGCAAGGACTCTGATAGGCGCATGCACGCTATTCTCGATAACCTGATGGATTAATTCACCGGCTAGGAGAAGCTGCAGGACGAGATGAATACCTCGTTTTAAAATCCTATAGGCGTCATTTGGGGACTAAGGGAGGACAAGGCGAAGCTCTGCACCAAGCGCGACCTGCTGAGGGCAAAGATCACCGGAAGTGTGAAGCAGCATGAGGAGACCACTGCCTTATTGAAGAGGTCAGGCATCATCGTTAAGAAACTTATGGGCGAGAATGCCATGCTCCGCGTCGAGAGCCAAAGGCTGGTCGAGGAATCCGTGGATGCTTTCAAGCAGCATATTGAGGACATCAAAGAGATCATCGTCACTTGCTGTGAGAACTAGTCTCGGTGATCTGCGCCTTCCTTCTTATTTTGCTCTTTTGTATTTCGTCCATTGCCACATGTGGCATTTTTAATTATCTTCCTAAATATGTCAGACAATTATTATCGATTGCCATTGTCATTATATTTATATCAGTCTCATTCAATGTTATATATGTCCGTCAAATCTTACATCAAGATTCGTGCAAAATTTTCTTTTCATAGTTTCCTTTTCTCTCTTAAATCTCAGTCCAGTGAGACATAGACACACAATAAAATAGGGGCCCATGTGCCATTAATGGGGAAGTTGGGAGAGAGGTGGGCGACGGATGGACATCAAAGGGCTCGCCTCCCGATAAGCACACACAGGGGTCTGCTCGCACGCCTCTCGTACTCAAACACTAGCTGCCTCGCAAGCCGCCTCCTAGCCAATAAAAAAAGGGGACGGATGGCACACGTAAAAGGTTAGTAGGACACCCACGGTTTTGATAACACTTGTTTTTTTTTGTAACATGGAAGCTCTTGTTCCAAAATAACTTTGTTGGTTGTTAATGTGTGTGCCTTCACAAATAGGACAAAAAATTTACCACAACACGTTGGTGCCACATGAAGGAAACATGCTGAGTTTCATGATTTTCAGGCAAGTTTTGGATTTACAGGAATTTAGAAACCAAGTTTCTCAATGTTTCTGGTCGAGCCATGATGCCCAGATGTTTGACATTCATTATCATTTCTTGCGTGGAACCTAAACATTCACCCAAGGACGCATATATGATTTTTAACCAATCTTGGCGCGCTGGAGCATGTGCATGTCGCTCAAATTTGAATAATTATTATTGAGACCAACCATACTTGCACGTACCCGTGACATTGTTAAATAATTATTTTGCAACTGGGAATAAAACTTTCTTAGAATGGGTTTAAAGTTGGCATGCTGTCTTGTTATATTGTAGGTAGGCCGTCTGCCAAATATTGTCGCATTCACAGGTCGTTTGAGAGACCAATCGTTAAACTATAGCGGCACTATGACCGGTTAAAATGTCAGACGTTTTCGTTTTAAAACCTCTGTCGGGTCGCTCATTCTTCCCTCTCATTGCAGCCCATGGCTCTCTGAACAGCCGGTAACCACCTATACTAAGCCCCCCCTCCTACTGGAGCCATCCGATTGCGACCGGAGGGTCTGACCCCCCCCAAACCCCCAACTGTGGCATCCCTGCCTATTTAAATAGCACCTAGCCCTCCAAATATTGAAACCCTACCCCCTCCATGAATTCTGCGCCCCTTCACAGCACCGTCGCCACCTCCCTCCCAGTCGCATGAGCCCTCCATGACCAGATCCAGCCCGCACGGGCACGAACACCACCACCGTTTGCCCGTACGCCATCCTCCTGGCACCTGATCTGGATCGATGGGAGGAGCCCCTAGAGCCCGTGCGCCTCGCAACCTCGCCGCCATCGTGCAGCCAGCTAGTGAGCCACCGGAGCCTTCCACCGCCTACGACCACACCAGGACACCTCATTGCCCCTGCTCTCTTTCTTCCCTTCCTTTCTACTGCTTTTCCTATGTCTCACGCAGTTCCCTCTCTCCCCAATTCCTTTCACAAAGACTACCTTGGCCGACCCTCGGAGCTCCCCTTCATCGACTGCAAGCACCGTCGCCCTGGGACACCCGGATGCACGCCCACTACCTCGACCTCCATCGGATCTGCTAGATCCCCGCCTCCCTCACTTCACACTGGTGCCTCAAGCCACCGCCTACCTCATAACTGTTTGTGGGAGAGGACGACCACGACTCATTGACCATGTCCCTAAACATGTTGCCCCTCAGCCTCCTCCTGAGCGCCGCATGGTGTCACACCCCGATTTTCATGGCACAACACTTAAGATGATAAATCATGATAAAATGTGGTTTGACAAAAACTTTTGCATTATTTGAGTTTTTTTGAGTTGGTTTTCTCTTTGTGTTTTCAAGTGCTCTTAAAAGTCAACATAGCTTCACCTTCTATACTTCCTTTCCTTGATCCAAAACTTCTGCCCCAATGATCATACCATGTGTATAGTACAACATAGTATTTTCTTACAAAAATAATTTGGCCAAATAGTATTTTCAAAAATTAGTTTTTCAAAAACCCCTGAGTTGAGGTTTGCACTACAAGTACTTGACTTAGGGTGTGAAAAATCATTCAAAAGGTATATTTGAATCCTATTAGATGTAGGACTCCCATAAACCACAAAAATATAATTTTAAAAGTTATTTTCCTATTTTATTTAAAAGCTTTTTTTAAGGCCAGAAATGGTCTTTAATAGGGAAAAATTATTTTATTGTTTTAAAAATATTTGACAAAAATCAGGGAAACTCAGTGGACATATATTGTCCATATATAAGAGTTTCAACACATGGTCATGTTCAAAATATTGGTCAAAACCCTCAAAAACCCTTTCTGGATATTTCAAGCTTTTGAAATATTTACAAAAGAAATATTCTCCCAAAATTCCAAGACAATTCTATCATGTCACATATGACATCTTGGATGATCTTGAGAAGTATCATGTCATGGAGAATAGTATAACCCCATGAAATCCCCTCAAAACCATTTCTGTCCATTTTGAAGTTTGAGCAACTTTAAATTGCCAAACATGTCCAAATGTTCTCAAACCTTGTGAACATGCTCAAATGGTCTAATCATTGATCTAGACTATCACGCCCAATATGCAATACTATCCTGAAGAGACTCAAAGGTCCCACCAAGGATAGAACCGCATATTGAAACGCTTTTGCAAGGTGGATATCATCACATCAACATTACATAATAGATGGGGATACATACATACAATGCCACACGAATACAACATCATCTTACATAAGATCAACATCCGACTACGGATGTAACACAAACAGAAACTCAAATGACATCCGCCCTGCTAGCCCAGGCTGCCGACCTGGAACCTATCCCCTGATCGAAGCAGAAGCAGAAGAATAACTCCAACACAAGCAAACATCGCTCTCGCGTCATGATCATCGCATAACTTGTACCTGCAACTGTTGTTGTAGTAATCTGTGAGCCACGAGGACTCAGCAATCCCATTACCATGGGTATCAAGACTAGCAAAGCCTAAAGGGAAAGGAAGGGGTAAAGTGGTGAGGTTGCAGCAGCGACTAAGCATATATGGTGGCTAACATACGCAAATAAGAGTGAGAAGAGAGCAAGCGGAACGGTCGTGAAGCTAGCAATGATCAAGAAGTGATCCTGAACTCCTACTTACGTCAAACATAACCCAAAACCGTGTTCACTTCCCGGACTCCGCCGAAAAGAGACCATCACGGCTACACACACGGTTGATGCATTTTAATTCGGATCTGGTGTCAAGTTATCTACAACCGGACATTAACAAATTCCCATCTGCCTATAACCGCAGGCACGGCTTTCGAAAGTTTAAACCCTGCAGGGGTGTCCCAACTTAGCCCATGATAAGCTCTCGCGGTCAACGAAGGATATTCCTTCTCCCAGGAGGACCTGATCAGACTCGGAATCCCGGTTTACAAGACATTTCAACAATGGTAAAACAAGACCAACAAAGCCGCCCGATGTGCCGACAAATCCTGATAGGAGCTGCACATATCTCGTTCTCAGGGCACACCGGATAGGTCAGCCTACGAGTAAAACCAGCTCTCGAGTTGCCCCGAGGTGGCCCCGCAGTCTGCCCGTTTCAGACCAACACTCAAAGGAGCACTGGCCCGGGGGGGGTTAAAATAAAGATGACCCTCGGGCTCCGGAAACCCAAGGGAAAAAGGGCTAGGTGAGGCAAATGGTAAAACCAATGTTGGGCCTTGCTGGAGGAGTTTTATTCAAAGCGAACTGTCAAGGGGGTCCCATAAATCACCCAACCGCGTAAGGAACGCAAAATCCGGGAACATAACACCGGTATGACGGAAACTAGGGCGGCAAGAGTGGAACAAAACACCAGACATAAGGCCGAGTCTTCCACCCTTTACCAAGTATATAGATGCATTAATTAAATAAGAGATATTGTGATATCCCAACATAATCCTGTCCACCATGGAGCAATCTTAAACTTCACCTGCAACTAACAACGCTATAAGAGGGGCTGAGCAAAAGCGGTAACATAGCCAAACAATGGTTTGCTAGGAAGGGTGACAAGGTTAGAGGCTGACATGGCAATTTGGGAGGCTTGATAGAACAATGGATAGGTAGCACAGCATAGCGATAGAACGAAGCAACTAGCATAGCAATGATAGTAGTGAGATCCAGGGTAGCGGTCATCTTGTCTGAAATCCCGCAAGAAGAAGAACGAGTCCATGAAGAAGACGAATGGGAGTAGTCGAACGAATCCTCACAATCGCAACATTATCGGAACTAAGAAGCAACACCGGAAAGAAACAAACAACATGGTAAATGCACAAGCATAATCATGGCATGATGCACAATCAAGTATGATGCATGTCCAATTTAATGAGGCATGGCATGGCAAAGTGAAACAAACAACACTACAAGTTAAGTGGAGCTCAATATGCAACGAGTTGCATATTGATGAAACACCACATCAACTATTTAGTTTAATCTCGTATAAGCTACCAAACAATATTAAATGTTGTTAACCATGGCAAGGGGTGAAGCACAATTGAAGTACACATTTTAGGCAATTTAAATGAGGCCGAAAACATCAAACAACAATTCCAGAAAATCTTCATGTCCATATATTGAAATTGGTACTGTTATGCCCTAAAACATATTTTATTGTTGTTAAACAGGAAAATAAAGTGCACCCTGTTAAACTAGGCATTTTTCTACCCCATTTACATATAAAGAACATTTAAAACCGAGCTACGGTTATTTAGTTATGAAATAAAGCATTTTATCATGGCATTTGAGCAAATTTAAACAATCAGCATTTTAAACATTTTAAACATGGATGAAAATAGAATATTATGAAAGTGCATGAAAAGCTGAGCAAGTTACATATATGACATGTTTAAATCCGATGCACGGTTATTTAGTTGTGAGTAATTTAAAATCATGGCATGATCTGTAATTATGCATGCACTGGATAAATGGAAAAAAATCGCACAGACTGGGGAAAAAAACGCCACACGGGCTGAATCTGGATCTGGCAAGGGTTGCTCACATTGGGCCAACCCCAGCTGAGCCTGGAGGCATGGCGCATTGAGGAGGCGCTGGCCTGATGCGCGCTTGTGGCCCAAGAGCAGGGAAGGCCGGCTCGGGGCGACGCAGTCAACGCAGCTGGAGCGCTGCGCTCTGCTCCTCTCGAACAGCAGCGTACGGGAATACGAGGATGCAGCGGCGGAGTTGGCGCGATGCAGGGCTCCGACGAGCGGTGGGATGGAGCGGAAGGGCGGATCCGGCGGGCGACGCGGCGGGGAGGCAGCCGGAGGAGGCGGACCGGGGCCCTTGGACAAGGACGTGGGGAGGTCGTCCATGGCGTCTGCCTCCTGTGAAGGTGAGAGAGAGAGAGAGATAGTGACACGAGGGAGAAGGAGAGGAAAAAGGGAAGGGCGGAGGGGAGCAGAGGGGCGCCCTTGTAGTCTAGGTCGTCGGAGGGCGAGGTCGCCGACAGCAGGTCGAGCTCCTGCTCGAGGAAGGAGGCGCGCGAGGTGGAGCTTCAACACGGGAGTTCGAGGCGGCGGGGTCGATGTGCTCGTGAACAAGGGCGCCATGGGAGGAGCTCGGGGTAGGAGGCGTGCTAGAGCAAGAGGCTGGAGGGCTCCTGGTGCTCCGGTGGCTTGCGGTCGCCGGCGGCGGGGCTGACGGGGTGGCCGTCGGGGTCCTTGGTCCAAGCGCAAGCGGGCACTGTGCTGGCACGGGGAGAGTCGAGATCTCGAGGAGGAGGCCTCGGGCGTGAGCAGAGGAGGCTGGGGTAGTGGATGGATCTGAAATCGAGGGATCAAGGTGATTGGCTCAGTGGGGAAAACGAGGAGGAGACCAGGTGGGCGGCGGCGGCGGCTGGACAGGGAAGGATGGGACATCTCCCTAGATTTTAGGGTTAGGCTCAATATATAGGTAGGGGATTAGGATAGGGTTTGATCCGGTCCCTCCATTTGTAATCAGACGATTGAGAATTAAATAGGTAGGGAGTCCAAATAAGAAAACGGGGACATTTTATAAATGTTTGGGGATGATCCTGATCCATTGGTGATGACTGAGCGGGTCGGGATTGGGGCAAGTTTCGGACGCGCGCGAGGGGTCGATGCACTATGCAACGAGGGTCAAACGGTCAGACAACAATGAACGGTTGGTCTCGAGAGGGATAAAGAAGGCAAGGGGAAAACGCGGCAACTACGAATGGATGCAAGCTTAATGACAACATGCAGATGCAATGCACATGATGCTATGAGATGAAATGCAAGACATGAACAAAATGCAAAACAGAAGACAAAACCCAACCACAAAGGGAATAACATATCGCATCTCGGAAAAGGCAAGAGTTGGAGTTACGAAAATGGAAAGTTGTATCTGGGGCGTTACAACACTCCCCCACTACAAGAGGATCTCGTCCCGAGATCTAGGATGGCACCAGAGAGAAACGGAAGAGGAAGAGAAGAGGTAAACTAAGTTGCTTCTTTGACAAACGAGTGAAACCATGAACCTTGAGATGTTGAGCAAAATGAAAGAAAGAAAACAACAAAGATGAGCAAATTTGAAAACACTCCGGTTAAATGGATAAGGAAGAAAAGAACACGATCCTCACAATTCGAGATGATGAGTGAAAAGAGCAACATCACAATGCCTCCGCAAGAAAGAATAGAAGTTAGATCATTGGAATAACAGAATGGAGAAGAAATGCCAATTTCTGCCACAAATGAACTTGGAAAGCATCCTTGCAAAGTAGGATTTAACGGAGTTGTTGGAAAATCAACAACGAAAAGCACAAGCTTGTTGTGGGCTTATGGAAAACATCTCAAAGTTATGAGGTGACAACTGGCCACTAACGGAAAACAATTGCTTGCTTGAGATCAACGAAGAGATGAAAAACATCTTTCACCGAGAACGATATGGAGAAAGCTTGGATCATTGATAAGCACCATAAATAGCAACATTACTTAGGGAAGGCTTTAGGTGAAATATAACCCAAGATAACTCCAACAAAAGATTGATTGGTTGAAAAGATCTCTTGGGCGAAGAGAAAATGATGGATTTAAATATCTCATTCTTAACAACTTGATCTTGAAACATGAAGGAAAATTGTCAAGAATGGCATAACACCACCTCAAAAGATAAGGTAGGAGAATTGCACTTTGGAATGCAAGATGAAGAATACTTGAGCTTTTCCAAGAACAATCTTGAAGAACACTTTGAGAATGAGTTAAATCTTTGATGAACCCCCATGAGGAGCCTCTTGGAAGATCTCCGGAAACGAAAATGATTATGAAGAAGAATTGGAGGTTGAAGAGAACCAGAATTGAAGCCTTGCAATGATTTAGATGGAGCTACAAAATGAGTAAACTTTGAACTCCGGACAAGAAAGATGAATAACTTGAAACCGAGAATTACTTCCTGATAAACAAACTCCGAAAGAAGGAATTAATCACTTGGATGAAACAAGAATAAGAATTATGTCATGCGTATCCTTCACCAATTTAAATTGATGACAAACATTGGATTTGGCATACTACTTATTCTCGTTGAAAGGATTAAGAGAGATATAGCGCAAACTTGAGAAGGTATAGATGGAACCACCGGTGGGATTGGAAACAATGAATGAAATGATACGGTAGCAAAGGAAGAGGAATCTTGAACGAACCACCGTAAGAATTGAAAATGAAAGTAGCAAAGACACAATTCACCGGAAAGAATTTGAAAATGAATGAAGATACTTGAAGGGATTTAGATACAAGAGAATAAAGAGGCCATGAACTGATTAGAGGTTATTTGAACGATGCACCGGTAAGATTTGGAGAACGATAGCTACACACTGAGAATGAAGAATTATGACATGATGGCTTTCGGAGGAAAGAAATGGAAACAACTCATGAAATGCTCCGGATGGGTGAAAAGAATATCCACAATCAAAAACAATTATGAGGATGACATGAAGCTAGAACCATGAATCTTCAAGAGAATGGACCAAGATTTAAGAGAAACTCTTCTTCGGTCTTCACATGTTGAGAATAATGATGAGAACCACCATGAATTGTTGAGATACTCCGGGAGAATTAAAAGAGGAAAGGTTGAGCCAAAGATGAAAAGAATTTGAAAACGACCTTGGAGAAGCAATATGACTGATGAAAATTCATTCTTACGTCAAACTTCGAAAGACTTATGGAATGGCTCCGGATAAATTAGAAGAGTCAGGTAAGATCCTGGGAAAAGACATGTGGGTTAGGGCCCACTCGAAAGAACCATCGTTGAAGGATTGCTTGAAATAGAGATTGCACCGGTAGAATTAAATAGCTTGAATGATAGAAAAACCTCGAACTAACTCCAACGGATTAAGAATGGAAACATGTCTTCTGAGATATCTTGAGCACTCCGGATTATGAACTGTGAGAGGTGAATAAATAAGAGAGCCTGGGATACGAAATTCACATTGGAAGATATGTGAAACAAAAGGGAAGAGACAAGATCAACACCGAAACTTGAAATTAATCCACCGGAGAAGAAAAAGACGAAGAATAATAAACTAGAAGCTCCGTTACTATCTTCCTGAGAATCACCGGATAAGAATATTGACGAAAAAGAATGGAGAGACTTCCCATCAATAAAATGATACTTGATTAAGAAATATGAGTCCTTGAAGAAAAAGGGTGGGAGGGCGGGAAAACAAAGGCAACTTGGGGATGGATGAAATGGATACCGTTGAGAAAACTTAGAATTGATCTCACAAATGTTGAAATGATCGGATCCACTTGAAGAGAAGCACACCGGTAGGAAAGAATTGACATGACAATCTTGATGATCAAAAGGATTAGTACTCCCATAGAAATATGAGAACACCGCTTAGAAAAGGTATGAAATCAACACTTGACATTGAAGCAACTCATATACCACAATTAAAACAAAACAAAGGATTTGGCTTGCAGAATAAGCCAGAACAAACATATGATAAAGATTTACCCAATCCCATATCATGCATTTATCGGAAAGATATTCTAAGAGCTACTTGAATTCCCACCTATAAACTCCCGAAACTTTCTGGTTATGCAATTTGGTGTTGGGGATACAGGGGAAGCAATATATCTCACCCAAACTAACAATACCTACATCCAGCTGTATCCATCTGTCAACACATAACCAAGAAACCTTCAGAAATCGTGTACCTCAACCTTCGAAAAGCATCCGTTATACGAGTTATGGCAATACTCCCGAACTCCCGCCCCAGTACTAGGTGGCGTCGAGGTTATCTCACCAACAACTGCATAAAAGAGATTGTCGATGTCTGTAAAACTCAGGTATTCCAGAACTACAATGATAAAATTATGACGACAACACCTTGGAGCTCAACTCCCCGGGTCACTGCCACATAAAAGACAGGAGGCACCAAGAATAATGTTCTCGTCACAAGACTATCGGAACGATTCCAAGATACTCGCATGATCCTAAAAATTTTATTTAGTGAAATTTGAGGAGAGGAAAGACAAAACATCTACGTCAGGAGTCCTCACAAGAACAACGCACGGGGCTGAGGAGTAAAAAGAATCCTACTCTCCGATATATATAATCCTAAGACTCAAAATAGTTTTCTTCTAGACTCAACAACGGCCAACAATAAAGGGGGCTCCAATGGTCGGTCGAGGCTCTGATTACCAACTTGTCACGCCCAATATACGATACTATCCTAAAGAGACTCGAAGGTCCCACCAAGGATAGAACCACATATTGAAACGCTTTTGCAAGGTGGATATCAATACATCAACATTACATAATAGATGGGGATACATACAAAAGGCATACAATGCCACACGAATACAATATCATCTTACATAAGATCAACATCCGACTACGAATGTAACACAAACAGAAACTCAAACGACATCCACCCTGCTAGCCCAGGCTGCCGACCTGGAACCTATCCCCTGATCGAAGCAGAAGCAGAAGAAGAACTCCAACATAAGCAAACATCGCTCTCGCGTCATGATCATCGCATAACCTGTACCTGCAACTGTTGTTGTAGTAATCTGTGAGCCACGAGGACTCAGCAATCCCATTACCATGGGTATCAAGACTAGTAAAGCTTAAAGGGAAAGGAAGGGGTAAAGTGGTGAGGTTGGAGTAGCGACTAAGCATATATGGTGGCTAACATACGCAAATAAGAGCGAGAAGAGAGCAAGCGGAATGGTCGTGAAGCTTGCAATGATCAAGAAGTGATCCTGAACTCCTACTTACGTCAAACATAACCAAAAACCGTGTTCACTTCCTGGACTCCGCCGAAAAGAGACCATCACGGCTACACACATGGTTGATGCGTTTTAATTCGGATCTGGTGTCAAGTTATCTACAACCGGACATTAACAAATTCCCATCTGCCTATAACCGCAGGCACGGCTTTCGAAAGTTTAAACCCTGCAGGGGTGTCCCAACTTAGCCCATGATAAGCTCTCGCGGTCAACAAAGGATATTCCTTCTCCCAGGAAGACCCGATCAGACCGGAATCCCAGTTTACAAGACATTTCGACAATGGTAAAACAAGACCAGCAAAGCCGCCCGATGTGCCGACAAATCCCGATAGGAGCTGCACATATCTTGTTCCCAGGGCACACCGGATAGGTCAGCCTACGAGTAAAACCAGCCCTCGAGTTGCCCCGAGGTGGCCCCGCAGTCTGCCCATTTCGGACCAACACTCGAAGGAGCACTGGCCCGGGGGGGGGTTAAAATAAAGATGACCCTCGGGCTCCGGAAACCCAAGGGAAAAAGGGCTAGGTGAGGCAAATGGTAAAACCAATGTTAGGCCTTGCTGGAGGAGTTTTATTCAAAGCGAACTGTCAAGGGGGTCCCATAAATCACCCAACCGCGTAAGGAACGCAAAATCCGGGAACATAACACCAGTATGATGGAAACTAGGGTGGCAAGAGTGGAACAAAACACCAGGCATAAGGCCGAGTCTTCCACCCTTTACCAAGTATATAGATGCATTAATTAAATAAGAGATATTGTGATATCCCAACATAATCCTGTCCACAATGGAGAAATCTTCAACTTCACCTGCAACTAACAACGCTATAAGAGGGGCTGAGCAAAAGCGGTAACATAGCCAAACAATGGTTTGCTAGGAAGGGTGACAAGGTTAGAGGCTAACATGGCAATTTGGGAGGCTTAATAGAACAAGGGATAGGTAGCGCAGCATAGCGATAGAACGAAGCAACTAGCATAGCAATGATAGTAGTGAGATCCAGGGTAGCGGTCATCTTGCCTGAAATCCTGCAAGGAAGAAGAACGAGTCCATGAAGAAGATGAACGGGAGTAGTCGAACGAATCCTCACAATCACAACATTACCGGAACTAAGAAGCAACACAGAAAGAAACAAACAACATGGTAAATGCACAAGCATAATCATGGCATGATGCACAATCAAGTATGATGCATGTCCGGTTTAATGAGGCATGGCATGGCAAAGTGCAACAAACAACACTACAACTAAAGTGGAGCTCAATATGCAACGAGTTGCATATTGACGAAACACCACATCAGCTATTTAGTTTAATCTCGTATAAGCTACCAAACAATATTAAATGTTTTTAACCATGGTATGGGGTGAAGCATAATTAAACTACACATTTTAGGCAATTTAAATGACGCCGAAAACATCAAACAACAATTCTGGAAAATCTTCATGTCCATATATCGAAATTGGTACTTTTCTGCCCTAAAACTTATTTTATTGTTGTTAAACAGGAAAATAAAGTGCACCATGTTAAACTAGGCATTTTTCTAGCCCATTTACCTATAAATAACATTTAAAACTGAGCTATGGTTATTTAGTTATGAAATAAAGCATTTTATCATGGCATTTGAGCAAATTTAAACAAACAGCATTTTAAACATTTTAAACATGGATGGAAATAGCATATTATGAAAGTGCATGAAAAACTGAGCAAGTTACATATATGACATGTTTAAATCCGATGAACGGTTATTTAGTTGTGAGTAATTTAAAACCATGGCATGATCTATAATTATGCATGCACTGGATAAATGGAAAAAAATCGCACGGACTAAAAAAAAACGCTACACGGGCTGAATCTGGATCTAACAAGGGTTGCTCACATTGGGCCAACCCCAGCTGAGCCTGGAGGCATGGCGCACTGAGGAGGCGCTGGCCTGATGCGCGCTTGTGGCCCAAGAGCAGGGAAGGCCGACTCGGGGCGACGCAGTCAATGCAGCTGGAGCGCTGCACTCTGCTCCTCTCAAACAGCAGTGCAGGGGAAGACGAGGATGCAGCGGTGGACTTGGCATGATGCAGGGCTCCGGCGAGTGGCGGGATGGAGCGGAAGGGCGGATCCGGCGGGCGACGCGGCGGGGAGGCGGCCGGAGGAGGCGGACCGGGGCCCTTGGGCAGGGACGCGGGGAGGTCGTCCATGGCGTCTGCCTCCTGTGAAGGTGAGAGAGAGAGAGATAGTGAGACGATGGAGAGGAAAAAGGGAAGGGCGGAGAGGAGCAGAGGGGAGGCCTGGTAGTCTAGGTCGTCGGAGGGTGAGGTCGCCGACAGTAGGTCGAGCTCCTGCTCAAGGAAGGAGGCGCGCAAGGTGGAGCTTCAGCACGGGAGTTCGAGGCGGCGGGGTCGACGTGCTCGTGAACGAGGGTGCCATGGGAGGAGCTTGGGGTAGGAGGCGTGCTGGAGCAAGAGGCTGGAGGGCTCCTGGTGCTCCGGTGGCTTGCGGTCGCCGGCGGCGGGGCTGACGGGGTGGCCGTCGGGGTCCTTGGTCCAAGCGCAAGCGGGCGCTGTGCTCGCACGGGGAGAGTCGAGGTCTCGAGGAGGAGGCCTCGGGCATGAGCAGAGGAGGCTGGGGTAGTGGATGGATCTGAAACCGAGGGATGAAGGTGATTGGCTCGGTGGGGAAAATGTGGAGGAGAGCAGGTGGGCGGCGGCGGCGGCTGGACAGGGAAGGATGGGACATCTCCCTAGATTTTAGGGTTAGGCTCAATATATAGGTAGGGGATTAGGATAGGGGTTGATCCGGTCCCTCCGTTTGTAACCAGACGATTGAGAATTAAATAGGTAGGGAGTCCAAATAAGAAAACGGGGATATTTGATAGATGTTTGGGGATGATCCTGATCCATTGGTGATGACTGAGCGGGTCGGGTTTGGGGCAAGTTTCGGACGCGCGGGAGGGGTCGATGCACTATGCAAAGAGGGTCAAACAGTTGGTCTTGAAAGGGATATAGAAGGCAAGGGGAAAACGCGGCAACTACGAACGGATGCAAGCTTAATGACAACATGCAGATGCAATGCGCATGATGCTATGAGATGAAATGCAAGACATGAACAAAATGCAAAACAGAAGACAAAACCCAACCACGAAGGGAATAACATATCACATCTCCGAAAAAGGCAAGAGTTGGAGTTACGAAAATGGAAAGTTGTATCCGGGGCGTTACATAGACCAAATGACACAAGTTGGAGAAAATGTTATATTGATCAAAGTGCCCCAAAACAATTCCTGTCCAGAACCAAATTTGAACAACTCTACATTGGAAACTTTCTCCTTTTGATCTCAACTTTTGTGGACATGTTCATAACCTCAAATGATGACACTACACCAAGTGGTGCATCAAGGAGAACAGATTTGCATGACTAAATCTAGGAAAGTCCATTTCTGCTAATTTCTGGAGTTTACAAAAGTTGCATTGGCAACTTTGCCCAAATGGACTCAACCTTGGTGGAACCTATTATTATCTCATACCATTTGACCCTGTCAAGCCTCATGACAAGAGGAGTTCATATTCTTGCCCAAACCAGCAACAAACACCTTCTGCCATTTTAGTAAAACACCTGTTTTGACCACTTCCACTCTTCTCCATGGCCTCCACTTTTTACCACAGCCCCTCCAAGTCCTCCTCTACCTCCAGTAACAATGGCTGCATCTCAGCTCAATGATTGAGGGGTGAAACCACCTCACTTACCTCCCTTGACAGCCCCTCTCTCCCTCTTCTTCTACCTCTCTCTTCTCCTACCGGCCACCCAGGGCATCCAAGGCCATCTCCTACCTATTTACTCCCTTCTAGAGCTACCAGACACCTTTGGCCGTTACCACATGCATAGAAAATGGCCATGCCGGCCATTTGGGCGCTCTGGAGTGCGCTATAGTGCACTCCCGCACTGTAGCCGCCCCCTTCCGACCGCCTCGGGCCTCTGTCCCCCTCCTCCCTCTCCCTCTCTCGCCCCTGCTCGCACGCGCGCTGGCCGCCCGAGCGCACCAATGGCACGGCTCACACGCGCGGCGTCTCTGACCCCTCCCCGCTCTCTCCCTTAGCTCCCCTCGGTGTAGTCCATGCCCAGCAACACCCCAGACACGGCGCCATCTCCTCCCGAGCCCTGTAGCAATGAGCAGGAGCTCGCTGGCACACGGGTCCACGGCACCCCGCAGTTCGCCTATTTAAGGGCCTCC
Organism: Triticum dicoccoides; assembly: GCF_002162155.2. Classification (NCBI taxonomy): domain Eukaryota; kingdom Viridiplantae; phylum Streptophyta; class Magnoliopsida; order Poales; family Poaceae; genus Triticum; species Triticum dicoccoides. Next base: position 332,359,022 of record NC_041385.1, on the reverse strand, counting down.
CCGAGCCCTCCTCTCCTCACCACTTGCTATCCCACTCCCCATAACATCCCCCTCCGCCCCAGTTCCTCTCCAGAGCCGCCCGAGCTCGAGATCGAGCTCGAGCTCCGCCACTTCGGCTCACCGGAGTTCGCGAGGCACAGGCCTCCCCCGCTCCTCCTCTGCCTTGATCTGAAACCGCCTCCTCCCACTGATCATTTTCCCTCTCTCCCCCGCCTCATTTGCAGCCTGAGTCGACCAGAACGACCACCACCCGATGCTCCTCCGCCGTGCCTCCTCGTCGCCGGCGAACCAGGCCACCCCGGTGACCGCAACCACCTCCACCCGAACGGCGACACGACTCTGAGCCCAGCCGTGCCCTCGCCCGACCTCGCCGTGCCCTGCATCGTCGCTGGTGAGCTCGCCAGCCGTGTGGACTCGGGGTTAGGGATGACAGGCGGGCCCCGCCTGTTAGCCTCTCCCCTCCATCGCCCCTCTCTCTCTCTTCGATGCCTGAGCCCCGCCCGTCAGGTTTAAACCTGGCGCGCGCACGTGCACCAGCGCGCTGGGCCGCCTCGCTGCCTTGGCCGCTGCCCTGCGGCTGTTCTGGCCCAGCAGGCATAGTGCTCCTTCCCCTTTTTCTTTTTTGTCACACTTGTAAAAATTCGGCAGGATAAAATATTTGTCCAAATAAATTAATTCCAACTCCTAAATTTCTAAAGTATTGCAACCTATTTAATGGTGCAACTTTCATTCAAATCCAACAACCTTTTCTTCACTATAAATATTTAAATGTGATTTTAAGCATTTAAATATACCTTTGTAAATCCATTTCTCCTATTCTGCTACTCCAAATCCAAAACTAGGAATTTTCCCCTTCTTAGTTTTCACCCTAGTATTTAACAAAAATAAGTTGACATTTTTCTGAGCACTTTGGTTTTTCTGTTTTACTATTGCCTTATTTTCTCGTTATTTTCTTGCGACGATTAGATCCCGTACTAGACGAAGTTTCTAAAGAAGAAGAAGGAGAAGGATTTGAAGAACTTGAAGACGAAGGCAAGCAGCCCTTTGACCATGTCTATAAAACCCTTTTTATGCATGTCATATAGCACCATATTGTTGTTGCAACGGAATCATGATGAGGTGGTAACAACTTTGATGGTTTGCCACCGTACTTCCTCGTTGATACTTGCATTGTGCATGACCCTACCTTCTTATGAGGGTTATGCCGGTGGGAGTAGATAGGATGCTAAAGTAGATACTACGCAAAAAGGGATGGGTATATGCATGATGAAGGAGACAAAGTATTTTCAAAGGACTTTTTGAAAACCCCGTCGGGTGCCACTTATGCCCGAGGGAGATGATGAGATGGGTAACCACTTGATGATGAAGTGGTGTACCGAGGCAAGTGTGTGTTGTTTTCGAAAACGGATTAGATTTAAGATTTGTCGACTGTCCCAACCTTACATGCGCAACCACTCTACCATTGTATGGGAAAGGGCATTATTGATTACCTAGGCCGATACTAGCCAGGTAGGGCGGCCATGACTATTTTTACAGGGCACCGGATACACTGTTGCGTCCCCTCTCGGATGTTACGATCTCAAGTGAGTCTCGTATGATGTACATCGTGAGGATACAGAACAATGAGTGGACTCCTTGTTAGTGTCGTCTAGGGAAAGATAGTGATCGGGTGCTTACCCCGGGTACTTGAGGTACCGCGGGTCGTGGATGACAAGAAAGTTCCCCGGATCTTGTGGGTAAAGTGTGCTACCTCTGCAGAGTGTAAAACTATTCGAATAGCCGTGTCCACGGTCAAGGACAGTTGGGCGGTGCTGCTTAAACTACGTCCAGAGCTTCACAAACCAGTGTGTGTGTTTGGTGCTCTCTCTCGGGACGGGGTCGTGCCAGGTAGGGCGGCCATGACTGTTTTTACAGGGCACCGGATACACTGTTGCGTCCCCTCTCGGATGCTACGATCTCAAGTGATTCTCGTATGATGTACATCGTGAGGATACAGAACAACGAGTGGACTCCTTGTTAGTGTCGTCTAGGGAAAGATAGTGATCGAGTGCTTACCCCGGGTACTTGAGGTACCGCGGGTCGTGGATGACAAGAAAGTTCCCCGGATCTTGTGGGTAAAGTGTGCTACCTCTGCAGAGTGTAAAACTATTCGAATAGCCGTGTCCACGGTCAAGGACAGTTGGGCGGTGCTGCTTAAACTACGTCCAGAGCTTCACAAACCAGTGTGTGTGTTTGGATAATTGGGGAGAACTACTAGGGTCAAGTCAAGGGACTTGACATGATTGAGCTGGGTTGGTGCCCACTCTATTTATGTTGATATCTGTAACCTGTCCTCATGGTTACTTGAATTCTCCTGATGCATGTCTTACAAGTTGTTGAACATGTCATTGGACTCAAAACTAGCTTTCTGCAAAAATTTACCTATATCATGCATTGTTACATCTTGAACCAAAACATGGGTTGCTTGCGAGTACATTCAAAGTACTCATTGTCTTGCCACTGGTTATTAATTGGCCAGGCATGGAAGAACATGAGTTCGAAGAAGAGTTCTTTGGAGACGAACATGCGAACTAGGACGTTTCCCAGTCAGAGTGCCTGTAGGGTTAAGGCAGATGGCATGGGTTCTACTTATCGATGAAGATTTCCGCTGCTTAAGTTTATTTGGTATTCTGCCCCTGTGGCTTTATCTATGTAAGACTTGACCATAATGGTCATAATTTGTGTAAAATGGTATGTATGGATGTAAGACTCTTGTTATTCAGCTTCTGTGTGTTCAGTCAGCATTGATCTCTGGGATCACTGTACACGTGCATTCGGTGATCACGACTTATGAGTCGGGGTCCCCACAGAGTTAGTATCAGAGCCATCCTGACTATAGGAAGCCTTAGTTAGCATGGACGTTAGTTAGCTCGAGACCATCTAAACTTCTCTTCTTTTCTAAAGATTATCCAACCCAAAATATATTTCCCTTATTGACCTCTCCCATTCAACCTTTGTAGATGGCCGTCGCTCCCTTAAGACTCCTTACGACAGGATTTCCATCACTCCTAAGGGATTGCCTCCAACAATGCCACTATCCCTTGCTACCCATATACACCATGCACGAACTGGAAAATAATGTGTTCGAGAAGGAGTTGTACGCCAAGGTTTTTGTGCCTGCCAAGACCTCACCTCAGGGGTGGTTCTTCGTTGGACCACCTATGCCAACAAGAGACCTAGCCATTTAGCAAGTGGCATACGAAGCACTCCTCCGTCTTTGAGACCTCCTTCCAGAAATGAAAGAAGAACGTGCCACCCGCTACCTGCCTGGCAAGAGCGGATTTGGAGCTCCTACTCAAGTGATGATTTCCCCAGAAGACGAGGATCCAACCCTCAAGTACCAGATCCGTTTCGTCAACGCAGGGGACTACCTTCTACGCCACCTTACCGAAGCATTTCTCAAGGCTCGCCAAGATCTCCCTTCACTTCTGCACCTCCACTACCTCGAGAAGAAGAAGGTGGTCGAGCAAGAACAGCAAATCATTGCCCTAGAAGCCCACATTTTTAATCTGGAGCAGCAAATCAAAGAACTTCAGAAAGCTCGCAACCAAACCCCACGCAAAAGGCATATGAAGGGATTTCCATATCCACCTCATAGAGGATCATCGTGAGGCCGCCGATGACAATATCCAAGACTGAATAGCAACCCTTTTGCTTCCGTCACATGTCACGGGTGTGGTGAACTCGGGCATATTAATAGGATGTGTCCCAACAAGCATCCAACTGTCGCATGACCATTGGCACCCAGGAGAACCTAGAAGATGAAGACGGAACGCCTTTCTCTCAAAGTGATGAAGCAAGCACGACTACTGAATCCAAGGACCCCTAGGGTAGGATGAGTGGTGTACCCCCTATGCACAGTCGAGTCCATATGATGGTTCAAATGAAACCATGCTGAGTGTTGCTTGTTCTTATCTGTTTGTGTTTTGATATAAGTTGCACTTTTGCCTTAGGCATCATGTATGCGACTATATCACCAATCTTATCTTAATGAAATTGTGTTTGGCCCTTTCGGCACTTGTTGTTTGCACTTGCATGATAGAACCCCCTTTAGGCATCACCCTCCTCTGTGCTAATTTTCCCTCCCATCTCTATCTCTCCTCAGCTGAAGCTCGGCAGGACAAGGTACACCAAGGATTCTACTTCGACAACCACCTAGCACTGAAGAACTTTTCGACAGCCTCCTCGACCAAGTGAAACCCCGTAGAGTTATGTTTAACCCTCCAGACTAGAAACCCATTCTTAGACCCTTCGAGACTTCATGAGATACCCCAGCTCGAGTCCTTAACCATGTGCTTAACCCACATAATTGCAAGAGAACCAGTTAAGCCTCTGTAAACCTTGCACATCACTGGGTTCATTATGGAACTAGTGGACATAGTGAACGAGCACATTATCATCCTAATATAGCACCAGAAGAGGACAAATGACTTGATGAGTTTATATCAATGACTTGAGGAATTATATGAGACTATTTGGTGGATTATGAGGCTTTCATGTTGGTAGATGAACTTGGTGGGATCATGAGTATAGATTAGCATAGCTTTCATTACCCCTGAGTAAATTGGATTTAGTAGGATAATTGTGTTCGCAAGCTGAAATTCTTGGAGGTGTAAGGATTTGACATGATCAGATGATATCAATAAGAGATTGTTGACATTATGACAATGAATTGGGGGAACATGTAGGAATTCTTGTGGAACATGAGATTTGGATTAAATAGGTGATCCTAAGTGGAGTCTAGATGTTGAGTAAGTCTACATGGTTCAGAGTAAATTGGATTTAGACTAATGATCTCGATCATGATACCATGTTTCTCGGTGGACGATAAACTAGGAGATTGGATTAATTGTCGGAGTTGATTTAGGGATCTATATAAGCTTGAGGTTGGAAGTTACTTGACCCCGATGATGGGAATTGGTGGACTGACTATAGTAAAGATAGCTCTTTCAAGTATCTAGGGATTATAGGACATTAGGAGATCATGTGAATCACCATAAACATTGGATTTGTAGAATTAATGGATTGTGTAGTGATTGATGGAAGTTAATGGGCTGTTGGAGGTAATTCATAGAAAGGAAACAAGATCTTGGAGTGCCATACGACGTGTTTCCTTAGGATAGAAATGCACTATCATGGACCATGGAAGAATAGGCCGAACACTTGGATTGTGATGTTTAATTCAAACTTAGCAGCTTGTACGTTTTGCCCATAGATTATTTTGCATAGCTATGAGTTTGGGGATAGTTGACATGTATAGTTTTGTTAGACGTTCTCTTGGGAGTCATGAGGATATGAATAGCATGAGTAATGATGATTGGAGTTGACCTATACAGGATGTTTCTTTCGGAAATATAAAGTGATTTGCTTCGAAGGCTAGAAAGAACAATTGGCATCTCAGAAACTATGCTCAAGGATGGGATGATAAACATTCACTCGCACACTAGAATCCTTGAAACCCTTACACCCTACCAAGCCACAACAAGGTCGGATCCTGACCTTGGGCTTTGGCTCTAGATCGATAAGACCTTGGCCGATACTCAACCGTGACCACCACCAATACCCCAACCTACTTTATGTACCCCATGAACAAGTCTTCATGGAGTACTTGGACAGGTTGATCATTGAGGGAGTCCTGGATTAGGGGGTGTCCGGATGGCCGGACTATGACCTTCGGCCAGACTCCCGGACTATGAAGATACAAGATTGAAGACTCCGTCCCGTGTCCGGATGGGACTTTCCTTGGCGTGGAAGGCAAGCTTGGCGATACGATATGAAGATCTCCTCCCATTGTAACCGACTCTATGTAACCCTAGCCCTCTCCGGTGTCTATATAAACCGGATAGGTTTAGTCCGTAGGACGAACAACAATCATACCATAGGCTAGCTTCTAGGGTTTAGCCTCTCTGATCTCGTGGTAGATCCACTCTTGTACTACCCATATCATCAATATTAATCAAGCAGGAGTAGGGTTTTACCTCCATCGAGAGGGCCCGAACCTGGGTAAAAACATCGTGTCCCTTGTCTCCTATTACCATCCGCCTAGACGCACAGTTCGGGACCCCCTACCCGAGATCCGCCGGTTTTGACACCGACATTGGTGCTTTCATTAAGAGTTCCTCTATGTCGTCACTGTCAGGAAGGATGCCGCACCCCGTCTTTAAAGACGACGCTGTTGCTAACTGAGCTTTGGCTGTCGGCCAAACTCTCCGGCTAGGTGGTTTTTTGATGACCACCTATTCGGCCGCCGCGCCGATGATGACCTCTCGGGCCATCGAAAGCAATCTCCACATCAGCTCGGATCTCGCCGAGCAGTTAGATCCGATGGAGCTCTCTTCCCTGAACGAGCTCTTGGATCGCATTGCTGCCCTGGGAGTCGCTACAGATTACGGCCAGATTGGGCTTAAACCCGATCAAAGAGAGATCGACTCTCCCCAGGTCACCCACCATGTTGAAGTGGTGGAAGAACAATGCGGCGAATCTTCGCCCGCCCTAAGGACCAGATGTGTCCGGATTCCCGACCCCTCCAAGCCGGACACCCGCGGAGGGGAGGATGTCACCCAAGCCCTAAACCTAAAGTCAGGCAGCAGGCCTGATTCATTGAATAGTGTCCAAGAAAACAAGCTTCCGAATTCGGAAACTTCTTGGCCCCTGAATCTTATATCAGGCAAGGTTCCGGATTTAAATCCACCCGCCCACCCAACTATTAGGGATCTATCACCTCCTGCGGCGCACCGAACACTTCGAGTGGACGGATGCCGCCACGGCCGGACTCGAAGAAATAAAAGCCATACTAGCAACAAATCCGTCCTGGCCGCCCCAACACGGGCGAACCAATGCTGCTATACATCGCGGCAACCCATCAAGTTGTAAGCGCGGTGCTCGTCGTCGAACGAGAAACGGACGGACACAATTTCCCTCTCCAAAAACAAGTTTACTACGTGTCCACTGTCCTAACTCCATGCAAGTCACGGTACCCACATTATCAAAAGATAGCATATGCGGTGTTCATGGCATCCCGTAAGCTGTGACACTATTTTCAAGAGTGTTCAATAACAGTGGCATCCGAAGTACCTCTTAATGATATTATAAACAACCGCGATGCAACATGCCGGATTGCCAAATGGGCCATCGAGCTCCTCCCGTTCGACATAACTTACAAGCCAAGGCGAGCTATTAAGTCGCAGGTTTTGGCCGACTTCATCGTCGAATGGACTGAAGCCGAACTCCCTAAAGAGTACGGCGCATACTCCAACTGGATCATGCACTTCGACGGCTCCAAAATGTTGGCTGGCCTGGGGCTGGCGTCGTTCTGACGTCCCCAACCGGAGATACAGTCCAATACGTACTTCAGATAATGTACACGGATTCCAACAACGCAGCCGAATACGAGGCCCTTTTACATGGTCTCCGGATGGCAGTCTCCATGGGCATTCAGCGCCTAGAGGTCCGCGGGGATTCAAACCTCGCAATATCCCAAATAAATGGAGACTTTGACGCCAAGGATCCGAAAATGGCAGCTTATCGCAACGCCATCTTAAAGATGTCAGCTCGGTTTGAGGGGCTCAAATTTCATCATGTAGCCCGGGAGAATAACCAGGCAGCAGACGTGTTGGCACGCATTGGCACCAAGCGCGATGCCGTCCCTCCCAACATCTTCCTAGAGAGGCTGTTCAAGCCATCCGTATCATGGGAGGGAGAGTCCGGAAAGAATAGCCCGGACACAACCACACTGCCCCTCACCGAACACTCTGACACAGTTGGTGGCTCCGCCAACGAAACAACGCCGTCAGCCCACACAATAATGGCAGTCATTGCCCCGTGGACAGAACCATTCCTAGCCTACCTAACTAGGCAGGAACTCCCCGAGGACCAAAACGAGGCCCGCTGCATAGTGCGGCGATCTAAAGCCTACAAAGTCCACGAGGGGGAGCTTTATAAGAAAAGCACAACCGGAGTCCTTCAAAGGTGTATCTCCGAAGAGGAAGGGCGAGACCTTCTGGCTGAAATTCATGCCGGACTCGGCGGGCACCACGCCGCAGCCTGGGCCCTTGTAAGCAAGGCCTTTCGTACCGGATTTTATTGGCCAACGGCCCGGGCAGACGCTCAGGACTAAGTGCAGCGATGCGTTGGTTGCCAGTTATTCGCCAACCAAAGCCACATGCCGCCTACCACCCTACAAACTATACCCATTACCTGGCCTTTTGCGGTCTGGGAGCTCGACATGGTTGGACCCCTTATAGGAGGAACCCACAAGCAAAAATATCTACTGGTCATGGTGGACAAATTCACCAAATGGATAGAGGCCAAGCCTGTAAAGACGGCCGAATCCGGACCGGTGATAGACTTCATATCTGGGGTCGTACACCATTACGGCGCCCCCCCACAGCATCATAACTGACAACGGCACCAACTTCACGGCCGATGAAGTTAAACTCTGGTGCAAAAACATGGGCATTAAGCTCGACTACGCTTCAGTCTATCACCCTCAAACCAATGGTCAAGTCGAGCGAGCTAACGGTCTCATTATGAGTGGCATCAAACCCACACTAGTGCGATCCCTCAAGGAATCTAACACGCACTGGGTAGAGGAGCTCGACTCCGTACTCTGGGGCTGCGGACCACGCCGAATCGCACTACCACATTCACACCATTTTTTATTGTATACGGCACAGAGGCAGTACTGCCATGCGACATAATTCATGACTCACCTCGAGTGCGCATGTACGAAGAAAGAGAAGCCGAGCTCGATCGGCAGGACAGCTTGGACGCATTGGAGGAGGAGCGCAATGTGGCAAAAGCTCGTTCCGCATTCTATCAACAGCAGGCTCGAAGATATCAAAGCAGAGAAGTACGGGCCAAAACTTATAACATTGGCGAACTAGTTCTGCGCCTGCCGGACAAGAAAAAGGACAAACTAAAGCCCAAATGGGAGGGTCCCTTCATAATCGACCAAGTACTGACTGGTGGAGTGTACCGTCTGCGCAACGCATCGGACAACCGACTCGAGCCGAACCATGGAACGCAGCACGCCTACGAAGATTCTACACCTAGCGCCGGACTCCGTGTTCGTCTCCTTCCTCCGTCCCCTTTTTATTTTTATTTTTTCACATTAGCTGTCCGGGATTTCGCTCCCTCTCCCTAACCTTTTTCTCCCAAGCCCTTAGGGGCTTGCATGTGCGTTGTTCGCACATACCTGACGCACCACCCGCGCTCATCATACCTGGGGGCTTCTTTATTAGAAGTTTATATAAAACGGGCCTGATGGCCAAAACATGTGTGACACTTCCGCATGAGCCTTTTACACACCATAATATGCATCAATATGACTTAAGTTTCGGCCAAGCTGGGTTGCCTGGCTCCTGTGCTTACCCCTACGTTCCTGTTCGTTCGGCTAGGTGGTAAAGGGAGCACCTCTGCGATTGTTACTGCCGGGTCAGCCGGATGTGTACCTCAGACTGGGTGAAGCCGAAAGCTAGCATTCTTAAGGGAATATTCGGTCGGTGAACTAAAAGATGATCTTTCGTGTTTATTTATCTTCCCCCAGATGCTTTTCTGCTCTTTTTAGCAGTTCGGACATGCACTTTAGGGCATGCCTCCCAGGGAAAGGAACCCCTAACGGAACTATTCTCCCTGGAAGATGTTTCTTACTAACCATGTAATATAACATAACTAGTTGGGCACTTATCTGCTAAAGCAATTATGACCCCTACGCCTTGTCTCCATGCATGCCCTAGTTCTTACATAATCGAGAGGGTATTCGGACACACTCCGGACTATAGGGTCCAGAGGTCGAAGCGAAAAGGTCCGCAATGACAAACGATCTACAATCCGGCTAGAAGGCATTCTTCATGTCATTTTAAATTACAGAGTCAATCCGACTCGGTACATTCTTCTTCAATACCATCCAACAGGCGGTCTAATTTACAGTCCTGTTGGGAATACTTTGCAGCCAGCTCTACCTGGCCATATACTAACCTGACAGGGATCTCTTTTCCGTCAGGACCCATAGGGCCGACCTCGGCCATGTGGTTTGGGTCAGCCTTCGTGTACCGAGTCTTCACCATGGCCCAGGCCTCCCTGGCACCTTAACGGCAGGTCGATATCTTCCAGAACCGGAAGCGCTGCCGCAATCCCTCCAGCTTCTTTGTAAGCTCCCCAAGGCCTTCGGGCATGGAGAGGGATGGCCACATAGCCTGAATGACGCTCTACATTGCCTGCCGAACTCGTTCGTGCAGTTGCAACAGCTCAGGAAGAAGGTCTCCCATTGAACCGGGCATTTCCTCTGCAGGATGAACTGTCAGCAGACCTACAGACATAGCTCTGTCAATCGACTTCCTCGCCGAATTATTTTTTCGAAGATTCGTTCAAGCACTTACTAAAAATGCCGCATCGAAGTCGTCGATTCTGCTTTACGGAAGCAGACAGCTGAATACGAACATCCTTTAGTTCCTCGCCCAGCTGGGTATTGGCGTCTTGAAGTTTGTTCTTCTCTTGCCTCACCCTCGTCAGCACGCTCTCGCCAGCCTTTAGTTGGCGTAGGAGTTGTTGCTTGTCCGGATTTACTCCGGCCCCATCTGCACTATTATCGTCAGGGTTGCGCACCTGCCGCACTTCATAACGGAATTATCTTTCGAAGCATATATTACCTGAGGGCGTCCCCTTGGCATTTTTTGAAGTGGCCAGTGCGGCCTCGAGTTGGGCCTTGCACTCTTCAAGCTCCTGGGACAGTTGCGTATTCCTCTTTGTAAGACACTGCATAGCGCATGATCCTTAAAACATTTATCTTCACTGTTTCAAGTCTCGGGGGCTACTGGCATATATAACCTTCAATTTTACTCACCTATATGTCTTTTACATACTGCTCTGTGGCTCTGGCTAGACCATTTTGAGCGGCACGGAGATACGCATCTCCTGTATTAAAGGCGTCCAACGCCTCTTGGGAAAAACATGCGTCACGTAGAACAATCCGGCGACGCCTGTGGTTCAGGGCACTCTCCACCTCTGAATTGGTGGCAGATAGCCCGTCGGCGTCCTCTGGCGGAGGAATGCCCGAGGCGCGCCCCGTGTCCGTCTCCGCTTCCGGACCCGGCCTTGAACCTTGGCCGGCGGATATAGTCCGGCGGCCTCTCTTCTTTCTAAGAAAATCATGACCGTTAGTAAGACTCAAGGGCATAAACCCTAGGCGTTAAATTTGCATGCCGTACCGTTGCGCCGGAATCTCGATCTGGTCTGCACTTCTTTTTGGCCTCCATGGCTTCAGCGGCCCTTGTTGGCTGCCCACCGCGGGCTCGGCCTTCTGCCTCAAGGATTTTCCCTGCAAAACGAAACACTATTAGTTCACGGCATGCAAGATAAAGCATGGATAGATCTCCTTGAGAATACTGGGACTTCGGTCTCGGTTACCATTGAGGCTGGAAGTAGTCCGGGATAGTCGGTCGTAATGGCCACTAAGGCATTGTCCTTGCTCAATTGATGAAACACCCCGTCGATTAACTCCACACATAAGTCCGGGTCTTCTTGGGAGTCAGGATCGAGGGACCGTTCCGGGTCCTCGGGTTGTGGAGGAGGGCTGTTTATCTCCTTCACAGTCTGGCGCAGCTCCTGCGTTTAACATTGCTAGACTAAGTACTCAACTACGGGAATTTCGAAAGCGGGTAGGCAAGTGAAAGTGTTCGCTCACCCAACTTGGTGGATTGTACATGGAGAATCCGCCCTCCGGGTTGGCACGGAGGAATTCTTCTTCTTCTCCCTTGTACAAAGCGGATAAGATTCTCGTTAAAGTGGCGGCCGAATCTGGCCCCTTTCGACCGCACCGGGTGGCGTCGTCCTACCCATTGAAATCCCACATGGGGTGGCCTATGTATTGAAGCGGCTGCACCCCTCGCGTAATGCATATGGCCATGACCTTGATCATGGTCAGTCCGGAATGAGCCAACATCCTTATCCGTCTCATCAGGTAAAGGACGTCCCTGTCAGTTTCCCTCTGAGGGTTCCGCGGGCGCAAACTCAGGCGCTTCTTCAACGGAGCATTATTGAACTCAGGGAGGCCGATCCATACAGGGTCCGGCAGGGGGATGCCATCTATATAGAACCACTCCGAGGACCAGTCTTCGGACGTCCTCTTTGGGGTACCGGATAGATATCCGGTCCCGGCGATGCGCCATAGTTCGGCTCCGCCCACTTGATAAATAGACCCCTCCTGAGAACGAGGCACGAGGCAAAACAACCTCTTTCACAGCACGAAATGGGCCTCAACGCCCAAGAACAGCTCGTAGAGGGCCACGAAGCCTGCAATGTGCAAAATGGAGGCGGGCGTGAGGTTCTGTAGCTGGAGGCCGTAGAACTCCAGCAACCCTCAGAGAAACGGATGAATTGGAAATCCAAGTCCTCTCATCAAATAAGGGACTAGGCATACCCGCTCTCCTTGAGAGGGATTGGGGACGCTCTCCGCCGCTATAGGTAGCAATCCCGGCTCGAACTGGGACCATATATGTTGGGGGGAGAAGCCCCTTGGACTGGCTGGAGAGGTGAGAGGAGGAGCTGCACCGACCGGCCATGGTGGAATGGATCCCTGTCGAAGGCACTCTGATGAAGGCTCGCAGAGGGAAGATGGTGTGAATTGGATCTAAATCCCCGTCTCTTTTATGGGCGGTTCATTAACCCAACCGG
>NC_041385.1:332255308-332345937 GCF_002162155.2 Triticum dicoccoides | reverse complement strand
AAATCCCCTGTCTTTTCGCATTCGTTTGACATGTGGAAGATGGTCATTATGGGGCACAGAAGCCGAGGAGGGTAGCACGCACTAGAAGCCGGACACTATTCGATGGGTACATGGAATTTGAAGGAGAACCCGCCTTGCAATGCCGAAGACAACTTGCGCGCCAGACTCGTCGTCATTGAAGCCTGGTTCAGGGGCTACTGAGGGAGTCTTGGATTAGGGGGTGTCTGGATGGCCGGACTATGACCTTCGGCCAGACTCCCGGACTATGAAGATACAAGATTGAAGACTCCGTCCCGTGTCCGGATGGGACTTTCCTTGGCGTGGAAGGCAAGCTTGGCGATACGATATGAAGATCTCCTCCCATTATATAAACCGGAGAGGTTTAGTCCGTAGGACAAACAACAATCATACCATAGCCTAGCTTCTAGGGTTTAGCCTCTCTGATCTCGTGGTAGATCCACTCTTGTACTACCCATATCATCAATATTAATCAAGCAGGAGTAGGGTTTTACCTCCATCGAGAGGGCTCGAACCTGGGTAAAAACATCGTGTCCCTTGTCTCCTGTTACCATCCGCCTAGACGCACAGTTCGGGACCCCCTACCCGAGATCTGCCGGTTTTGACACCGACAATCATCATCTATATTGGGTGGCCTACTTGACTACCCGAAGACCGAAGAAGGATCGTTCAGCTGGTTAGGGGATTACTGAAGACCACCATTTCAAGGAGGAAGAACTATACCAACCACCATCGTCAAGAAGTAAACTTCCTCATCGAAGACCAGGTGTATCTCGAAGCCACTTCTCTCCAAGGAACCCAGCATTTCCATGTCAAAGGGAAGCTCACACCGAGATTTATCGGCCTTCTCCAAGATCACTACAAGACGAAGAGGAAACGGCTACCAGCTAGGATTACCACCTGAGTCACCCACTATGCAATACATTTTTTCCACAAGACACCACTCCGAAAATGTTTCTGACTTTCTAACTAGTTCGGTCTCTACAAGGACATCGATCACCGAGCCATCGACCTCCAGCCCGACCCGACCTAACCTACCGCGAGCTACCCATTAGCAACCTGGATCAAGAAGAGCGTCATACATGAAGCCACACCATCAAGTACTTCAAGCTCAATGGAGCACTACACGGAAGCAGAAGCAACATGAGGACTTGAAGACTACCCTAGATCCATGTTTTTGTATTCCTTTCCACGCCTAGTTTGGGAATCTCAGGGATGAGATTCTTGTAAGGGGGGTAGGTTTGTCACACCCTGATTTTCATGGCACAACACTTAAGATGATAAATCATGATAAAATGTGGTTTGAAAAAAACTTTTGCATTATTTGATGTTTTTTGAGTTGGTTTTCTCTCTATGCTTTCAAGTGCTCTTAAATGTCAACATAGCTTCACCTTCTATACTTCCTTTCCTTGATCAAAAACTTCTGTCCAATGATCATACCATGTGTATAGTACAACATAGTATTTTCTTACAAAAATAATTTGGCCAAATAGTATTTTCAAAAATTAGTTTTTCAAAAACCCCTGAGTTGAGGTTTGCACTACAAGTACTTGACTTGGGGTGTGAAAAATCATTCAAAAGGTATATTTGAATCCTATTAGATGTAGGACTCCCATAAACCACAAAAATATAATTTTAAAAGTTATTTTCCTATTTTATTTAAAAGCTTTTTCTTAAGGCCAGAAATGGTCTTTAATAGGGAAAAAATATTTTATTGTTTTAAGAATATTTGACAACTATCAGGGAAACTCAATGGACATGTATTGTCCATATATAAGAGTTTCAACACATGGTCATGTTCAAAATATTGGTCAAAACTCTCAAAAACCCTTTCTGGATATTTCAAGCTTTTGAAATATTTACAAAGGAAATATTCTCCAAAAATTCCAAGACAATTCTATCATGTCACATATGACATGTTGGATGATCTTGACAAGTATCATGTCATGGAGAATAGTATAACCCCATGAAATCCCCTCAAAACCATTTGTGTCAATTTTGAAGTTTGAGCAACTTTTAATTGCCAAACATGTCCAAATGTTCTCAAACCTTGTGAACATGCTCAAATGGTCCAATCATTCATCTAGACCAAATGGCACAAGTTGGAGAAAATGTTATATTGATCAAAGTGCCCCAAAACCCTTCCTGTCCAGAACCAAATTTGAACAACTCTACATTGGAAACTTTCTCCTTTTAATCTCAACTTTTGTGGACATGTTCATAACCTCAAATGATGACACTACACCAAGTGGTGCATCAAGGAGAACAGATTTGCATGACTAAATCTTGGAAAGTCCATTTCTGCTGATTTCTAGGGTTTACAAAAGTTGCATTGGCAACTTTGCCCAAATGGACTCAACCTTGGTGGAACCAATTATTATCTCATGCCATTTGACCCTGTCAAGCCTCATGACAAGAGGAGTTCATCTTCTTGCCCAAACCAACAACAAACACCTTCTGTTATTTTACTAAAACCCCTGTTTTGACCACTTCCACTCTTCTCCAAGGCCTCCACTTTTTACCACAGCCCCTCCAAGTCCTCCTCTACCTCCAGTAACAATGGCTGCATCTCAGCTCAATGATTGAGGGGTGAAACCACCTCATTTACCACCCTTGACAGCCCCTCTCTCCCTCTTCTTCTACCTCTCTCTTCTCCTACTGGCCACCCAGGGCATCCAAGAACATCTCCTACTTCTTTACTCCCTCCTAGAGCTACCAAACACCTTTGGCCATGACCACATGCATAGAAAATGGCCATGCCGGCCATTTGGGCGCTCTAGAGCGCGCTACAGTGTGCTCCCGCACTGTAGCCGCCCCCTTCCAACCGCCTCCGACGACCTCGGGCCTCCCCAGCACGCCGGACGATGCGCCTCGACGTCTGCATTACGCCACGCCTCTATCCCCCTCCTCCCTCTTCCTCTCTCGCCCCTGCTCGCACGCGCGCTGGCCGCCCGAGCGCGCCAATGGCGCGGCTCACACGCGTGGCGTCTCTGACCCCTCCCCGCTCTCTCCCTTAGCTCCCCTCGGTGTAGTCCATGCCCAGCAACACCCCAGAGACGGCGCCAGCTCCTCCCGAGCCCGGTAGCGACGAGCAGGAGCTTGCCGGCTTACGGGTCTATGGCACCCCGTCGTTCGTCTATTTAAGGGCCTCCCAGAGCCCTCCTCTCCTCACCACTCGCTATCCCACTCCCCAAAACATCCCCCCTGCGCCCCAGTTCCTCTCTAGAGCCGCCCGAGCTCGAGGTCGAGCTCGAGCTCCGCCGCTTCGCCTCACTGGAGTTCGCGAGGTACAGGCCTCCCCCGCTCCTCCTCTGCCTCGATCTGAAACCGCCTCCTCCCGCTAATCATTTTCCCTCTCTCCCCCGCCTCGTTTGCAGCCCGAGTCGACCGGAACGACCACCACCCGACGCTCCTCCACCGTGCCTTCTCGTCGCCGGTGAACCAGGCCACCGCGGTGACCGCAACCACCTCCACCCGAACAGTGACACGACTCTGAGCCCAGACGTGCCCTCGCCCGACCTCGCCGTGCCCTGCATCGTCGCCGGTGAGCTCGCCAGCCGTCTGGACTCGGGGTTAGGGATGACAGGCAGGCCCCGCCTGTCAGCCTCTCCCCTCCATCGCCCCTCTCTCTCTCGCTGACGCCTGGGCCCCGCCCGTTAGGTTTAAACCTAGCGCGCGCGCGTGCAATAATGTGCTGGGCCGCCTCACTGCCTGGGCCGCTGCCCTGCGGCTGTTCTAGCCCAGCAAGCAAATTGCCCCTTCCCTTTTTCTTTTCTGTCACACTTGTAAAAATTCCACAGGATAAAATATTTGTCAAAATAAATTAATTCCAACTCCTAAATTCCTAAAGTATTGCAACCTATTTAATGGTGCGACTTTCATTCGAATCCAGCAACCTTTTCTTCACTATAAATATTTAAATGTGATTTTAAGCATTTAAATATACCTTTGTAAATCCATTTCTCCTATTCTGCTACTCCAAATCCAAAACTAAGAAATTTCCCCTTCGTAGTTTTCACCCTAGTATTTAACAAAAATAAGTTGACATTTTTCTGAGCACTTTGGTTTTTCTGTTTTACTATTGCCTTATTTTCTCGTTATTTTCTTGCGATGATTAGATCCCGTACTAGACGAAGTTGCTGAAGAAGAAGAAGAAGGAGAAGGATTTGAAGAACTTGAAGACCAAGGCAAGCAGCCCTTTGACCATGTCTTTAAAACCCTTTTTATGCATGTCATATAGCACCATATTGTTGTTGCAACGGAATCATGACGAGGTGGTAACAACTTTGATGGTTTGGCACCGTACTTCCTCGTTGATACTTGCATTGTGCATGACCCTACCTTCTTATGAGGGTTATGCCGGTGGGAGTAGATAGGATGCTAAAGTAGATACTACGCAAAAAGGGACGGGTATATGCATGATCAAGGAGACAAAGTATTTTCAAAGGACTTTTTGAAAACCCCGTCGGGTGCCACTTATGCCCGAGGGAGATGATGAGATGGGTAACCACTTGATGACAAAGTGGTGTACCGAGGCAAGTGTGTGTTGTTTTCGAAAACGGATTAGATTTAAGATTTGTCAACTATCCCAACCTTACATGCGCAACCACTCTACCCTTGTATGGGAAAGGGCATTATTGATTACCTAGGCCGATACTAGCTTGGAGCCCGCATTACTAGTGACGGGGGAGAGTTGGTGCTCTCTCTCGGGACGGGGTCGTGCCAGGTAGGGTGGCCATGACTGTTTTTACAGGGTACTAGATACACTGTTGCGTCCCCTCTCGGATGTTACGATCTCGAGTGAGTCCCGTATGATGTACATCGTGAGGATATGGAACAACGAGTGGACTCATTATTAGTGTCGTCTAGGGAAAGATAGTGATCGGGTGCTTACCCCGGGTACTTGAGGTACCGCGGGTCGTGGATGACACGAATGTTCCCCGGATCTTGTGGGTAAAGTGTGCAACCTCTGCAGAGTGTAAAACTATTCGAATAGCCATGTCCATGGTCAAGGACACTTGGGCGGTGCTGCTTAAACTACGTCCAGAGCTTCACAAACCAGTGTGTGTGTTTGGATAATTGGGGAGAACTACTGGGGTCAAGTCAAGGGACTTGACATGATTGAGTTGGGTTGGTGCCCACTCTATTTATGTGATATCTGTAACCTGTCCTCATGGTTACTTGAATTCTCCTAATGCATGTCTTACAAGTTGTTGAACATGTCATTGCACTCAAAACTAGATTTCTGCAAAAAAATTACCTATATCATGCATTGTTACATCTTGAACCAAAACATGGGTTGCTTGCGAGTACATTCAAAGTACTCATTGGCTTGCCACTGGTTATTTAATTGGCCAGGCATGGAAGAACAGGAGTTCGAAGAAGAGTTCTTTGGAGACGAACATGCGAACTAGGACGTTTCCCAGTCAGAATGCCTGTAGGGTTAAGGAAGATGGCATGGGTTCTACTTATCGATGAAGATTTCCGCTGCTTAAGTTTATTTGGTATTCAGCCCCTGTCGCTTTATCTATGTAAGACTTGACCATAATGGTCATAATTTGTGTAAAAACGGTATGTATGGATGTAAGACTCTTGTTATTCAGCTTCTGTGTGTTCAGTGAGCATTGATCTCTGGGATCACTGTACATGTGCATTCGGTGATCACGACTTATGAGTCGGGGTCCCCACACATGGGTTGGTTCTCGAGCCGGCCTAGCTTGCTTTGCTGCTATTGCAATCCATCACCATCGAGCCAGCCTGATTGGCCGAAAGTGAGCACCATGCACTATCTTCCGCCACGTGCATAGCTTACTATCCGACGCTTAGTCTGGGATGTCGTCCAAGTCTTTTGTCTATTTAACATCTTTTGCCCATGTAAAACCTGTTGTAACACTTGTTGTGTTCATCCAATGGAAATGATCTTTCTATGTAATTTGGTGTAGTCTCTGTTTAATTTATGGTGGTGGCATTTGAATTCATATAAGGATCCATTTGCTTGATGATATATCTATTACACAACTGCATCCTGCCGTTAACTGTAGAAACCTGATAAAACATTCCCACTTCCCATGAAGATTGCCACTAATCTATAGCTCATATGCATATGATTCCTTTGTGTGTTTTGTCCTATGCAATGTGTACTTTCATGCCATGCACTTGGTTGCCATGTCAAGTCCTATAGAATGTCATTTTCTTGCCCTAAAGTTGCTATCATGATAAAACTGGTATGCTATTAACTGCAAGTTCCATTTCGTGGAAATCATAGTAATTGTTCCATGCATCCCATGAATTTGTGCATGTGGAGTAAAATAAATATTGTCGTGTCTACTGCATGTGCATATCATCCACATAAGTATTAAAATTGCCTTACCCGATATTTTTTGCATCTCAAGACAGCATCATAATTTTACTATTTTCAAACTCTAGATTTTCATGAAGTGTGTAAAACTTAACAGAACATTACATTTTGCATGGACCATAGAGAAAATTAACCTTGCTTCCTATGAACCTGAACCCTACATGTAAATTGTAGCATTTGAAATCTACTTTAAGTGTATAGCATTTTCATCCATTTTAGAAACCTATAGCTTGATGTTTTGTTGCTCTTAAGTAGGCATCTCCCTGTTGTTCGCAGATCATAAATAAAACTTGTGTTGGTTATATTGTTAGACCATATCTTCATTTTGATCATGTCATACATAAAGCTTTCTTAGAATTGCATGTAGTTTCTTAATATCTTGTCGCATCCATGTTTAAAATCTTTGTGGTTGTTGTTTGCATGCATTTTGCATTAGTGCCATCCTAAACTTGTGTTGTTCATATCTTTTTAACCGTAGCTCTGAATTACATGAACTATATAGGTAACTTGACTAGAAAAATGTGTAGAATCCATGGTGCATTTACTTTGAATATTTAACAACATTAAAGTTGTGTTTAATTGAGAACAGTAACAACTTCGAAATTTGCATATGGGAATTTTCGGAATTGTTATGTGTTGTTTCTGGTCTCTTTTAAATTGCCTAGATAGGTAGCTTTGTTATGTTTTATCTCTTTCCATGAGTAACAACATTTAGTATTGTCATGCATCATATTTGTTTGTGCATCATGCCATGATTGTGTATGTTTGTTTACCATGTTGTTTGCTTCTTTCGATTGTGCTTCTCCTTGATAGTCCCGGTAACGTCGCGATTGGGAGGATTCGTCCAAGTATGATTGTTCGACTACTTCATGGATTTGATCTTCTTGTAGGTGGGATTTCAGGCAAGATGACCATTACCTTGGATATCTCTACTATCTTTTCTTGCTAGTTGTCTCGATACTATCGCTATGTCTCGCTACCTACCACTTATTTGTGAGCCTCACAATATGCCGTGATACAGCCTCTAACCTCCACTATCCTTGCAAACCGTTGTTTGGCTATGTTACCGATTTGTTCAACCCCTCTGATAGCATTGCTAGTTGTAGATAGAGTTGCAGGTTGTTCCATGTTGGGACATGGATATCATGGGATATTGCAATATCTCTTATTTAATTAATGCATCTATAAACTTGATTGTGTGTGGAAAGCTCGGCATCTTGCATGGTGTTTTGTTCCACTCGTGCTGCTCTAGTTTCTGTCATACCATTCTTATGTTCCTTGAAGAGCACTCCTAACATGTGTGGATTTTGTGGTGACTCCCAGATCCCATGTTTTAAATTAAAGCTTTCCCGGAGAGGCCCAACATTGGCTTTACCATTCACCAACCTAATAAAACTTCCGTAGCGACTTTTTGGACCCAAAGGATAATTAATCAACAACCTGGGCCAGTGCTCCTGTTGTGTATTGGTCCACCTACCTACTAGGTTGCAATGCCACCTTGGGGCAACTCGTGGTGTTTTGGCTATCATCAACTTTGCATAGACGAATGAGACAGTAGATAGAGAGCATGCAGCTCTAGATGCGGATATAGCTCACCAGGAGGTCTCTCTTGGATTGCTTTACCTTTGACGAGCGGCTTGTCCACCAGGATTCCTTATAGGCCTTGATACATCTTGTAACATCCCAAATTTTCAATTGGGAATGTTATGCATTAGACCATAATTGCATATCATATTTTATTGCATTTTGTTTTGATCCTAGAAATTCTATGCAACTCAAGGACCCACGGAGAGAGTTGGGGATTTTGTTATTTTCATATTTGAGTTTTCTCAAATTTGAAATGAGGATCATTAGATTTTGATTATTTTCTCTTCGTATATTTCTTTTATAAAAATAAAAGAGAGGGAATAAAATGACTTTCCCAAAATAAATAAACATTAGAGATTTAATATTAAAATCAAATAAGATTTTATTTCGGAGTTTTATTGCTATTTTATTTGAATTAGGAAAAATATGTGTTTTTCAAAATTGCATTATAGGCCCACATAAATGTTCACTTTGTCCTCTATATTTTTAGAGGACGGGGAAAATTTATTTTAGAATTTTTGGAGTCCGTTAGTATTTCTTTTATTTGTTTTTCTGCGCAGAATTATTTCAAAAAACGAACCGACTCTGGGTCGTAACCGGCCAGAACTCCCCCAGCCGGCCCTCTTATATAGCACCGCCCCGAGCCCCCTAGCCCACCAGCCTGCGCCGCCCCAAAACCGAACCCAAGCCGCCACCGCCGCCACTGCCCGACGCCATCGTCGCCTCGCCCTGCCGCCCGACGCCGCCCGTCCACCCCTGCCGACTGCCGCTACCTCGCCGGAACCCCGCCGGAGCCCTGTGAGACCTTGCCGGACCCGACGGAGGTAGACGCCGCCGCCGCCGCCGTGGTTTTCGTGAGAAAACCGTCGGTTATTTTTTTAGAAACCCCGGTTTATTTTTTAATAAATTGGTTTTATTTTTTTCGGTTTAGTTATTTAGCGAACGCCCATTCGTTCGTTCGTTTTAACAAACGATTTTCACCATTTAGCCGCAGACAGCGAACGTTCGTTCGTTAGCCTGTTCGTCAACTTTTCTTTTTCCAGGGATTTTCCGTGATTATTTTCGATCGCGATTTCTGCCCTGATTTTCGTTTTAGTTTATCTTTTCGCTCGTTTATCGGAATCCGGCGATTCAAGCGCCTAGAGTTTCATCTCGAAACCCTCTTTCCGTTTAAGCAACTTAAACAAGTTTTTGCTACTATAAAATTTGACTTAAGTCCAGATTAGTAAATGAAGTTTGTTTCCTTCGCCGTTTGAGTTTTGTTGCTTCGTTTGATTTGATTCTTTTTGCAAACCGAAGTTCTTAAGTTGATCTTTCTGGTTAGATCTCTTATTTGGTTTTACCCGTGTTTGTAGTTGAGTGCTTATTGTATGCTTGTTTGTTTGCGATAGAGTACCTGGAGTGTGAAGCGTGCTACTACGAGTCTTTAGGTTTCACGGATCATCAGCAAGGGAAGTAACACTTTGATCATACCTCTTTACTACCCAGTTTTATTGCATTAGATCAATCTTCAAACAATTGCATGGTTAGGATCTAAATAATATGTGGGTTTTGGGAAGTAGATGAGGTACTACCTATTGCCCTGTTCATTATCAAACCTTTGGGAGTTAGTTCTATGTTGCTTATATTGCTATGCTATGCTTGTAGACGTGGATTGGGTGAGTGTATCCATGACAAATGTGAGTTTTGTTAATTAATGGTTAACTTAAGGTGGCTACTTTAATACACATCTGGGTGGATGGAGGCACCTGGGGAACCCAGTGTTGCATGTATTTTTGGAAATCACAGGGTACCGTGTGATTCTCCTATGGACTGCCACCGAGGCTCAAAGGGATCATAAGATTATTCATGCTGGAAACTTCCGTGTGCTTCCACAAGCTATTATGGGCTCTAGCATAGTTGAGTATGTTGCATGACCTGTTGTAGTGGTAGGCTAGCAGATGTAGGGGATGTAGGTTGGTACTGTCTACCCAGAGTAAAGAGTTAATGCTTCTGAAAGACTGTGTCTTGGTCATCCGTTTCTCAAACACCATGCAGTGCTAGAAATCCAACGGAGGAGATCGAGTCTTGTGGGGAAAAGTGCGCTGTCACACCCTAGCTAGTCATGCATCAGAGTGTGTGCATCATGTTTAAAATTCCATTTAATTTGAAATGGGGATTTGTGAAACCCTCAGAATCATTTCTGAAAAATGACCCAAATAAAAATTTCTCCAAAAGGGTCCAAGAAAATGCTCATGTTGCTCTCTGAAAATATTGGACAGAGATAAAAATCAAACCAATATTTTTAAGAGCTCATAGGTATTTATTTTGGGCATTTGGAATTAATGCATAAATATTTGCATTGGAAATATATTAGTTATATATATTAATATATGTCCAAATATTATGCCATTTATAAAGGAGCTCTGGAATAATATATCTAGCTCCTGCAAAAATTGGCATAATGTAAATAAATGATTTAATATATTATTTAAATCAAAACAAATGTCAGAAAATTAAAAAAACAGAAAGAAATAAAAGGGAGGACCTTACCTGGGCTCCTCCCTGTGCAGCCCAGCCAGCTGGCCGGCCCAGCCAGCAGGCGGCCCAGCCCGCCTCCCTCCTCTGTCGTCTTCGTCCTCGACAGAGGGAGGGGAGTGTGGCCGGCGCGCGCGCGCGCCACCGCGCCACGCCACCTGCTCGCCTGCCTGCCTGCCCCTCCCCTCCTCGTCTCGATGCCCCGGACGACGCCACGCCCTCCCCCTGCTCTCTCTCACTCTCCCGCGGTTCTTCCCTCCTCTCCCTCGCTCTCTCTCTCACGGCCGAACACCACCATCGCCGCCGTTCGCCATAGCAGCCGTCACCGGCCACCCCTCGCCCCTCCGCTGAGCTCAGGAGCTCCGCCGCGACCCCCTCTTCCTCCCCACCAAGCCAAGCCCCTCCGGAAGCCCTGCATCGCCGCCCACGTCGCCGTTCCCCTCCTCGGCCACCGGAGATCGTCGCCGTCGAATCGAGAGCTACCGGACGTCCCCGAGCCCGCTAACCATCCCTGCAGCTCCGCGGTGAGCCACTGACCCGATTCCCCCTTGCCCCGTCGTCCCTAGCATCCTGTAGTTGCCGCCCCCTTGAGCTCCGAAGCTCGCCGCCGCCGTGCCTCGTCGCCGCCGTGGCTGGAGCCGTTGTAGCTCGAAGCCGAGCACACCATCGTGCTCCACACCTCACCAGGAGCACGTAGCACGCCCTAACGCCTCCCCTAGCGCCCTGCATCGCCTAACCCGCCGTTGGCCGAACTCCGGCCGCCGCTCACGAGCTCGCCGTCGTCAGTACCGGCCACCTCAGGCACGGCCACCACCACCGTTCGACGCGCGGGAGCAAGGGCTCTCCAACGAGCCCAAGCACGGCCTCGCCCGTGCCCTGTAGCGCGTTTCCGCATCGCGCCGCCGTCTCGGGCCTCGCCGGCGTCATGTCGCCGGTGGGTTTGACCCACCTTGACCACGGCAGGACCCCCCCTGTGTCCCTGACAGGTGGGCCCAGCCCTGTTAGCTAATTAGGATTAGCACTAACCGAATTAGTTAAACTAACTACCCCCCTGACACTGACCAGTGGGCCCCAGCGCCACTAATTCCTAATTAGGATTAAATTAACCCTGTTAAACCCCCCTGTCACTGACGTGTGGACCCCACACGTCAGGTTTGACCCCAGCCAGCCGCAGTTGACCACTGACGTCATGCTGACATCATGCTGGCGCAATATTTATATTTCTGGATTTAATTTAAATCAGGAAATTCCAGAATATTATTTAAACTTCAAAAATTCATAACTTTTATTCTGTAACTCCAAATCAGACAAATTACATATGAAAAATGATCAGAAAAATCCAATCTATCCATCTGTACTATTTTCATGCATGATCAAACAAGTTAAATTGATGTTTTAAGCAGAATAAGGAAAAGCACTTTAAAAGGCCATGTTTAAGTTTGAAATTTGAATCTTTGATTCAAATTTGTTCAAACCCTTCTGGTTTTAGTTGCATTAGCCCAACACACTCATATTGCCATGTTTCATGCATGCATCATATTGTTGCACATTGTTTGGTGATGGTTGTGTATCGGTGTCCTTTACGACAGGTTCTGCCTCCGAGGAGTACCGTGATTACCCTAACGAAGAACCGTATCAGTGCGTTTAACCATCAGGCAAGCAACCAACCATTTGATCATATCGATACAATCCCATGTTCTCGCTCCTGCTCTCTTTTACTGCATTAAGACAACGCGTTTCAAACTGCTGTGTGCTACGGTAGTTGAACCCATTTCCTCTGCATGACCTGTCATTGCCACAGTAACTAGATGAACCCACTAGCATGTGTAGGAGTTGCTTGAGCCATATGTATGTGTTGTTCCTACCTTGCTATGCCTGCTATGCTTAGAGTCGTGTCAGGTCTGGTTCATCTGGGTGATGGGCTAGAGTGAAATGATTATGTCGGTAATGAGAGTGGTGTGGTGAACACGATTTGGTAAAGGTATCAATGAGAGGCCATGTAGGAGTACATGGTGGGTTGTTTCATTGAAGCCGACCTTAAGCACTGAGATCTGTATGTGTGATTTAAGAATCAGCTACTACCATGCATTGGGCCCGAAACCAATGGACCCTCTCGGCTTCTTATTCACCCTAGTTCTCCGTCCAGGAGTTGCAAGTAGTTTCTGGTGTTTGTAGCCTACTGGAGGCCGTGGACAGCGCTGACCGTAGGGGTGGGCTGTGATGCGGTAGGTACGTGGCCGGGTGTACCGAATACCCGTTAGGTATCTCGGGAACCCTGTTCACATCGTTCGGGGCCGTATGGGAAACCTCGGCCGGACTCCCTGCGGATGGAACCTGGATAGGCGATAAACCTGGACTGGAGGCTTAGGTGATTATGTAGGTCGTGGCCGACACCCACGTTGGGCTTCCGCTTGAAGGTTGCCGAGTACATGTCGTGTAAACGACGGTAAGTGGTGAGAGCGTGTATGAAGAAGTACACCCCTGCAGGGTTAACATGATCTATTCGAATAGCCGCGTCCGCGGTAAAGGACTACTTGGTTGCCTATACAGTTCATAGACAAGTAAATGGAAACTGCTAAAAGCCTCAAGATAAGTGTGAGTGCCGAGGATGGCTTTTCCGTAGGAAGACGGAGGCGGATCCTCGGTAGTGTATTGAAGTGGTGAGTAGTGGACTCATGTGCGCAAAACCATTTCAAGTTGGAGTATCGTAGGATAGTCTAGCCAAGAGTCAAAGCTGGCTTGCTGCAATAACTCCACCAACCCTTCTTGATAATATGCATGTATGTAGGATCTGATGTAAGTCTTGCTGAGTACCTTTGTACTCATGTTGCTATAATTTACATTTTTTACAGAAGACGCTGCAACCCCTTCTGATGGGTTCTATGTAGACGTTGACATCAACGAGTAGGCTAAAGACCCAGGTGGTGACCCTGAGCTTGTGAAGGACCACGTAGTATAGCTAGGCTTTCCAAGCCTCTTTTATTTTACTAGTTGTCTGTACTCAGACAAGTTACTTCCGCTGCTGGTTTGTATGACTGTATGACTTGAATGCTGGGTCGTGTGACCCGTACCTTGTGTATGTTATGTATGGCTCTCTGAGCCTTAAATAAAGTACTTGTGTCGTAGAGTCATGTTGTGATGCTTCGTTGTATTTGCACATATCGAGCATATTGTGTGTATGATTGAAATGCTTGGTATGTGTGGGATCTGACTATCTAGTTGTTTATCTTTAGTAGCCTCTCTTACCGGGAAATGTCTCCTAGTGTTACCGCTGAGCCATGGTAGCTTGCTACTGCTCTGGAACACTTAGGCTGGCCGACATGGGTCCTTCTTCGTTCGTGTGTCTGTCCCTTCGGGGAAATGTCACGCTTTGAGTACCGGAGTCCTGTTAGCCCGCTACAGCCCGGTTTACCGGAGTCCAGCTAGCCCAGTGCTACAGCCCGGACCCACTTGCTGATGACCGACACGTTCGAAGCTGGGTCATGGATGCCTGTCCCTGTAAGTCTGTGCCACTTTGGGTTTACGACTAGTCATGTCAGCCCGGGCTCCTTATCATATGGATGCTAGCGACACTATCATATACGTGAGCCAAAAGGCGCAAACGGTCCCGGGCAAAGGTAAGGCGACACCCGTGGGGATACCGTGCGTGAGGCCGCAAAGTGATATGAGGTGTTACCGGCTAGATCGATGTGACATCGAGTCGGGGTCCTGACAGCGTTGGCATCAGAGCCGGACTGCCTGTAGGTTCTCCAAGCCAAACTGGTCGATGTTGAGTCTAGAAATTCTTTAGTTATATGTAGGGGAATTGTTTGTGGGTTGGAACATAAGGCTCTTTTTACTCCTTTATCTTATGACATTCTGATCTGAGTCAGTCCATTCTTCCACCGGGGGTTAAGGAATTAGGATCTATTCTCTCTATCAGGATCACGTGTTACTAATCAGTAGTACCTTATAGGTATGATGGGTACAAGCCTAGTTCAGTTCTTCTACCATATTATGTTGCTAGGATGGACTCAGAATTTGATATGATGATGTTGAGTGTGTACGAAATCCTTTGTCAAATGTCTCAAAATCCTTCTTGAGCATTTACAGCTGTTATGCTGCCGAAATTTTGCTAGAAATTCTAATGCCTTTGCATTATGATTGTGCTTTCAGATGGCCACTCGCGACCTCAATCAAGTGGTTCGCCTGACTCGATGCCTAGATGTACCCGGCCATACTGCCAAGTTGGTCAGGGTAATGACTGAGGCTGGATACCGCTGGTATCCTGAGTACACGGTCGAAGAGCAATTTCGGGACTTCAATCAAAGCCAGTATCTCTGCACTGTCAGGATATTTCCATCTTATCCTGGATCCACCGAGCCCCTGCACTGCTCCTATGGACTCGGGGTTACTATTGAGATGGCTGTGCAGGACGCCGCCTACTCTATGATGACCATCATGCGAGTCAGATCTGGACTATTTCGGGACTCTGATTTCCGGTATATGCCAGGATCACTTCCGGGAGCACAAGGGTATCTCCAGGCTATCTATGCTGACCCCACCCAGGAGGATTCACGGACTCGCACCACTGCTGAGATGCTCGAGGATAAGGACCGTGAAAATCGGGCCTTGAGGTTAGAGCTCTTCAATACCCGTGCTGACCACTGGGCCACTTTGACTCGGTTCGCACCGGCGGTGCAAGCTGGATATTCAGATATGCGCGATCTCTATCCTGTGAGATCTGCTCTGCCAGACGTGATGGGTTGGCGTGATGTAGGAGGCATCACCCCACCTCGCGGTCCCCGCAGGCCACCGTCTGTTGGTCCAAGACCTCATCCTAGCCCCTATGGTCCACAAGCTCCGCGAGATCATCTGTTTCCGGATGATCATGTTGAGCTTCCAGGCTATGGAGGTGACTTCTACGAGGACTACTACGGATCGGTCTGAGTTAGTGGTAGTATCACTAGTTCGCACTAGCTGTGTCGTCTATCGTCCCGCGTGACTCGTGGGATATGACCTAGTTTGTACTCTTTCCGGAGGTGTAGAAAAATAATGTATAGGAGCTTGGGATGCCTCCGATGAGATGTAATCCTTTTTTTCACCGTAATAGTACTTTGTTTGGTCTTGTACTAAACCCTGTATGGTGTGTATGACGATGGAATAAAAGAAGCAGTTTCTGTATCTACCATGTCATACGGATGATCATCTTGCATTTCGAGTTATTCCTTACATTTTATATCCTATGTCGGAATTTTATCATCCTGACTAAATCATTGTCTTGTTTACCTAGGATGGTCAACACGCGTACTAACCCTGCTCCTCAAGAGCAGGCCGAAGGCAGTGAAGTCAGGAATGCAAATCTGCCTCATCCTCCTTCCCTAGCCGAGGTTATGATGGAAGCTGAGAGAAACAAGCGGGAGACCAACCGTTTGTTGGAGCGTATTGAACAGAACACAGCACACCATCAGAGGACTAACGTGGTGTCACTCAGTGATTTTATCAAATTACATCCACCCACGTTCCACCACTCCGTCGAGCCTCTCGACGCTGATGACTGGCTTCGCAGTATCTCTCACAAACTGCATTCCGCGCTGGTAGCGGAGGCTGACAAGGTCACCTTTGCTGCATATCATCTTGAAGGCCCCGCCAGTCTATGGTGGGAGAATTATGGAGCTATGCGCCCGGCGGGCCATGTCACTACTTGGGCTGAATTCAGCGAGGCTTTCCGTGAACATCACATTCCGGAGGGTCTCATGGACCGTAAACGTGAGGAATTTTGCAGTTTCACCCAAGGCCGACTTTCTGTGGATGCTTACAGCAGGGAGTTTGGTAACCTCGCACGATATGCAACTGAGGAAGTGTCTACTGATGCCAAGAAGCAAGCAAGGTTCCGTAAGGGCCTTAGTCCTGAGCTTCGCCGTGACCTCCGTCTGCATGAGTGCACATCTTTTCAGAAACTTGTCAACAAAGCCATCAGTGCTGAAACTGGTCAGACTGACTATGACGCAACACGCAAGCATGGCCGTGACATGGGTTCCTCATCCGGTGCTGGTCCTCAGAAGCGCCGCGTGTGGGTACCCAACACCGCCCTGCCACCTAGGTTCACACCGAGGCCATCTTTCCAGGCGCCTCGCCCTGTTCAACAGTCTGCACCAGCCAAGCCCTATGGGGGTCCAACTAACAATGCTCCTCCACGTACCAGTTCCGTGACTTGTTTCAAGTGTGGGGAATCTGGTCACTATATGCGTGAGTGTCCCCAGACCAACCCCAACCAGTCTGCTAAAGCTGTTGGCCGTGGCAAGCCGACAGGGAAAGTGTTCCACGCCAAGCCGGTCACCGCCTCAAGTGGCCATGTCAACTGTATCTCGGCCGAAGAAGCTCAAGAGGATCCCAACGTCGTTCTCGGTACGCTTCTTGTTAATTGCCACCCGGCATCTGTTCTTTTCGATACAGGAGCCTCTCATTCATTTATATCCGAGAACTATGCTCGTTTGCATAACACCGCATTCTGTGACATGCCATCCACTATGGAAAATTCTACTCCTGGTTCTAGATGGCAGACCTCTAGGGTAAGTTATGGAAATGAAATCCAAGTCGACAGACTTGTTTTCCTCGCGTCTTTGATAGCCCTTAAATCTTCAGATATTAATATCATTCTGGGTATGGACTGGATGTCGGCTCATCATGCCCAAATTGATTGCTTCTCTAGGACTGTTCAACTCACTCACCCTTCGGGCAAGATAGTCAATGTCTTGACCCGATTAGCCAAGCGACAGTTATATTCTCTTAACGCCAGCCCTTTGCCAGACCTTGAGGACATTCCGGTAGTCCGTGACTTCCCGGATGTCTTCCCAGAGGAATTTCCAGGTGTTCCACCTGACAGGGATGTCGAGTTCGTAATAGACCTCATCCCCGGAACCGTTCCGATTGCTAGAAGACCTTATAAGATGGCACCACTAGAACTAGCCGAGCTTAAGAAACAACTCGATGAGTCCTTGAAAAAGGGTTTCATCCGCCCTAGTTCATCTCCGTGGGCTTGCCCCGTCCTATTCGTCAAGAAGAAGGATGGTACAGACCGGATGGTTGTAGATTACCGACCTGTCAACTTGGTCACAATCAAGAACAAATATCCACTCCCCAGGATCAACGACCTTTATGATCAGCTCGCTGGATCCTCAGTCTTCTCCAAGATGGATTTGAGGTTGGGCTACCATCAAATCAAAATCAGAAACGGGGACATTCCTAAAACGGCCTTTGTTACTCGTTATGGCCAATACGAGTACACCGTCATGTCCTTCGGATTAACCAATGCTCCAGCCACCTTTTCTCGGTTAATGAACTCAATCTTCATGGAGTATTTGGACAAATTCGTCGTGGTTTACCTCAATGATATACTCATCTACTCCAAGAACGAGGAAGAACATGCCGAACATCTAAGGCTAGTGTTGAAGAAACTTCGAGAGCACCGCCTTTATGCCAAGTTTTCCAAATGTGAATTTTGGTTGTCAGAAGTGACCTATCTGGGTCATGTAATATCTGGTAAAGGTATTGTTGTTAACCCTGAGCGAGTTCAAGCCGTCCTTAATTGGACTCCACCTGAATCGGCCAAGCAAGTTCGGAGTTTTCTGGGCTTAGCGAGCTATTGTCGTCGCTTTGTCGAGAACTTCTCCAAGGTTGCTAAACCTCTAACCGAACTCCTCAAGAAAGATAAGAAGTTCGAGTGGACTCCACAATGTGAGCACAGCTTTCAGGAACTGAAAAGACGCCTGACTTCTGCTCCCGTACTGGTACCGCCAGACTTCTCCAAGGACTTTGTTATCTACTGCGACGCCTCGCGACAAGGACTAGGTTGCATTCTCATGCAAGATCGACACGTAATTGCCTACGCCTCACGGCAATTGCACCCACATGAGGAGAATTATCCTACTCATGATCTAGAGCTTGCAGCCGTAGTCTATGCACTTAAGACCTGGCGACATTACCTCCTCGGTAATCGTTGTGAAATATTCACTGATCACCAAAGTCTGAAGTACATCTTCACCCAACCGGATCTGAATCTCAGGCAAAGACGTTGGGTTGAGTTGATCACAGACTTCGACTTAGGAATAACCTACACCCCAGGGAAAGCCAACGTCATGGCTGATGCGCTAAGTCGTAAATCTTATTGTAACAACCTGATGTTACAACAAAGTCAACCGCTTCTCCATGAGGAATTTCGGAAGCTTAACCTTCACATTGTACCTCAAGGTTTTCTTTCCACCTTGGTGGCAAAACCTACCCTTACGGATCAGATTATCAAAGCACAGAAGGTAGATCCGGGAATTTCCCGCATCAAGAGAAACATTCAGAAAGGAATTGCGAATTGCTTCTCCATTAATGATCAAGGGGTCGTATACTTCGGGAATCGACTAGTGGTTCCCAAAGTGCGAAACCTGAGGCGTTTGATCCTTAAGGAAGCCCATGAATCTCCTCTCACCATTCATCCCGGTAGTACTAAGATGTATCAGGACCTACACCAGAGGTTCTGGTGGACTAGGATGAAGAGAGAAATTGCTCAGTATATTGCAAATTGCGACGTCTGTCGTCGTGTAAAAGCAGAGCATCAACGGCCTGCTGGCACCCTTCAACCCTTAGCTATTCCTGAATGGAAATGGGATAAAATTTGTATGGATTTCATTACCGGTTTTCCCAGGACCAAGAGAGGGAATAATGCTATTTTCGTCGTT
Source organism: Triticum dicoccoides (assembly GCF_002162155.2). Taxonomy (NCBI): domain Eukaryota; kingdom Viridiplantae; phylum Streptophyta; class Magnoliopsida; order Poales; family Poaceae; genus Triticum; species Triticum dicoccoides. The sequence continues at coordinate 332,326,749 of NC_041385.1, read as the reverse complement.
GTCGATCGTCTTTCCAAAGTAGCCCATTTCTTACCTGTTCGTGAGAGTATAACCGCTAGTCAGCTGGCAGACTTATACATCTCCCGTATAGTGTCTCTCCATGGTGTTCCTTTGGAAATTAACTCGGATCGAGGAAGTCTTTTCACCTCTCGATTTTGGGAAAGTTTCCAAAATGCTATGGGAACTCGTCTCTCCTTTAGCACCGCTTTCCACCCTCAGTCGAGTGGTCAAGTGGAACGCGTCAACCAGATTCTAGAAGACATGCTTCGAGCCTCTGTTATCTCATTCGGAATGGACTGGGAGAAGTGCCTTCCATTTGCCGAATTCGCTTACAACAACAGCTATCAATCTAGCTTGGGTAAAGCCCCTTTTGAAGTTCTCTATGGACGACGGTGTCGAACACCCCTTAACTGGTCAGAGACCGGGGAAAGACAATTCTTTGGCCCGGATATGATTCAGGAAGCAGAAGAACAAGTTCGTATCGTTCGTGAAAAGTTGAAAACAGCCCAATCTCGTCAAAAGAGTCAATATGACCGAAAACATAAGGCTATGACTTTCGAGGTTGACGAGAAGGCTTATCTTCGGGTCACCCCTCTGAAGGGAACCCATCGTTTCGGTTTCAAAGGCAAATTGGCTCCTTGTTACATTGGACCTTTTTGCATTCTCGCCAAACGAGGAGAAGTTGCCTACCAGTTGGAACTACCTCCGCACCTCTCCAGAGTCCACGATGTCTTCCACGTTTCTCAACTCAGGCGTTGCTTCTCGGATCCTATCCGTGGAGTGGACCACGAAACGCTTGATCTCCAAGATAATCTTACATATCGAGAGTACCCCATTCGTATCCTCGATCAGGCCGAACGTACCACCCGACGTCATAATATCAAGTTTCTCAAAGTACAATGGTCGCACCATTCTGAGGATGAAGCAACTTGGGAAAGGGAGGATCGTCTTCGACTTGAATATCCCGCCTTCTTCCCGGAGGAACCCAAATCTCGGGACGAGATTCTTTTGAGTGGGGGTGAGTTGTCACACCCTAGCTAGTCATGCATCAGAGTGTGTGCATCATGTTTAAAATTCCATTTAATTTGAAATGGGGATTTGTGAAACCCTCAGAATCATTTTTGAAAATGATCCAAATAAAAATTTCTCCAAAAAGGTCCAAGAAAATGCTCATGTTGCTCTCTGAAAATATTGGACAGAGATAAAAATCAAACCAATATTTTTAAGAGCTCATAGGTATTTATTTTGGGCATTTGGAATTAATGCATAAATATTTGCATTGGAAATATATTAGTTATATATATTAATATATGTCCAAATATTATGCCATTTATAAAGGAGCTCTGGAATAATATATCTAGCTCCTGCAAAAATTGGCATAAGGTAAATAAATGATTTAATATATTATTTAAATCAAAACAAATGTCAGAAAATTAAAAAAACAGAAATAAATAAAAGGGAGGACCTTACCTGGGCTCCTCCCTGTGCAGCCCAGCCAGCTGGCCGGCCCAGCCAGCAGGCGGCCCAGCCCGCCTCCCTCCTCTGTCGTCTTCGTCCTCGACAGAGGGAGGGGAGTGTGGCCGGCGCGCGCGCGCGCCACCGCGCCACGCCACCTGCTCGCCTACCTGCCCGCCCCTCCCCTCCTCGTCTCGATGCCCCGGACGACGCCACGCCCTCCCCCCTGCTCTCTCTCACTCTCCCGCGGTTCTTCCCTCCTCTCCCTCGCTCTCTCTCTCACGGCCGAACACCACCATCGCCGCCGTTCGCCATAGCAGCCGTCACCGGCCACCCCTCGCCCCTCCGCTGAGCTCAGGAGCTCCGCCGCGACCCCCTCTTCCTCCCCACCAAGCCAAGCCCCTCCGGAAGCCCTGCATCGCCGCCCACGTCGCCGTTCCCCTCCTCGGCCACCGGAGATCGTCGCCGTCGAATCGAGAGCTACCGGACGTCCCCGAGCCCGCTAACCATCCCTGCAGCTCCGCGGTGAGCCACTGACCCGATTCCCCCTTGCCCCGTCGTCCCTAGCATCCTGTAGTTGCCGTCCCCTTGAGCTCCGAAGCTCGCCGCCGCCGTGCCTCGTCGCCGCCGTGGCTGGAGCCGTTGTAGCTCGAAGCCGAGCACACCATCGTGCTCCACACCTCACCAGGAGCACGTAGCACGCACCAACGCCTCCCCTAGCGCCCTGCATCGCCTAACCCGCCGTTGGCCGAACTCCGGCCGCCGCTCACGAGCTCGCCGTCGTCGGTACCGGCCACCACAGGCACGGCCACCACCACCGTTCGACGCGCGGGAGCAAGGGCTCTCCAACGAGCCGAAGCACGGCCTCGCCCGTGCCCTGTAGCGCGTTTCCGCATCGCGCCGCCGTCTCGGGCCTCGCCGGCGTCATGTCGCCGGTGGGTTTGACCCACCTTGACCACGGCAGGACCCCCCCTGTGTCCATGACAGGTGGGCCCAGCCCTGTTAGCTAATTAGTATTAGCACTAACCGAATTAGTTAAACTAACTACCCCCCTGACACTGACCAGTGGGCCCCAGCGCCACTAATTCCTAATTAGGATTAAACTAACCCTGTTTAACCCCCCTGTCACTGACGTGTGGACCCCACACGTCAGGTTTGACCCCAGCTAGCCGCAGTTGACCACTGACGTCATGCTGACGTCATGCTGGCGCAATATATATATTTCTGGATTTAATTTAAATCAGGAAATTCCAGAATATTATTTAAACTTCAAAAATTCATAACTTTTATTCTGTAACTCCAAATTAGACAAATTATATATGAAAAATGATCAGAAAAATCCAATCTATCCATCTGTACTATTTTCATGCATGATCAAACAAGTTAAATTGATGTTTTAAGCAGAACAAGGAAAAGCACTTTAAAAGGCCATGTTTGAGTTTGAAATTTGAATCTTTGATTCAAATTTGTTCAAACCCTTCTGGTTTTAGTTGCATTAGCCCAACACACTCATATTGCCATGTTTCATGCATGCATCATATTGTTGCACATTGTTTGGTGATGGTTGTGTATCGATGTCCTTTGCGACAGGTTCTGCCTCCGAGGAGTACCGTGATTACCCTAACGAAGAACTGTATCAGTGCATCGAACCATCAGGCAAGCAACCAACCATTTGATCATATCGATACAATCCCATGTTCTCGCTCCTACTCTCTTTTACTGCATTAAGACAACGCGTTTCAAACTACTGTGTGCTACGGTAGTTGAACCCATTTCCTCTGCATGACCTGTCATTGCCACAGTAACTAGATGAAACCCACTAGCATGTGTAGGAGTTGATTGAGCCATATGTATGTGTTGTTCCTACCTTGCTATGCCTGCTATGCTTAGAGTCGTGTCAGGTCTGGTTCATCTGGGTGATGGGCTAGAGTGAAATGATTATGTCGGTAATGAGAGTGGTGTGGTGAACACGATTTGGTAAAGGTATCGATGAGAGGCCATGTAGGAGTACATGGTGGGTTGTTTCATTGAAGCCGACCTTAAGCACTGAGATCTGTATGTGTGATTTAAGAATCGGCTACTACCATGCATTGGGCCCGAAACCAATGGACCCTCTCGGCTTCTTATTCACCCTAGTTCTCCGTCCAGGAGTTGCAAGTAGTTTCTGGTGTTTGTAGCCTACTGGAGGCCGTGGACAGCGCTGACCGTAGGGGTGGGCTGTGATGCGGTAGGTACGTGGCCGGGTGTACCGAATACCCGTTAGGTATCTCGGGAACCCTGTTCACATCGTTCGGGGCCGTATGGGAAACCTCGGCCGGACTCCCTGCGGATGGAACCTGGATAGGCGATAAACCTGGACTGGAGGCTTAGGTGATTAGGTAGGTCGTGGCCGACACCCACGTCGGGCTTCCGCTTGAAGGTTGCCGAGTACATGTCGTGTAAACGACGGTAAGTGGTGAGAGCGTGTATGAAGAAGTACACCCCTGCAGGGTTAACATGATCTATTCGAATAGCCGCGTCCGCGGTAAAGGACTACTTGGTTGCCTATACAGTTCATAGACAAGTAAATGGAAACTGCTAAAAGCCTCAAGATAAGTGTGAGTGCCGAGGATGGCTTTTCCGTAGGAAGACGGAGGCGGATCCTCGGTAGTGTATTGAAGTGGTGAGTAGTGGACTCGTGTGCGCAAAACCATTTCAAGTTGGAGTATCGTAGGATAGTCTAGCCAAGAGTCAAAGCTGGCTTGCTGCAATAACTCCACCAACCCTTCTTGATAATATGCATGTATGTAGGATCTGATATAAGTCTTGCTGAGTACCTTTGTACTCATGTTGCTATAATTTACATTTTTTACAGAAGACGCTGCAACCCCTTCTGATGGGTTCTATGTAGACGTTGACATCAACGAGTAGGCTAAAGACCCAGGTGGTGACCCTGAGCTTGTGAAGGACCACGTAGTATAGCTAGGCTTTCCAAGCCTCTTTTATTTTACTAGTTGTCTGTACTCAGACAAGTTACTTCCGCTGCTGGTTTGTATGACTGTATGACTTGAATGCTGGGTCGTGTGACCCGTACCTTTGTGTATGATATGTATGGCTCCCTGAGCCTTAAATAAAGTACTGGTGTCGTAGAGTCATGTTGTGATGCTTCGTTGTATTTGCACATATCGAGCATATTGTGTGTATGATTGAAATGCTTGGTATGTGTGGGATCTGACTATCTAGTTGTTTATCTTTAGTAGCCTCTCTTACCGGGAAATGTCTCATAGTGTTACCGCTGAGCCATGGTAGCTTGCTACTGCTCTGGAACACTTAGGCTGGCCGGCATGTGTCCTTCTTCGTTCTTGTGTCTGTCCCTTCGGGGAAATGTCACGCATTGAGTACCGGAGTCCTGTTAGCCCGCTACAGCCCGGTTTACCGGAGTCCTGCTAGCCCAGTGCTACAGCCCGGACCCACTTGCTGATGACCGACACGTTCGAAGCTGGGTCATGGATGCCTGTCCCTGTAAGTCTGTGCCACTTTGGGTTTACGACTAGTCATGTCAGCCCGGGCTCTTTATCATATGGATGCTAGCGACACTATCATATACGTGAGCCAAAATGCGCAAACGGTCCCGGGCAAAGGTAAGGCGACACCCGTGGGGATACCGTGCGTGAGGCCGCAAAGTGATATGAGGTGTTACCGGCTAGATCGATGTGACATCGAGTCGGGGTCCTGACATGCGCAAACTCTGCAGAGTGTACAAACTAATCATTGTTTGCCGTGTCCCCAGTTATGGATGTTTTGAGTATCTAGTTCTTAGATTATCATGTGGATCTCATCACTCTTAATGTAATTTGATGGGTTAATGATGATGCTTAATTGGGATTGAGAGGGGGATTACCTTCTCAATGTTTAACAACCACCATGATAGTTAAATAAAATGTATTCCTTTGTTGTAGGAAAAAATTGGCTTTATGCAAACTGTAACCATAGAGCTTTCCACCAGCCATATATGCATGTAGTGATATCATTATTTTGTTCATTACTCTCTATGTGTTACATTGCCAGCATATTCCATGTGCTGATCCGTTTTTGGGCTGCAATGTTCATGTTGCATGCTTTTCGGACGACGAGTAAGGTGCCTTAGGTCGTGATCTTTCACTCAGTGATGCCGTTGGAGTTGATGGACTCGCTTTATCTTCCAAGCCCTCCGCTGTTATCGTATTTAGATGGCCTTAAACCATATTTATTGTAATAAGTTCTCTTTTGAGACATTTGATGTAATAAGTGTGTGATTGCTACTCTGTTATAAATCCTTCAAGTAATATGCGTGTCAGCATTACTGATCTAGGGAAGACACTGATGAATAGAGATCAGACTGTTTGAGGTCTGGTCGCTACAAGATGGTATCAGAGCACACCCTGACTGTAGGACATGACCACTAAGCTAAAGCCCTGGATCACTACTCTCTTCTCATTTCTGACTCCTCTCCCTTTTCTACTCTTTAGGATGGCAGATGCAAGGAACAAGTTCACGCAACCGGATGAAGATACACCTTTTGGACGCCACTTGAAGGAAGTCACCAGATACCTGAACATCGAAGTACCAAGCTTCACCGGGACCTGCATCGCCACTTTACCAGAAGAGGAGCATTGGATGATTCAAGTCCAAGTTCCAGGAAGGACGTTCATGCCAGTCACCGAGCCCATAGAGTTTTCCTTTGATGCACCAACCTGGAGTTTAGGAAAGAGCATGGCAGCCCACATCACCATGAGACGCATTGGAGAATTCTACCACAAGGATCTCAAGGATACTATCTACCAGATTTGTGGATGCTGAGATGAGCAATGGGAGATGATCAGCACCAGGAAGGATAGATGTATTCCAGCTTTCATCCAGGAGTTAAACCAGCACATTCGTCGCCAGGAGAACCAGATGTGCGCAGGCATGATATATCTGAAGAAGGAAATGACCAGGATCATGGAGATGGAAGAAGAACTCAAGACTACATGCGATGGATATGAGGAGGAAATGACAATACTCGTGGAGAAGAATGATGACCTGAAGAAGAAGCTGAGAGTATTCATGGGAGACCACGCGCCAGGAGGAGATGACGACGGTTCTACTTGTCCGGAGAACTACATAATCATCGACGACACCGACTCGGACCCTGACGATTGCGATGATGACTATGTTGATGAAGCTGGAGTAGATATCATGGAGTCTTCGACCGATCAATTTTTCTAGTCGACTAGCATAACAGTAGTAGTATTCCCCCATGTATATAATATAGCCAGAGCACTTTTGTAACGATAATTAGACCGTTGTATGCCCTTGTTTGAATTGATTGAAGTGATATGATTGTGTTTGTCTCATGTTCATATGGGTAGTGTTTTTCCCTCTAGACCTCATTCTATTCTATTTCATCATCTTTTCTAAACCCTCAGATGCCTTCGAGACGCGACAATGGAGTTGCTTTCCCACCGAAGCTCACTCAGTTGATCCTGCAGCAGAATGCATTGATGCAGATACTAGTCCAGAATCAGAATCAGGGGAACAACAAAAAAAACAACAACCCGCCAACACCACCACCTGTTGATCACTTAGCCTGTTTCTTGAGGCTTAATCCACCGATGTTCTCCAGTAGCACTGAGACGATAGTTGCAGATGATTGGCTCCGCAAGATTGGAAGGGAGTTGACCACTACAGGATGCATAGATGCGGAGAGAGTGCGGTTTGCCGCACATCAGCTTGATGGACCAGCAGCATCATGGTGGGAGAATTTCAGAGTCACTTACCCCATCGACACTGTCACATGGGACCAGTTTCAGCAGGCTTTCCGTACTGCCCATGTTTCAGCAGGAGCTATGGCCATGAAGAAGCGGGAGTTTCGCAACTTGCGCCAAGGAGGACGCACGGTTGGCCAGTATGTGGATGACTTTAGTAAGTTAGCACGTTATGCCCCAGATGACGTTGCTACGGATGCAATTAAGCAGGAGATGTTTCTGGAAGGACTGAATGACAAGCTGAGTATGATGTTGATGGTGGCAACCTTCAACAACTACCAGGAGTTGGTAGATAGAGCTCTCATGATTGAAGGGAAGCAGCAGCAGATTAACAACCGCAAGAGGAAGTATGGACAAGGGAAGTACAATTCTGGACCTCAGCAGAAGCCTCATTTTACCCTGAACTCAGGTGGACCGTTTCAACATAACAATGGAGGTCACAGCCACAATGTAGGAAGTTTGCACAACCATAGTGGCCCCAAGAATGGGAATGGTAATGGAGGAAGCAACGGCCAGAACTGTTCCAACCCAGCAACACCCACCAAGAAGGGTCTGAGCCACATTACTTGCTACAAGTGCCAGAAGACTGGAAATTATGCCAATGAATGTCCTGAAGCTAAGAATGGAAATGGCAATGGAAGCTCTGGGAAGAAGCCTAACCCTTTCAACAGGGGACAGGTAAACCACGTTAACGTGGAGGAGGTTGAAGCGCAACCAAATGCAGTAATAGGTAAGTTTTTGGTTAAGTCATTTACTGCAATCGTTCTTTTTGATACTGGTGCATCACATTCATACATTTCAAGGGGATTTTTGGATAATTTTAACCTGCCAACCCAAGCCCTTAGGTCACGCATGTTAGTAACCTCGCCAGGAGCAGAGTATATGGCTAGTCAATGGTGTGATCGATTACCATTAAGGATTGGTAACTACGTGTTTCCCTCAGACCTAATAGTATTGGAGTCACAAGGACTGGATGTGATATTAGTCATGGATTGGTTATCGAAGTATGGAGGGAACATTGAATGCGCCAGTAAGTCGATTTTGCTTACCACCCCGGAAGGAAGAAGGATTAAATATGTACCCCGGCATGTGCCGAAGAGGACTCAAATGAATTCCTTATCAAGAGTTGTACAGGAGGAAGTACCAATGGTGCAGGATTTCCCAGATGTATTTCCAGAGGAGTTGCCAGGCATGCCACTGGATAGAGACATTGAGTTTTTGATTGAGCTTTTGCCAAGCACAAGGCCAATATCTAAGAGACCGTACAGGATGCCCACAAAGGATTTGGAGCAAATTAAGAAACAGATTAAGGAGTTACTGGATAAGGGCTATATTCTCCCAAGTTCGTCACCTTGGGGATCACCAGTGCTTCTAGTGGAGAAGAAGGATTGATCGTTGAGGATGGTTGTTGATTATCGAGGATTGAATGAAGTGACCATCAAGAACAAGTACCCATTGCCGATGATCAATGATTTGTTTGACCAGTTGCAAGGAGCCAAGGTATTTTCCAAGATCAATCTGCGATCAGGATACCACCAGTTGAAGATTCGAGAGCAGGATATACCCAAGACAAATTTTACCACAAGGTACGGGCTATATGAGTATACCGTTATGTCATTGGGTGTGACTAATGCCCCTGCCTATTTCATGAACATGATGAACAAGGTGTTTATGGATTTTTTGGATAAGTTTGTCGTGGTGTTCATTGATGATATTCTGGTCTACTCGAAGAATGAAGAGGAGCATAAGGAGCATTTGCATTTGGTACTGGGGAAGCTCAGAGAACATCAGTTATATGACAAGTTCAGCAAGTGTGAGTTTTCGTTGAAGGAAGTTGGATTCCTCGGACATGTTATATCTGGAGAAGGAATAGCAGTAGACCCCACCAAAGTGGTCACTGTGACAAATTGGGAAGCACCAACATCATTTGGAGAGATCCGGAGTTTTCTTGGACTCACAGGATACTACCGGAGGTTCATTGAGAATTTCTCGAAGATTGCAAAGCCTATGACGGAATTGTTGAAGAAGGACACCAAATTCAAACGGACTGAGGAATGTGAGGCCAGTTTCCAGGAGTTGAAGAAACGTTTGGTCCCAACGGTGTACAAAAGTAGGGGCTCTCCTTTTGACCCCTTTACTTGTGCACGGGCAGTCAGAGCCACGCGCCATCGCCACACGTAGCAGGGCAAGGGAGGGAAGCCGGAGAAAAGGCGAAGGCTCAAGACAAACAAGGCAACATCAAGGACCAAGGCCACAAAGTGCAGATGGGTGATGTAGGTTCCCCCGGCAAGACCCTTGCCGGGGGCAGCCTTTGCAGCCCCGGCAAGATCCTTGCCGGGGCAGCCCGCCCACACAAAAGGAGCGGGCCACCCTCGAGCCACGGTCCCCGACTCCAACAACCACGTTGGACCAGGGTTCGGGAGGCACCTCCGTGGTGGCATGCAGATCTTTGAGAAGACATAGAATGCTCAAGATCAGATGAGGATTGGAAGGCAACACTCCCTGCCAAGATCCTTACCGAAGGAATCCACAAGACCCCCGGCAAGACCCTTGCCGGGGACGCCAGCGCGCCATGACAGGACCCTTGCCGGGCCACCCGACAAGACCCTTGCCAGAGGCGACGGCAGGGCCACTGCCAGGCCCGCACCAACCAACTCCCCGCCACCGTTCGCATGCAGCTGCCAGCCCAACCAGCTGGGCAGGCACCTGCGTGGCAACATGCAGCTTCCAGGCCAGCTCAGCACGCATCTGCGTGGCGGCATGCAGATCTTCATGGAGGCTCCACCATCGCGCCACGTCAGCTACTTGCCTGCCTACATGGCACCGCATCCATCGCTGGCTAGGGCGCATGTCAAAGCGAGGAGGAGCAGCGACGGACGGGACGGGCCTCGCTCCCGTCCCCGATAAAGTGAGGGACACCTAAGCCATGCATTAAATGCATCTTGTCCTGTAATACGGGTGATAAAGCTCGCAACACTTTAGACCTTTCCACCTCCTGTGTGTCACTGTGGGAGCCCCATCACCTATAAAAGGATGCCCATGGTGTACAGGAAAAGGATTCAGCTCTTTCGAACCATGCAGCACCAGTAGCTAGTTCGAGTGCTCAATACATCCACCAAGCAGGACTAGGGTTTTGCGCATCCTTGCAGCCCGAACCTGGGTAAACGATCCCCATGTCAACTACTAATCCTGCTCTTCTCACAATCCTGCGCCCCGCAACCGTAGTAGGGATTCTTGTGATCCCATAGGTGTCGTTTCCCAACGACATCTTTGGCGCGCCAGGTAGGGGGCGCAATTGTGAGGATCTGGTCTAGCGGTTGACCTAGTTGTTCTTCATCTCCATGGCTCCTAAGAAGAGGACGACCACGGTGATCAGTTTGTCTGGGACCGGATTGCCAGTACCGGTGCACAGAAGTAGCGGGCCAGTCACGGAGAGAACCCATGGCGCGGCCCGCGAACATTAGCATCACCCTAGCGGTCCAGGTTTGGCGAGTGGCGTCGTTCGAGCGCCAGGTGACGAGCCACCAGTCGCGGCCTCCAGAGATGGAGTCAGGCCCCCCGCAGGCAGTGCGGGGCCCTCCAGGGGCGCCGCCACCCCGCCAGACGGAGACGCGGCGGCCTCCAAGACACCAACACCGGCGCCCACGACGTGCTCTTCTCAGGTTGTGCGTGACGAGCGGCGCCACTCTGCTGGTGACCCTGGGTGCCATCCTGGGAAGAGTCCCATGCGCCCTTCACATGATGAGGAAGGCCAGCATGCGCCCCGAGGTGCTGACGGAGATGGCGAACGGCTGTGGGGCTGTGACGCGGCTCCTTCTAACGCGGTTAGAAATCGAGGCGCATCGCGGTCCAGACAGCTTTCGCCACCACCCACGCCATCAGAAGCCCTAGCATGCGCGCAGCTGCTCCTCGATTTTCCTCCCGCCGCGAAGAAGCTCGACGAATGGAGGGCCACCGTCCGGAGCCTCGTCGGCATCGCCAACAACGACGAGTTGCAGCCGGCGGGACCCGTAGGCCGTCGCTCCGTCGGGCCACTGCATGCCAGCGGAGGCCGGACAAGGGGTGATGCGGCCACGATGCACTCCCCTCCTCCATCCCGACCACCACGGGTGTCGGTCCGTCGCAACGACGCTCGTGATGATATCTCCATTGCATCGTCCGACCTGTGAACCCACCACTGTAGGACCTTGAAGTATGTGTAGAGGGGGGGTGATTAGACTACTTGACCAATTAAAAACTTAACCTTTTCCCAATTTTAGAGTTTGGCAGATTTTAGTTATCTTAGGACAAGTCAAGCAATCATCACACCATTCAAGCAAGCATGCAAAGAGTATATAGGCAGCGGAAATTAAAGCATGCAACTTGCAAGAAAGTAAAGGGAAGGATTTGGAGGATTCAAACGCAGTTGGAGACACGTATGTTTTTGGCGTGGTTCCGATAGGTGGTGCTATCGTACATCCACGTTGATGGAGACTTCAACCCATGAAGGGTAACCGTTGCGCGAGTCCACGGAGGGCTCCACCAAAGAAGGGTCCACGAAGAAGCAACCTTGTCTATCCCACCATGGCCGTCGCCCACGAAGGACTTGCCTCACTAGCGGTAGATCTTCACGAAGTAGGCGATCTCCTTGCCCTTACAAACTCCTTGATTCAACTCCACAATCTTGTCGGAGGCTCCCAAGTGACACCTAGCCCATCTAGGAGACACCACTCTCCAAGAAGTAACAAATGGTGCATTGATAATGAACTCCTTGCTCTTATGGTTCAAATGATAGTCTCCCCAACACTCAACTCTCTCTCATAGGATTTGGATCTGGTGGAAAGAAGATTTGAGTGGAAAGCAACTTGGGGAAGACTAGAGATCAAGATTCATATGGTAGGAATGAAATATCTTGGCCTCAACACATGAGTAGGTGGTTCTCTCTCAGAAATGGTAAGTTGGAAGTGTAGGTTTAGTCGGATGGCTCTCTCCACGAATGAAGAGGAGGTGGAGGGGTATATATAGCCTCCACACAAAATCTAACCGTTACACACAATTTACCAAACTCGGTGGGACCGATTCAACAGACTCGGTCGGACCGATTTAGCAAACCTAGTGAACGTTAGTGATTTTCGGTGGGACTGACATGCAACTCGGTAGGACCGATTAGGTTAGGGTTGGGGCATAACCTAATCTCGGTAAGACCGATTACACAAACTCGGTGAGACCGATTTTGGTAATAAGCTTTCCAGGGAGTTGGTCAGGTAAACTCGGTGGGACCGATTTGCTCTTTTCGGTGGGACCGAAATGTTACAAAAGGGAAACAGAGAGTTTACATTGCAATCTCGGTGGGACCGATCGCTCACTTAAGTTTGACCGAAACATTACGAAGGGAAACAGAGAGATTACAACCCATCTCGGTGAGACCGAGATCCCTATCTGTAGAACCGATTTGCCTAGGGTTTGTGGCTGTGGCTATGACATTTGAACTCGGTGGCGCCGGATAGGAAGAATCGGTGTGACCGATTTTGGCTTTGAGTTTAGGTCATTTGTGGATGTGAGAAAGTAGCTGAGGGTTTTGGAGCATATCACTAAGCACATGAAGCAAGAGGCTCATTAAGCAACACCTCATCCCTCCTTGATAGTATTGGCTTTTCCTGTTGACTCGATGTGATCTTGGATCACTAAAATATAAAATGAAGAGTCTTGAGATAATGAGCTTGAGCCAATCCTTTGTCCTTAGTATTTTGAGGGATCCACATTCATCATCCATGCCATGCCATTCATTGAGCTTTCCTGAAATATATGTCTTGGAATAGCATTAGATCAACGAGCTATATGTTGTTATGAATTACCAAAACCACCTAGAGATAGTTGCACTTTCAATATCCCCCTTTTTGGTAATTGATGACAACATATAGATCAAAGCTTCGACAAATGATAATAAGATTAAAAAACATCGTCGCTTTGAGAAGCATGTGATAAGCAAGAGCTCCCCCTAAATTTGTGCATAGTTTAAGATTTGCTTTGGACTGCAAATGCACATCGAATTAGGCTCATGGATTACTCTTCCATGTCACATACATCTTGGTGGAGCGCTCAAAATGATAAAGATTGAATACATGCACTCATCACCAAGAAAAGTGAATGATCACATAGGATAGATAGGATAATATCATCAAACATGCATAAGTGTAGCTTATGATCAAACACATGATCATCAATGTCTCACAAGAATAGCATAGTATCTCAAGCAATCAAAAGGAAACAAGTTTAAAACCACCAAAGCAAGAGAGAACAAAAGCAACACTCTCTCTCTCTCGAAGCCTATGATCTATACATTTTTCTCCCCCTTTGGCAACAAGTTACCCAAAAGTTCATAGAAAATGCATAGTGCTAGATCGACTCTCAGGCTTGATCTTCAGTTGGTGGTGTCCGGATAACTCCAAGGATGAAGGCTTCAGTTGATGTAGAGGGAGATGGAGTTGTTGGTGCTGGAGCTGGTTGCACTGGAGCTGTAGGAGCTGTGGCTGGTGCAGATGTTGTTGCTCTAGTGTCTGTTACTGGCACTGCAGCTGACCTCTGAGCTCTAGGCACTCTGGCAAATACATTAGTGGTAGTCTTGCCCTTCCTCTCCTGCATGTCATCCTATAGCTGCTCCACAACTGACTGAATCTCAGTTACCTTGACATCAAGATCATAGAATTTTTGTTCCATGATTCTTTCCAAGCTTTCCTGATTCTGAGTTAAGGTGGCCAACCCCTTCTCAATCCTCAGTGTTGATGCTATCAAGTTACCAAGCTGCTCCTGCTTGTTCTTCAAGAAATACTCAGATGCCTCCTCTTGAGTTAGCATCTTGGAAGCCTTCTCCTTCCTTGCCTTCTCCTTCTTCTCTTGAGCTTGAACTGATGATGGTTCATCTTTATTCATGACAACATCATTATCTTCAAAGTCTGGATAGAGAGGAAAATGTTCCCTATCCAATAGATATTTGCCTGTGCCCATCTTTGAGTTAATCAACTCCTGAATCTGAGGGGCATATTCACAACTTCTCTTATGATCTGCTGCAGTCCTCTTAATAGTTTCTACTATAAGGCTCATGACCTTGAATTTCTGAGGCACATCAAACAAATGCAACATGTTGATTGCATGCCCTCTGATCATGTTGTGGTCACCAGACTTAGGCAATAGAGTGTGCCTTAGGATCCAGTTGATTGTAGGAGCCCTGACATAAGAAAGTGGACTGATCCAAAAGAGAAAGTCTCTAGGGCTTTGTCTCGGATCTCCTTGTACATATGTTCCATGGTATTATGTCCCATTTTCTTCTTGGCATATACATCCAGGTCATCATCATTTTCCTTTAGGGCATTTATTAGATTTTCCCACTCCACAACAGTTGACTGGTACCTTGTACCTTCAGACATCCAAACTATCCTTCCATCTGGATAGAAGTGTGTTGTGGAGTAGAATTGCATAACGAGTTCATCATTCCAGTTTGTGAGCTTCTGCCCAACAAAATCTGCAACTCCACAAGCAACAAAACTGTCTTGTACTCCTGGATAGTGTTCTTCATTTTCCTTCATGTAGGTCCAGTCGACCCACCTCATATCACACACAATGGGATTTTTGTCCAACAAGATTGTCTCATAGAAGTCCTGTTGTTCCTTTGTATGGAACCTGTAATCAACAACAGTTCTTCTCCTTGTGGCATATGGATCTGCCATCCTCCATAGCCTCAACCCTGAATCTTTTCTAATGTTCATGTCCTCAGCTACAGGATGGGCATCATTATGGTCTGGTATCTTGGGCTTGAGCTTCCTCAGAACTTGTCCTTCTTCATCTTCCTCCTCACCAACCTCAGGCACTAGGGCCTTGTTCTTCTCAGCAGCTGGAATACTCCTGGTATTCCTCTTTGGTGCAGACTTGGCCTTGGGGGCAGCTTTGGGTGCTTCCTTGGGCTTAGATGTTGCAGCCCCTGATCTAATAGCATCTCCCATAAGCTTTGGTGCCTTTGGTGCTGGTGCAGCAAGCTCTTCTTCTTCCATCATGGAAGGTTGCCCAACAATTCTGGCCATGGTCTTCTTGACCCTTTCCTTCCTTTTCTTTCCTTCAGCAGCTGGCTCTTCAGGCATCTCAGGCAGTTGAGTTGATGCTCTGGCTTTGGACATTGGTTGTCTCCCTGCAGGCCTTTTGATCTTCATGCCTGGCTTTACTACAGTTGAACTAAGCACCTTCTTGTGCACTACCTTCTTGGAAGTAGCTTCTTCCTCTTCAGCTCTATAATCCTCAGCTTCAGAGTCTAAAGTTCTTTTCTTCCTTTGCCTGGTAGCAGCCTTAGGCAGGTTGCTAGGAGTGCTCCTGCTGCCTTCATCTGAAGTGCTGGAGGGACTAGTGCCCTCACTCATTTGCATCTGCCCTTCTGACCTGTTCTAACTATCACTCTGGTCTGACATGCTGTAAACACTGACTGCTGACCCTGTGAAGAGTTATAGATGAGATGGAGTGGATGAGCATCACAAAATGCAAAGATTTTTGCAAAAGAATGATTCAAAAATTCAGTTTTAGTTTTCCACAGAAAGCATTTCGGATCAACCGATTCTCAAACTCGGTGATACCGAAGCAGTTTTGGAACCTAAATTGATGAACTCGGTTGGACCGAGTCACAGTTCGGTGGCACCGAGACTGCTAGGGTTTCACAAAGTCCTAAAATCGGACGCACCGATTAGCAATTCTCGGTCAGACCTAGAGTTACTAGTGCAATGGCATAAGCCAAATCGGTGGGACCGAGTTTTTCAACTCGGTGGGTCCGAGATGGTTTCGGTGGAAACCTAACCCTAAATTTTCAAATCTCATCTAATCTACGGATTGCATTGACTAGATCGGAGTGTTTCAATCGTGGCAAGAATCAATAAGAACACAATGTGCTAGGAATAGGACGAGGATAGCACAGTGATTGAGTCCATACCCTAGCTTGGCGATGAACTTGCTACGATGACAACGGCGGGGTTGAATTCCGTTGACGGCGGCGGAGACCAGCGACAGGAGGCGGCTGGCGACGAGGAGACGATCCGGAGACCTTGGAGGCAGAGCGAGCTATTGCGCGGGCGAAGGGTTTCAGAGAAATTTCCAAATTTTGCCTGTGACTATATATAG
This sequence comes from Triticum dicoccoides, assembly GCF_002162155.2. Taxonomy (NCBI): domain Eukaryota; kingdom Viridiplantae; phylum Streptophyta; class Magnoliopsida; order Poales; family Poaceae; genus Triticum; species Triticum dicoccoides. The sequence continues at coordinate 332,310,397 of NC_041385.1, read as the reverse complement.
CACGACCCTGTCGGTGTGACCGAGTGGAACAACTCGATGGCACCGAGATGCATAACTGTGTTCAGTTACAGCAACTCGGTGTGACCAAAAAGTTCAAATTGGTTGCATCGAGATTGAAAACCTAGATCGACTTAGTGATCTCGGTAGGACCGAAATGGAGGAATCGGTCAGACCGAGAATCACAAAGAAGTTTTGGAAGTTTAAGTCTATGAAGAATCGGGGACTCCGAGTGCTCCTCACACAGAGTGGTTTGAATCTGACTTGATGAAATTTTGTGATGTAGCATGAATAGAGTTTGAGACAAGAAAAGCATAGATAGCTAGAGAAAGTTCTTAGGCATTCTTGTCCATCCACTTGGCCAAAAGAAGGAAGAACCAAACAATCAAAACAACAAGTGGATGTCCTTGAATGAGTAAAATATGCACCAACATGCTCACACAATAAGATGGCAAATGAAATATGTGGCAAAGGATGCACAACCAATTCTAGCATCTATCAAACAATTGGCGATGACTAGGTCATCTATATATGAGTATATTGACTTAGGAGTCAAATGATAAACTTTTGATCATAGGTCATACTCATCGTTTAAGCCCAAGTGGGGTTACCACTTTTACATAATGCATTGATGTGTTCACACCATTAGAGTTGCTTTGAATGAAGTCTTAGAGTTAAGCTCCCCCTAGATGTGAGATCCCCTTTTAGAGGGATGAACTAACCTTGGGTTTTGTCGATGATGACTTCATGTAGGTGTTGAAGATGTGGATGCTCAATGTTGATGTAGATCATTTGGAGCAATCCATTGGAGTGAGTTGCACTTTCAACATACCTACATGGGTTAGTCCCACAAGGAACAAACAAGAATATCCATAGACATAGAGTGATGCACACACAAGATGATGTCCATAAAAACATTAGGTTACCTTGTTCCTTGCCTTACCAACATGAGGGTTTGTGACTCCTTGAACTAGTGCAAGATGTGGAAGTTGATTGCACTTGTCCTTGCCATAATAATATGAGTGAAGAATGTTGGCGGAGTCACCCTCAAGAACTCTCTAGTTCTTCTTCTTCGGGATCCACATCATCTTGATGGGAATCCTTGGAGTTGTAGTTGTACTTGATGAAGTAGAACTTGACGTAGTCTTGGTAATCCACTTGACCGAGGCCTTGGGTGCTTCTTCAAATGTATCAATCTCTTCTTGAAGCTTGTCCTTGCCTTTATGGTCTTGTGGTGGAAGATCATCTTGAGCTTGTGTTCCCTTGAAGGAAGTAGGATCATACTTCTCTTGTTGAGGAACAAACTTCGTCTTGGGGTATTGATCTTCTTCCCACTCAACTCCATTGGCATTGAACTTTCGTTCAAAACCAACACCTTGATTCTTCCGGTGCCTTCCTTGCTTGCGTACAATTTCCTCGAATTGCTTACTCCCGGCAAGGCTCTTGTAAACACCTTTCTCTATAATTCCCTTCAATAAGCTATTTTCTTGCTCAGGTGTAACTTGGCTAAGAGAATCATTAGTGGAATCAAGAGAACTACTAGAAGCAACAATATTGGATTTGACATTATTATTGTTACTACTAGAGGAAGTATCTTTATTGTACTTGTTACTAGACATGACTTGAGGCATGTAAGTAGATAGGAGTAAACGTTTGGCAATGTAAGAAGAACTTTTCTTACGGATATCATCATTGATTGTTTTTAAGAACTCATGCTCTTGCTCAAGATTGAGCTTTTCAAAGCGTAACTTCTCATGAGCCCTTAAAAGTTCTCGATGATTTTCGAAGATAGTTTCATGAGCTAACTTACGAGTGTTTAGTTCTTTAGTTAGAAGCTCAATCTTATTATCATTGTCATTCGTTTTATCTTGATTAGCATGATTAATTGACGTTTCATCATAGTATTCATCACTAGAGTTGTCAACAAGTAAATCATCATCCACAAGTAAGTCATCTTCATCACTATTGAAATCAACATACTCAGGATGTGTTACCTTTGGACCTTTGTGTTGGGGAACGTTGCATAAAATAAAAAAATTCTACGTTCACCAAGATCCATCTATGAGTTCATCTAGCAACGAGAGAGAGAGATGCATCTACATACCCTTGTAGATCGCGTGCGAAAGCGTTCAAGAGAACGGGGTTGAGGCAGTCATTCTTGTCGTGATCCAAATCACCGGAGATCCTAGCGCCGAACGGACGGCACCTCCGCATTCAACACACGTACGGTCAGCGTGACGTCTCCTCCGTCTTGATCCAGCAAGGGGGAAGGAGAGGTTGATGAAGATCCAGAAGCACGACAGCGTGGTGGTGGATGCAGCAGGGCTCCGGCAGGGCTTCACCAAGCAACTACAGGAGGAGGATGAGGTGTAGCAGGGGGAGGGAGGCGCCAAGACTCAGGGTGCGGCTGCCCTCCCTCTCCCTCCTTTATATAGGCCCCCTGGGGGGGCGCCAGCCCTGGAGATGGGAATCTCCCAAGGGGGCGGCGGCCAGGGGGGTGGAGTGCCCCCCAAGGCAAGTGGTGCGCCCCCCACCCTAGGGTTTCCAACCCTAGGCGCAGGGGGGCCCAAGGGGGGGCGCACCAGCCCACTAGGGGCTGGTTCCCCTCCCACTTCAGCCCACGGGGCCCTCCGGGATAGGTGGCCCCACCCGGTGGACCCCCGGGACCCTTCCGGTGGTCCCGGTACAATACCGGTGGACCCCGAAACTTTCCCGATGGCCGAAACAACACTTCCTATATATAATTCTTTACCTCCAGACCATTCCGGAACTCCTCGTGACATCCGGGATCTCATCCGGGACTCCGAACAACTTTCAGTATGCTGCATACTCATATTCATACAACCCTAGCGTCATTGAACCTTAAGTGTGTAGACCCTACGGGTTCGGGAGAGACGCAGACATGACCGAGACGACTCTCCGGTCAATAACCAACAGCGGGATCTGGATTCCCATGTTGGCTCCCACATGCTCCTCGATGATCTCATCAGATGAACCACGATGTCGAGGATTCAATCAACCCCGTAAACAATTCCCTTTGTCAATCGATACGTTACTTGCCCGAGACTCGATCGTCGGTATACCAATACCTCGTTCAGTCTCGTTAACGGCAAGTCACTTTACTCGTACCGTAATGCATGATCCCTTGACCAGACACTTGGTCACTTTGAGCTCATTATGATGATTCATTACCGAGTGGGCCTAGAGATACCTCTCCGTCATACGGAGTGACAAATCCCATTCTCGATTCGTGTCAATCCAAGAGACACTTTCGGAGATACCTATAGTGCACCTTTATAGTCACCCAGTTACGTTGTGACGTTTGGTACACCCAAAGCACTCCTACGGTATCCAGGAGTTACACGTTCTCATGGTCTATGGAAAAGATACTTGACATCGGAAAAGCTCTAGCAAACGAACTACACGATCTTGTGCTATGCTTAGGATTGGGTCTTGTCCATCACATCATTCTCTTAATGATGTGATCCTATTATCAACGATATCTAATGTCCATAGTCAGGAAACCATGACTATCTGTTGATCAACGAGCTAGTCAACTAGAGGCTTACTAGGGACATATTATGGTCTATGTATTCACACATGTATTACGATTTCTGGATAATACAATTATAGCATGAATAAAGACAATTATCATGAACAAGGAAATATAATAATAATCCTTTTATTATTACATCTAGGGCATATTTCCAACAGTCTCCCACTTGCACTAGAGTCAATAATCTAGTTACATTGTGATGAATCGAACACCCATAGAGTTCTGGTGTTGATCATGTTTTGTTCGCGAAAGAGGTTTATTCAATGGATCTGCGACATTCAGATCCGTATGTACTTTGCAAATATCTATGTCTCCATCTTGAACATTTTCACGGATGGAGTTGAAACGACGCTTGATGTGCCTGGTCTTCTTGTGAAACCTGGGCTCCTTGGCAAGGGCAATAGCTCTAGTGTTGTCACAGAAGAGAGTGATTGGCCCCGACGCATTGGGTATGACTCCTAGGTCGGTGATGAACTCCTTCATCCATATTGCTTCATGTGCTGCCTCCGAGGCTGCCATGTACTCCGCTTCACATGTAGATCCCGCCACGACGCTCTGCTTGCAACTGCACCAGCTTACTGCTCCACGATTCAACATATACACGTATCCGGTTTGTGACTTAGAGTCATCCAGATCTGTGTCGAAGCTAGCATCGACGCAACCCTTTACGACGAGCTCTTCGTCACCTCCATAAACGAGAAACATGTCCTTTGTCCTTTTCAGGTACTTCAGGATATTCTTGACCGCTGTCCTGTGTTCCTTGCCGGGATTACTTTGGTACCTTCCTACCAAACTTACGGCAAGGTTTACATCAGGTCTGGTACACAACATGGAATACATAATAGATCCTATGGCTGAGGCATAGGGGATGACACTCATCTCTTGTTTATCTTTTGCTGTGGTCAGGCATTGAACCGAGCTCAATCTCACACCTTGCAATACAGGCAAGAACCCTTTCTTGGACTGATCCATTTTGAACTTCTTCAAAATCTTATCAAGGTATGTGCTTTGTGAAAGTCCTATGAGGTGTCTCAATCTATCCCTATAGATCTTGATGCCTAATATGTAAGCAGCTTCTCCAAGGTCCTTCATTGAAAAACACTTACTCAAGTAGGCATTAATGCTGTCCAAGAATTCTATATCATTTCCCATAAAAAGTATGTCATCTACATATAATATGAGAAATGCTACAGAGCTCCCACTCACTTTCTTGTAAACGCAGGCTTCTCCATAAGTCTGCATAAACCCAAACGCTTTGATACTCTCATCAAAGCGAATGTTCCAACTCCGAGATGCTTGCACCAGCCCATAAATGGATCGCTGGAGCTTGCATACTTTGTTAGCATTCTTAGGATCGACAAAACCTTCCGGCGGCATCATATACAACTCTTCCTTAAGATAACCGTTAAGGAATGCCGTTTTGATGTCCATCTGCCATATCTCATAATCATAGTATGCGGCAATTGCTAACATGATTCGGACGGACTTAAGCTTTGCTACGGGAGAAAAAGTCTCATCGTAGTCAACCCCTTGAACTTGTCGATAACCCTTAGCAACAAGTCGAGTTTTATAGATGGTGACATTACCATCCGCGTCCGTCTTCTTCTTGAAGATCCATTTGTTTTCTATCGCTCGCCGATCATCGGGCAAGTCAGTCAAAGTCCATACTTTTTTTTCATACATGGATTCTATCTCGGACTGCATGGCTTCTAGCCATTTGTTGGAATCTGGGCCCGCCATCGCTTCCTCATAGTTCGAAGGTTCACCGCTGTCTAACAACATGATTTCCAGGACAGGGTTGCCATACCACTCTGGTGTGGAACGTGTCCTCGTGGACCTACGAAGTCCAGTAGCAACTTGATCCGAAGTACCTTGATCATCATCATTAATTTCCTCTCCAGTCGGTGTAGGCACCACAGGAACATTTTCCTGAGCTGCAGTACTTTCTGTTTCAAGAGGCAGTACTTCATCGAGTTCTACTTTCCTCCCACTTACCCCTTTTGAGAGAAACTCTTTTTCCAGAAAGGATCCGTTCTTGGCAACAAAGATCTTGCCTTCGGATCTAAGGTAGAAGGTATACCAAATGGTTTCCTTGGGGTATCCTATGAAGACGCATTTTCCGACTTGGGTTCGAGCTTTTCAGGTTGAAGTTTCTTGACATAAGCATCGCATCCCCAAACTTTTAGAAACGACAGCTTAGGTTTCTTCCCAAACCATAATTCATACGGTGTCGTCTCAACGGATTTATACGGTGCCCTATTTAAAGTGAATGTAGCTGTCTCTAGAGCGTATCCCCAAAATGATAGCGGTAAATCGGTAAGAGACATCATAGATCGCACCATATCCAATAGAGTGTGATTACGACGTTCGGACACACCGTTACGCTGAGGTGTTCCAGGCGGCGTGAGTTGTGAAACAATTCCACATTTTCTTAAGTGTGTACCAAATTCGTGACTTAAATATTCTCCTCCACGATCTAATCGTAAGAATTTTATCTTTTGTTCACGTTGATTCTCTACCTCATTCTGAAATTCCTTGAACTTTTCAAAGGTCTCAGACTTGTGTTTCATCAAGTAGACATACCCATATCTACTTAAGTCATCAGTGAGAGTGAGAACATAACGATATCCTCCGCGAGCCTCAACGCTCATTGGACCGCAAACATCGGTATGTATGATTTCCAATAAGTTGGTTGCTCGCTCCATTGTTCCAGAGAACAAAGTCTTGGTCATTTTGCCCATGAGGCATGGTTCGCATGTGTCAAATGATTCATAATCGAGAGACTCTAAAAGTCCATCAGCATGGAGCTTCTTCATGCACTTGACACCAATGTGACCAAGGCGGCAGTGCCACAAGTATGTGGGACTATCGTTATCAACTTTACATCTTTTGATATTCACACTATAAATATGTGTAACATTACGCTCGATATTCATTAAGAATAAACCATTGACCATCGGGGCATGACCATAAAACATATCTCTCATATAAATAAAACAACCATTATTCTCGGATTTAAATGAGTAGCCATCTCGTATTAAACGAGATCCAGATACAATGTTCATGCTCAAACTTGGCACTAAATAACAATTATTGAGGTTTAAAAATAATCCCGTAGGTAAATGTAGAGGTAGCGTGCCGACGGCGATCACATCGACCTTGGAACCATTCCCGACGTGCATCGTCACCTCATCCTTCGCCAGTCTCCGCTTATTCCGCAGCTCCTGCTGTGAGTTACAAATATGAGCAACGGCACCGGTATCAAATACCCAGGAGTTACTACGAGTACTGGTAAGGTACACATCAATTACGTGTATATCACATATACCTTTAGTGTTGCCGGCCTTCTTGTCCGCTAAGTATTTGGGGCAGTTCCGCTTCCAGTGACCCTTCCTTTTGCAATAAAAGCACTTAGCCTCAGGCTTGGGTCCATTCTTTGACTTCTTCCCGGCAACTGGCTTACCGTGCGCGGCAACATCTTTGCCGTCCTTCTTGAATTTCTTCTTACCCTTGCCCTTCTTGAACTTAGTGGTCTTATTGACCATCAACACTTGATGTTCTTTCTTTATTTCAACCTCTGCTGACTTCAGCATTGAAAATACTTCAGGAATGGTCTTCACCATCCCCTGCATATTATAGTTCATCACAAAGCTCTTGTAGCTCGGTGGGAGCGACTGAAGGATTCTGTCAATGACCGCCTCGTCCGGGAGGTTAATGTCCAGCTAGGACAGGCGGTTGTGCAACCCAGACATTTTGAGTATGTGCTCACTGACAGAACTATTTTCCTCCATTTTACAACTATAGAACTTGTCGGAGACTTCATATCTCTCGACCCGGGCATGAGCTTGAAAAACCATTTTCAGCTCCTCGAACATCTCATATGCTCCGTGTTGCTCAAAACTCTTTTGGAGCCCAGGTTCTAAGCTATAAAGCATGCCGCACTGAACGAGGGAGTAATCATCAGCACGTGACTGCCAAGCGTTCATAACGTCTTGGTTCTCTGGGATGGGTGCTTCACCTAGCGGTCCTTCTAGGACATATGCTTTCTTGGCTGCTATGAGGAGGATCCTTAGGTTCCGAACCCAGTCCGAATAGTTGCTGCCATCATCTTTCAGCTTGGTTTTCTCTAGGAACGCGTTGAAGTTCATGTTGACATGAGCATTGGCCATTTGATCTACAAGACATATTTTGCAAAGATTTTAAACTAAGTTCATGATAACTAAGTTCATCTAATCAAATTATTTAATGAACTCCCACTCAGATTGACATCCCTCTAGTCATCTAAGTGTTACACGATCCGAGTCGACTAGGCCGTGTCCGATTATCACGTGAGACGGACTAGTCATCATCGGTGAACATCTCCATGTTGATCGTATCTTCCATACGACTCATGTTCGACCTTTCGGTCTCGTGTGTTCCGAGGCCATGTCTGTACAGGCTAGGCTCCTCAAGTTAACCCTAAGTGTTTTGCATGTGTAAAACTGTCTTACACCCGTTGTATGTGAACGTAAGGATCTATCACACCCGATCATCACGTGGTGCTTCGAAACGACGAACTTTAGCAACGGTGCACAGTTAGGGGGAACACTTTCTTGAAATTATTATAAGGAATCATCTTATTTACTACCGCCGTTCTAAGTAAACAAGATGCATAAAACATAATAAACACCACATGCAATTATATAAAGTAGTGACATGATATGGCCAATATCATATAGCTCCTTCGATCTCCATATTTGGGGCTCCATGATCATCTTCGTCACCGGCATGACACCATGATCTCCATCATCGTGCCTCCATGAAGTTGCTCGCCAACTATTACTTCTACTACTATAGCTAACGGTTTAGCAATAAAGTAAAGTAATTACATGGCATTAAATCATTGACACACAGGTCATACAATAATTAAGACAACTCCTATGGCTCCTGTCGGTTGTCATACTCATCGACATGCAAGTTGTGATTCCTATTACAAGAACATGATCTCATACATCACAATATATCATTCATCATTCATCACAACTTCTGGCCATATCACATCACATGACAATTGCTGCAAAAACAAGTTAGACGTCCTCTAATTGTTGTTGCATATTTTATGTGGCTGCAATTGGGTTCTAGCAAGAACATTTTCTTACCTCGAATAACCACAACGTGATTTTGTCAACTTCTATTTACCATTCATAAGGACCCTTTTCATCGAATCCGCTCCAACTAAAGTAGGAGAGACAGACACCCGCTAGCCACCTTATGCAACTAGTGCATGTCAGTCGGTGGAACCTGTCTCACGTAAGCGTACGTGTAAGGTCGATCCGGGCCGCTTCAACCCACAATACCGCCGACGCAAGAAAAGACTAGTAGTGGAAAGCAAGTTGACAAGATATACGCCCATAACAGATTTGTGTTCTACTCGTGCAATAGAGAACTACGCATAGACCTAGCTCATGATGCCACTGTTGGGGAACGTTGCATAAAATAAAAAATTTCTACATTCACCAAGATCCATCTATGAGTTCATCTAGCAACGAGAGAGAGAGAGAGATGCATATACATACCCTTGTAGATCGCGTGCGGAAGCGTTCAAGAGAACGGGGTTGAGAGAGTCGTTCTCGTCGTGATCCAAATCACCGGAGATCCTAGCGCCGAACGAACGGCACCTCCACGTTCAAGACACGTATGGTCAGCGTGACGTCTCCTCCATCTTGATCCAGCAAGGGGGAAGGAGAGGTTGATGAAGATCCAGCAGCACGACGGCGTGGTGGTGGATGCACCAGGGCTCCGGCAGGGCTTCGCCAAGCAACTACGTGAGGAGGATGAGGTGTAGCAGGGGGAGGGAGGCGCCAAGACTCAGGGTGCGGCTGCCCTCCCTCCCCCCTCCTTTATATAGGCCCCCTGGGGGGGCGCCGGCCCTGGAGATGGGAATCTCCCAAGGGGGCGGCGGCCAGGGGGGTGGAGTGCCCCCCAAGGCAAGTGGTGCGCCCCCCACCCTAGGGTTTCCAACCCTAGGCGCAGGGGGGCGCAAGGGGGTCGCACCAGCCCACTAGGGGCTGGTTCCCCTCCCACTTCAGCCCATGGGGCCCTTCGGGATAGGTGGCCCCACCCGGTGGACCCCCGGGACCCTTCTGGTGGTCCCGGTACAATACCGGTGGACCCCGAAACTTTCCCGATGGCCGAAACAGCACTTCCTATATATAATTCTTTACCTCCGGACCATTCCGGGTCTCCTTGTGACGTCCGAGATCTCATCTGGGACTCCGAACAACTTTCGGTATGCTGCATACTCATATTCATACAACCCTAGCATCACCGAACCTTAAGTGTGTAGACCCTACGGGTTCGGGAGACACGTAGACATGACCGAGACGACTCTCCGGTCAATAACCAATAGCGGGATCTGGATACCCATGTTGGCTCCCACATGCTCCTCGATGATCTCATCGGATGAACCACGATGTCGAGGATTCAATCAACCCTGTAAACAATTCCCTTTGTCAATCGGTACGTTCCTTGCCCGAGACTCGATCGTCGGTATCCCAATACCTCGTTCAGTATCGTTACCGGCAAGTCACTTTACTCATACCATAATGCATGATCCCGTGACCAGACACTTGGTCACTTTGAGCTCATTATGTTGATGCATTACCGAGTGGGCCCAGAGATACCTCTCCGTCATACGGAGTGACAAATCCCAGTCTCGGTCCGTATCAACCCAACAGACACTTTCAGAGATACCTGTAGTGCACCTTTATAGTCACCCAGTTACGTTGTGACGTTTGGTACACCCAAAGCACTCCTACGGTATCCGGGAGCAACACGATCTCATGGTCTAAGGAAAAGATACTTGACATTGGAAAAGCTCTAGCAAACGAACTACACGATCTTGTGCTAGGCTTAGGATTGGGTCTTGTCCATCACATCATTCTCTTAATGATGTGATCCCGTTATCAACGACATCTAATGTCCATAGTCAGGAAACCATGACTATCTGTTGATCAACGAGCTAGTCAACTAGAGGCTTACTAGGGACATATTATGGTCTATGTATTCACACGTGTATTACGATTTCCGGATAATACAATTATAGCATGAATAAAGACAATTATCATGAACAAGGAAATATAATAATAATCCTTTTATTATTTCCTCTAGGGCATATTTCCAACACTTTGGCCATGAAGCATCTTCCAATTCCTTCATTTGGTGAATCAAATATGTCGTAGGAGTTGGTTGACACAAGTGCTAGACCGGCAACACCTTCATCTTGAGTATATTCGTAGTCGAAGTGATAGCTTCTCTCGGAGTGTTTGTCGGAGTCGGAGCCGGAAACCCATTCACCAACATGAGCTTGATGTCTTCGTTTTGTGTAGCTCCTTGATGACTTGTCCTTCCTTTCCGACTCTTTGCTTCTCCGTGAGGGTCTTCGTTCATAAGGATTATCTCTACTCCTCCTCTCTCTTGGTGGTGATTCTTCTCTTCTACTTCTTCCTTTTGGAGAATCTTCTCTTCTTTTGTAGGGTGTCGTACACTCATTGGAATAGTGTCCAGGCCTCCCACAATTGTAGCAATTGCGCTCTCGACTGTAAGATCTTTTGTCATGGTAAGACCTTGACTTGGAGCTTCTTTCTTTTCTTCTACTTTTGTAGAATTTGTTGAAGTTCTTCACCATTAAGCTCAATTCTTTATTGAAGGTTTGTTTCTCACTTGATGATGTGGGGGCTTCACTTGAGGCTTTGTAAGCACCACTTGAATTGTTGTGAAGTTCCTCCTTAACTTTGAGTGACATCTCATGAGCAACAATCCTTCCAATGACTTCCGTTGCCTTGAGATCTTTGTAGTTTGGCATCATTTGGATCAATGTGCACACGGTATCATACTTTCCATCTAATGCTCTTAGGATCTTCTTGATGATAAATCTGTCGGTCATCTCTTCACTCCCTAAGCCGGCAATCTCATTTGTAATAAGAGCAAGCCTAGAGTACATTTCAGCGACACCTTCACCATCCATCATTTTGAACTTGTCAAGCTGACATTGGAGCATATCCAACTTGGATTCCTTGACGGATTCGGTACCTTCGTGCATATCAATCAATGTGTCCCAAATTCCCTTTGCATTCTCAAGACGGCTGATTTTGTTGAATTCTTCGGGGCACAATCCGTTGAAGATGATATCACAGGCTTGAGCGTTGTATTGCAGCACCTTCAATTATTCTGCAATAGCTTCACGGTTCGGCTCTCTCCCATAAAAGAATCCACCTTGCAAGCCAGTAAAAATAAGAGCCCAAACGGCGGGGTTATGTCCGAGAATATGCATTTTCATCTTATGCTTCCAACTAGCAAAATTAGTACCATCAAAGTAAGGACCTCTACGGTGATAATTTCCCTCGCTAGACGCCATACTCTCCTAGGTTGTGAAACCAAGGCTATGACCACCAAAAGCTATGGAAATCAAAGCAAATGGAGACCAAAGCTCTGATACCACTTGTAGGACCTTGAAGTATGTCTAGAGGGGGTGATTAGACTACTTGACCAATTAAAAACTTAACCTTTTCCCCATTTTAGAGTTTGGCAGATTTTAGTTATCTTAGGACAAGTTAAGCAATCATCAGACAATTCAAGCAAGCATGCAAATAGTATATAGGCAGCGGAAATTAAAGCATGCAACTTGCAAGAAAGTAAAGGGAAGGGTTTGGAGGATTCAAACGCCGTTGGAGACACGGATGTTTTTGGCGTGGTTCCGATAGGTGGTGCTATCGTACATCCACATTGATGGAGACTTCAACCCATGAAGGGTAGTGGTTGCGTGAGTCCACGGAGGGCTCCACCCAAGAAGGGTCCACGAAGAAGCAACCTTGTGTATCCCACCATGGCCGTCGCCCACGAAGGACTTGCCTCACTAGCGGTAGATCTTCACGAAGTAGGTGATCTCCTTGCCCTTAAAAACTCCTTGGTTCAACTCCACAATCTTGTCGGAGGCTCCCAAGTGACACCTAGCCAATCTAGGAGACACCACTCTCCAAGAAGTAACAAATGGTGCATTGATGATGAACTCCTTGCTCTTGTGCTTCAAATGATAGTCTCCCCAACACTCAACTCTCTCTCATAGGATTTGGATCTGGTGGAAAGAAGATTTGAGTGGAAAGCAACATGGGGAAGGCTAGAGATCAAGATTCATATGGTAGGAACGGAATATCTTGGCCTCAACACATGAGTAGGTGGTTCTCTCTCAGAAATGGTAGGTTGGAAGTGTAGGTTTATTCTGATGGCTCTCTCCACGAATGAAGTGGAGGTGGAGGAGTATATATAGCCTCCACACAAAATCTAATCGTTACCCACAATTTACCAAACTTGGTGGGACCGATTCAACAGACTCGGTCGGACCGATTTAGTAAACCTAGTAACCGTTAGTGATTTTCGGTGGGACTGACATGCAACTCGGTAGGACCGATTCGGTTAGGGTTAGGGCATAACGTAATCTCGGTAAGACCTATTACACAAACTCGGTGAGACCGATTTTGGTAATAAGCTTTCCAGAGAGTTGGTCAGGTAAACTCGGTGGGACCGATTTGATCTTTTCGATGGGACCAAAATGTTACAAAAGGGAAACAGAGAGTTTACATTGCAATCTTGGTGGGATCGATCGCTCACTTTGGATTGACTGAAACGTTACGAAGGGAAACAGAGAGATTACAATCCCATCTCGGTGAGACCGAGATCCCTATCGGTAGAACCGATTTGCCTAGGGTTTGTGGCTGTGACTATGACATTTGAACTCGGTGGCGCCGGATAGGAAGAATCGGTGTGACCGATTTTGGCTTTGAGTTTAGGTCATTTGTCGATGTGAGAAAGTAGCTGAGTGTTTTGGAGCATATCACTAAGCACATGAAGCAAGAGGCTCATTAAGCAACACCTCATCCCTCCTTGATAGTATTGGCTTTTCCTATAGACTCAATGTGATCTTGGATCACTAAAATATATAATGAAGCGTCTTGAGCTAATGAGCTTGAGCCAATACTTTGTCCTTAGTATTTTGAGGGATCCACTTTCATCATCCATGCCATGCCATTCATTGAGCTTTCCTGAAATATATGTCTTGGAATAGCATTAGGTAAATGAGCTATATGTTGTTATGAATTACCAAAACCACCTAGGGATAGTTGCACTTTCAACCGCGACCAACGCCAGGTTCTTCGGGAGCGAGTTCATGAAGATGCTCGAACTACCATCTAGCGCCGGCGCGACGCGCGCCACCAGTTGGATAGGCGGGCGGGGCCCACTACGGACCACCCAGCACCAGGAGGCTACGGTGGCCTACCCTACGAGGTAGGTTGTCTGGCCTTCACCAGTGAGCTGCGGCAATTCCAGTGGCCCTCCCACCGCATGTTCAAACCCGATGTTGGCGAAAAGTACAACAACAAGACTCACCCGTCGGAGCTCCTCAGCATCTACACTATCGCGATGCAAGCTGCTGGGGCCCACGATGACAAGGTGCTTGCCAATTACTTTCCGTTGGCACTTAAGCCCAATGTTATGTCATGGTTGATGCACTTGCCGGTAAACTCCATTTCTTCTTGGGAGGATCTGTGTCATGAGTTTGTTGGCGCCTTTAACGGAGGCCACCAAGCTCATGTCCAGGCAAGTGATCTGCATATCATCCCCCAGAAGGAAGGAGAAAACTTGCGCAAGTACATCCAAAGGTTCAGCCGAGTGCAGTACAACATCCCTGACGCTCATCCTGCCACCGTGATCAGTACATTCCATCAGAATGCACACAATCGTAAGATGTGTGAGGAGCTGGCAATGAACAAGGTCAGGGATGTGGCCGAACTTTATATTCTGGCCGATCGATGCACTCGCGCTGAAGAGGGAAGGAAGTACCCCGGCAAAGACGCCGGCGCGGAAACCGACACCTCGGATGATACCGCCGCCCCGACGAAGAAGGGCCGGTGCCGTAATAGGAAGCGCGGTGGCAAGACCGTGCTTGCCGTCGAGGGATCCGATGACACCGGTGCCACCAAGAAGCCCAATGCAAGTAACCCTGGCAAGGAGGTTGACGGGTGTGCCGCTTACCGGGCCTTGGTGGCTGCCGAAAAGCCAGGAGGCTCCGACAAGCAGTATTGCAAGATCCACCGCACCAAAGGCCACGATCTCCAGAACTACCGGCAAGTAGAGCTGCTCGCTGAGAAGCACAAAGCCGAGTAGGAGCGGTGGGACAAAGAGAAGGATCAAGAGGGTGCCGAAGTGTCACATACCCAGTTCAGGCCTTGCTTGTTTAGCTTAGCATCCATGCATCATGTTTAAATTTTATGAAACTTGAAATGGGGGCTGATAAACCCTAGCAACTAATGAATTCAACTAGGGTCAAAATAAAATCTTTTTCAATAAACCCAAAATGCCCTCTGGAAATGTTCATGATTTCTGGTAAAGGTGAAAACGTCTGCCAAAAATGATGCACATATTTTTAGGCCATTCTGGATATTTGAATTAAATGATTACTTATTTGCATTTGGGTATTTAAATACTATAAAATATTTTAAATGCCCAAATAATCCCAAACTGAAATGTTTACTGTAGGATATATTTCTAACAGTGGTCATGAGCAGTTGCATGAATTTTGGGATTGATTTAGTATTTTTAATAAAGCCACAAAGCTGCAGAAAAATAGAAAACAGAATTTAGAAAAAGAAAGGACTTACCGGAGCAACTTACCTGCACAGCCCACCACTGTAGCAACCCAACCGGGCAAAGCCAGTGCGGCCCAGCTCCTGTGCTGGCAGCCCACCTGTGCGGCCCAGCCCACCAGGCGCCTCCCCCTGTCGCCTTCCTCCTCGTGCCAGTAGGCAGAGGAGGGACACCGTGACGCCACCGAGCTCGCCACGCCACCACCCTGCCTGGCTGCCTCCTCCTCTACCTGGGCGTCTCCCGCAGCTCCACGCCACCCCCTGGAACCCCCTCGCACTCTCCCTCTTCCCCAACTTCTCCTCTGCTCTCTCTCCCTCTCTGCCCGAGCGGAGCTCGTCGCCACCGACGCCGTTCGTCGCGACCACAGCCACCGCCCCGCCTCGCCGACGCTCCAGAAAGCTCCGCCTCGTCTCCCTCTTCATCCTCACCCAGACGAAAGGCGCCGGAAGCCCCTGGATGCCGCTAGCTCCGCCGTTTCCCTCGTCGGCCACCGAGGATCGCCGTCGTCAAATTCGTCGCCGTTCGGCCTTCCCCGAGCTCGCCGTCCACCTCTACGGCACCCACGTGAGCTCCTCCGTCGTTTCCCCCTCTCCCCTGACTTGTTTTCTTCCTCTAACACCGATACCCGTCGGAGCCGAGAGCTATTCGCCGCCGGCCATGTCGCCGCTGTAGCCACCATTGCCTAGAGCTGCAACCGAGCACGCAGCCGTGCTCAGTGCACCCCCAGGAGGCCATAGCACCCATCCGCACCCTCTGCTGTGCTCCCTAACGCCGACCCCGAGCTCGCCCGAACTCCGGCCGCCGCCGTGAGCTCGACTCCAGCGAGTACAGCGCACCCCGCCCGCTCCTTCCTGCTCCGTTGGATGCGGAAGAGCACGGGCTCCCTTCTGGTGGTCTCCCCGCATCTAAACGCAGCCCCTAGCGCCGCCCAGTAGCAGCTCCGCCGCGCGGAATGGTCGCCGTCGGCCAAACTCCGGCGAGCTGACGTGGCTCCGTCATTAGGAGCTAACCCAGCTAGTTAAACAACCTACAGCCACTGACAGTGGGCCCCACCCCTGGTCAAACCCCAGTCAGCGCTGGGTTTGACCGGGATTAGTTCCTGTGTCACTGACGTGTGGACCCCGCACGTCAGGTTTGACCTGGACCTGGCCGCTGACTCGCTGACATCATGCTGGCGTCAGGCTGACGCAGTTAATTCTTTCTGGATTTAAAATAATTCAGAAAATCCAGAAAATATCCCAAACTTCAAAAATTCATAGAAATTCAACCTTAACTCCAAATTAAATAATTTATATATGAAAAATTATCAGAAAAATCCAATCTATCCATCTGTACCATTTTCATGCATGTTAGAACAACTTATTACTACTGTTTAGGACAATTCAATAAAGGGCATTTAAATAATCATATATGGAGTTGGAATTTGAATCATGTATTCAAACCAACTTCATTTAAATCATAGCTAGGTGCATTAGCCCAAAACACATTCATATTGCCATGTTATGATCATGCATCATACTGTGCATTGCATTGATTGTGTTCTTCCTTGTTTGCCGGTGTTTGTCCCCTCTCGATAGACGTGGTTCGACGATGAGTTCGATGACACCGATGAAGAGCTATATTATCTTCAGAAGTGCCAGGCAAGCAAAACCCCCTTGTTCATTCCGATACAATCCTACTCTCTCGCTCCTGCTCTCTTTTACTGCATTAGGACAACAACGACATATTGGTTACTTGCTGCGGTAGTTGAACCCCTTTATCCTCTGCATGACCTGTCATTGCCACAGTAAATAGATGAAACCCACTAGCATGAGTAGGAGTTGTTTGAGCCCTGTTGTGCCTACTCATTCATGTTTGTTTGTCATGCCTGCTACTGCTTAGAGTTGAGTCAGGTCTGATTCATCGGGGATGAATTAGAGGTGTGTGAACATGTTCTACTGTTGAGAGCTAAGTGTCTGAACACGATTTGGTAAAGGTAGAGGTGAGAGGCCATGTAGGAGTACATGGTGGGTTGTCTCATTGCAGCCGTCCTCAGGAACTGAGTTCTGTGTTTGTGATCCATGACCAGTTACTACCACACATTGGGTTCCGGTAACTCGACCCCTCTCGACTTATTAATCAACATGATCTCTGTCCAGGAGTTGCAACTAGTTTCTGGTGTTTGTAGGTAGTGTTAGTAGTCTACCAAGTGGCACCCGGTACAGGTGGGCTTGGGACAGACTAGGCACTGTGGCACGGTGTACCAAGTGGCACCCGGATGGTGGGCTTGGGAACCCTGCTCACATCGTTTGGGGCCGTGAGCGACACCCCGGCCGGATCTCCTTGCGGATGGAACCCGAATAGGCGATAAACCTTGACGAGAGACTTGTTTGGTTAGTCAGGTCGTGGCCGACTCCCTCGCCCGGCTTCTGCTTGAAGGTTGCCGAGGTACATGACGTGTACAGGGCGATAAGTGGCGGGAGCGTGTGTGAAGAAGTACACCCCTGCAGGGTTATCATTATCTATTCGAATAGCCGTATTCCTCGGATATGGAAACTTGGACCCCTTGCATAGTTCATAGACAAGTGAAAGTGGATACTTTAAAATACGCAAGATAAGCGTGAGTGCTATGGATGGCGTTCTCGTAGGGAGATGGGAGCGGATCCATAGTGGTGTATTGATATGGTGAATATGTAGACTCGTGTGAGCCACCTCAAAAGAGTTACTTGCAGTCGTAGTTCAGGATAGCCACCGAGTCAAAGCTGGCTTGCTGCAGTTAAACCCCACCATCCCTTTGTTGATAATGATGCATATGTAGATAGATCTGATGTAAGTCTTGCTGGGTACATTTGTACTCACGTTTGCCTATTTTATGTTTTTGCAGAGAGACTTCAGTCTCGCTAGTAGTACCGCGTGGGCTTCGATGTTTAGCTTGTTACCTCAGCTACGATCTTGTGCCCTCGGCAGGATCTGGTAGATAATCAGGCTTCTTAGCCTTTTTCATTTGTAGATGTCTGTACTCAGACATGTTAAGCTTCCGCTTGTGCTTGACTTGTTTGCTCTGAATGTTGGGTCATGAGACCCATGATTGTAATATCTCGCTCCTCGGAGCCTATTGAATAAAATACTTGAGTTGTAGAGTCATGTTGTGATGCCATGTTGTACTTGCAGATATCGGGCATATTGTGTGTATGTTATTGAAATGCTTGATATGTGTGGGATCTGACTATCTAGTTGTTTATCCTTAGTAGTCTCTCTTACCGGGAAATGTCTCCTAGTGTTTCCACTGAGCCATGGTAGCTTGCTACTGCTCCGAAACACTTAGGCTGGCCGGCATGTGTCCTTCCTCGTTCCTGTGTCTGTCCCTTCGGGGAAATGTCACGCGATGAATACTGGAGTCCTGTTAGCCCGCTACAGCCCGGTTCGCCGGAGTCCTGCTAGCCCAGTGCTACAGCCTGGATTCACTCGCTGATGACCAGCACGTTCAATGTTGGGTCATGGATGCCTGTCCCTATAAGTTTGTGCCTCTTTGGGTTTACGACTAGCCATGTCAGCCCGGGCTCCTTATCATATGGATGCTAGCGACACTATCATATACGTGTGCCAAAAGGCGCAAACGGTCCCGGGCAAAGGTAAGGCGACACCCGTGGGGATACCATGCGTGAGGCCACAAAGTGATATGAGGTGTTACATGCTAGATCGATGTGGCATTGAGTCGGGGTCCTGACAGCGTTGGTATCAGAGCTTGACTGCTTGTAGGATTACCAAGCCAAACTGGTCGAAGTTGAGTCTAGAAATTCTTTAGTTATGTAAGGGAATTGATTGTGGTTGGGAACGTAAGGCTCTTTTTACTCCTTATACCTTATGCCCTTCTGATCTAAGTCATCTTATGTTTCCTACGGGGTTAAGAAACTAGGCTTTCTCTTCTTTCTATCAGGATCACGTGTTACTAATCCGTAGACTTATAAGATTGTTGGATTTAAGTCTCAGTTTAGTTCCTACTGCTTCCGTATGTTAACTGTTGATCTCAGAACCTTGATATTTTGATGATCGAGTGGTTATGCCACCATTTTTGTAGCATGTATCCAATCTTTTTGAGCATTTACAGCCGTTATGCTGTCCGAGTCATCCCAGGTTTCTAAACAGTCTGATGCATTTGCAAATTCCTTCCTCCCGTTTCGATGTTCCTTTGGGCCAGATTAACCACACTAATCGGTGAGTTGAGGTACTCTGTTGCCTTGACATATATGTTGGAGATATTATTATGACCCTAGGTGTCTTAGGGCATCATCTAGTAATCTAGCCATGATTGTGTCCTAGTGTGATGATACTGGCCATTATTCTCGAAAGCATCTCGTGATGCCACTTAGTAGTAGGTATTCTATTCCTGGGTTTTCGAACCAAGATTCACCCTACTTACTTCATGTTGATAGTGTTGCTAGTTCCTTTAGATTATTAGTAACCTTTGCATTAGTCCTCGAGGTCCGTGGTATATCCTTCTTCCAAATACCATGAACCACTTACGGCAGAAGTTTGTTGGATCAGAAGATCACAACAGGAGTGCTCTCGATGGGTTCTCCATTCTATATTGTGACTCTGCCAGTTCAACCTTTCTGCATAGGTTATCCGGAAGAAACATGTTGAGCTTTGCTCAACATACTAATCTATGCATCCACAACTCAGAAAGGTATAAGTTCCTTTGAGTTGTCCCTCTCTTTAGTTGTCTTCTGACCTCGGCTATCAATTGATAGTCAGGACTGGTTATGCATTCGTGTTATCGGTGCCTATTACTCTTGTGGTCCGTCAAGCCATTCTATTATGGAATGACCAGGAGAACCAAACTCCAGTATCTCATGCATTTCTAGGATTGGATCAAGTAGTTCTATTTCGCAGATCAAAATGCCAATCCAGCTTTTGTTCTGTTCTACCTTGGAGTATCACCCTCTTTCATAGCAAGAGTATCGTGAGAATTGCACACCCTCTTATGAACTCTTGATATAGTGATACTTCTCGCCATCATTTTCATTTCTCGGTTTCCGTGTTGTTGCAACCGGAATGCTGACAGGTGAACTATGATGTGTGAAATCAATACTCCTGACAACTAGTTGCTTAGTAGTAAATGGACAATATTCTCATTCTTAGCATGTTGGTTATTGAATCATCATTCTAAGATAGACTGTGCTACCTAGTCCCTATTTCTGGTGCACTCTCCGATCAATGAGTTAGGATAATGCCAATCCTTGCTTATTTGATCATATCGTCCTGCCCTGAAAAGCAAGATTGTTCTTGAGCTTGGTAACATATCGGTGGTTCGTGATTTTCCGTATATCTTCTCGAAAGTGTTACCAGGTTATCCCCTGACTGTTATGTTGAGCTTGTGATCAAGTTTGGTTTTTCTTATAAACCACCCCTTCTCCAAGAATCTGTGTTGGATACCCTGAGCTAGTTGGTTAAGCTGAACAGCAACTTGGAGAGTTGGAAGATAAAAGCTTGTCTGACTTAGTTCATGTTAAGGGATATCTTTCTGTGTATGTGTGTGTGTTGAAGAAAGATGATATCTTCATCAATTGGTCCTTGTGATCAGTTGTTGGACCTATTGTCTTACCCCATCTTTGATTTGAGTATGGGCTATCGTCAAATCAAATCAGAACCAACGATATTCGTAATGTTGTCTTACTCGTGGTTGTTTCTTCGAGCATACACCATTATATCTTTTGGGTCTGACCAATGCTATCACCTTGTTCACATAATTGTGGAATTCCACTTATATGGAAACCTGGATGAATTGTTGTTGAGTCCATCAGCAACATTTTTATCTTGTCCATAATTTTGTTGAACATTAAGCTAGTGTTGGAAAACTTATATATGCATTATCTTCGTGTTCCGTTCATGAAGCATATGTTCGGATGAAAGAAGTGACTTCCTCTTATACACGTGCATTTGGTGAAAGTTGCCGCCGTGAATTTGAGAAAGTTAGTTTTGCTTCCTCCAGAATCATCGCAAGTCAGTCATGCACACGTGCGAAGTATTCTGTGGTCTGGAGACTTGCAACCTTCATTCCATATGTGTCCCGAGCACACCAAGCCACTGATTGATTTGTTCAAGGAGAAGAAGTTCCTTCATAAGAGCTAATCATATGACTTATGTTAGGACTTCGCTATCCTCGTTGTTGGTTCCCAACCAGAACTCGGTAGTGTTTTATTATAAGACTACTGCGTGGTCATGCTTGTCTTGGACAACGTGTTCACATGTGTGTAGCAGAACCAGCTCATGTTTTGGAGTTTGCTATCATAGTTCATTTCCCGAGAATCTCGCAATGTCATCTCGTCGATTTGTGTTGCAAACTTTCATTTTCTTCCTAGACTCGATGAGTCTGGAATATCCTGACACCAACCAGATCTGAATCTCAGGCAGATATGATGGTTGGAACATTTCCCAAGAACTATAATATTGGTCCCTCGATAACCGGTAAGGTGGATGTCGTGGCCAACACACCCAGCCGGAAGACCTATTATTGTAGTATCTTGATAGAAGAAGTTGGCCACCTCCCCATAAGGATTTCGTAGGATCTACTCCCTAGTTGTTCCTTATGGATTTTTGTGTTCCTGAAGTCCGACCTTTACTTGATGTTCTAGATATCAAACCATTTCAATGAATGGGATACGCTAGCACATCAAGGAGAACATTAGAAGCGGAGTGCTAAATGTCTCTCGGTCGATCATCCAGATTTTGTTTCCTTGGCCTCGCTAAGGTGAAATCTGAGAAGGTGTTATCTTCCTTAACATCTGCATCATCCATCACTAGCCATCATGGTAGTATGTTGTGTTGCCAGGATCCTTGACACGGGTGTTGGTAAAACCTTGATGAATATGGAAATGCTCAAGTTCTTGAGAGCACGCACAAGCGGTAGGTGTTATCATCGGCACTAACTGGATTGCCCTCAGTCTCCTCGATTATGCTATAACTTTTCAAACAGTGGACCCACTCTCTACTGTTGAGCTTCTCCCCAGTTACTAAAATCATCCCCTATGTTGTTTTCAACAAGGTAATCCACATCATCCATTCTGGTCCAAGTATACCATTCTACCGAACCCCTCCAAACGATCACTCAAGAATTGCCTTAGGCTGGTATAAAGAGTTTCAATGATCTCTGAATCAAAAGTAATTCTTTTTGCCACCTAAGGGGATATATCTATGAGTCACCATCCCTAAGGTGTCTCGTTGTGGTATCATGGCAACTCAACTCCTCGCTATGTTGACAACCGTTCACCACCCTCTTAGGTGTGGAATAGTTATCTACCTAGTGAACCCTCATCATCTGTTCCACTCCATTCCTCTAGATGTGTGCTTCGTGTCTCAGCTCGGGGATGCTGCTATGTCTCATTCCATGAGTTGATCCTGAGTTGTTCGATCTTCGAGAAGATTAATTCTTCTAGAGTTTTCCTTCCCTCTTCTTGTCATGTTAGTTGGAGTTCTCAGAGCAAGACTTCGAGACAATGATGGTGATCGAATCAATGCTCTCATGAAGTGCACCCTGGATCGTGAAGATTATACTAGTTTGTGTTTCCCCTTCATCTTACCCTACGCTTGAATCTCGAGACGAGATTCTTGTTTAGTGGGGGTGAGTTGTCACATCCCCAGTTCAGGCCTTGCTTGTTTAGCTTAGCATACATGCATCATGTTTAAATTTTATGAAACTTGAAATGGGGGCTGATAAACCCTAGCAACTAATGAATTCAACTAGGGTCAAAATAAAATCTTTTTCAATAAACCCAAAATGCCCTCTGGAAATGTTCATGATTTCTGGTAAAGGTGAAAACCTCTGCCAAAAATGATGCGCATATTTTTAGGCCATTCTGGATATTTGAATTAAATCATTACTTATTTGCATTTGGGTATTTAAATACTATAAAATATTTTAAATGCCCAAATAATCCCAAACTAAAATGTTTACTGTAGGATATATTTCTAACAGTGGTCATGAGCAGTTGCATGAATTTTGGGATTAATTTCGTATTTTTAATAAAGCCACAAAGCTGCAGAAAAATAGAAAACATAATTTAGAAAAAGAAAGGACTTACCGGAGCAACTTACCTGCACAGCCCACCACTGTAGCAACCCAACCGGGCAAAGCCAGTGCGGCCCAGCTCCTGTGCTGGCAGCCCACCTGTGCGGCCCAGCCCACCAGGCGCCTCCCCCTGTCGCCTTCCTCCTCGTGCCAGTAGGCAGAGGAGGGACACCGCGACGCCGCCGAGCTCGCCACGCCACCACCCTGCCTGGCTGCCTCCTCCTCTCCCTGGGCGTCTCCCGCAGCTCCATGCCACCCCCTGGAACCCCCTCGCACTCTCCCTCGTCCCCAACTTCTCCTCTGCTCTCTCTCCCTCTCTGGCCGAGCGGAGCTCGTCGCCACCGACGCCGTTCGCCGCGGCCACAGCCACCGCCCCGCCTCGCCGACGCTCTAGAAATCTCCGCCTCGTCTCCCTCTTCATCCTCAGCTAGACGAAAGGCGCCGGAAGCCCCTGGATGCCGCTAGCTCCGCCGTTTCCCTCGTCGGCCACCGAGGATCGCCGTCGTCAAATTCGTCGCCGTTCGGCCTTCCCCGAGCTCGCCGTCCACCTCTGCGGGATCCGCGTGAGCTCCTTCGTCGTTTCCCCCTCTCCCCTGACTTGTTTTCTTCCTCTAACACCGATACCCGTCGGAGCCGAGAGCTCTTCGCCGCCGGCCATGTCGCCGCCGTAGCCACCGTTGCCTAGAGCTGCAACCGAGCATGCAGCCGTGCTCAGTGCACCCCCAGGAGGCCATAGCACCCATCCGCACCCTCTGCTGTGCTCCCTAACGCCGACCCCGAGCTCGCCCGAACTCCGGCCGCCGCCGTGAGCTCGACTCCGGCGAGTACAACGCACCCCGCCTGCTCCTTCCTGCTCCGTTGGATGCGGAAGAGCACGGGCTCCCTTCTGGTGGTCTCCCCGCATCTAAACGCAGCCCCTAGTGCCGCCCAGTAGCAGCTCCGCCGCGCAGAATGGTCGCCGTCGGCCAAACTCCGGCGAGCCGACGTGGCTCCGTCATTAGGAGCTAACCCAGCTAGTTAAACAACCTACAGCCACTGACAGTGGGCCCCACCCCTGGTCAAACCCCAGTCAGCGCTAGGTTTGACCGGGATTAGTTCAACCTTAACTCCAAATTAAATAATTTATATATGAAAAATTATCAGAAAAATCCAATCTATCCATCTGTACCATTTTCATGCATGTTAGAACAACTTATTACTACTGTTTAGGACAATTCAATAAAGGGCATTTAAATAATCATATATGGAGTTGGAATTTGAATCATGTATTCAAACCAACTTCATTTAAATCATAGCTAGGTGCATTAGCCCAAAACACATTCATATTGTCATGTTATGATCATGCATCATACTGTGCATTGCATTGATTGTGTTCTTCCTTGTTTGCCGGTGTTTGTCCCCTCTCGATAGACGTGGTTCGACGATGAGTTCGATGACACCGATGAAGAGCTATATTATCTTCAGAAGTGCCAGGCAAGCAAAACCCCCTTGTTCATTCCGATACAATCCTACTCTCTCGCTCCTGCTCTCTTTTACTGCATTAGGACAACAACGACATATTGGTTACTTGCTGCGGTAGTTGAACCCCTTTATCCTCTGCATGACCTGTCATTGCCACAGTAAATAGATGAAACCCACTAGCATGAGTAGGAGTTGTTTGAGCCCTGTTGTGCCTACTCATTCATGTTTGTTTGTCATGCCTGCTACTGCTTAGAGTTGAGTCAGGTCTGATTCATCAGGTATGAATTAGAGGTGTGTGAACATGTTCTACTGTTGAGAGCTAAGTGTGTGAACACGATTTGGTAAAGGTAGCGGTGAGAGGCCATGTAGGAGTACATGGTGGGTTGTCTCATTGCAGCCGTCCTCAGGAACTGAGTTCTGTGTTTGTGATCCATGACCAGTTACTACCACACATTGGGTTCCAGTAACTCGACCCCTCTCGACTTATTAATCAACATGATCTCTGTCCAGGAGTTGCAACTAGTTTCTGGTGTTTGTAGGTAGTGTTAGTAGTCTACCAAGTGGCACCCGGTACAGGTGGGCTTGGGACAGACTAGGCACAGTGGCACGGTGTACCAAGTGGCACCCGGATGGTGGGCTTGGGAACCCTGCTCACATCGTTTGGGGCCGTGAGCGACACCCCAGCCGGATCTCCTTGCGGATGGAACCCGAATAGGCGATAAACCTGGACGAGAGACTTGTTTGGTTAGTCAGGTCGTGGCCGACTCCCTCGCCCGGCTTCCGCTTGAAGGTTGCCGAGGTACATGACGTGTACAGGGCGATAAGTGGCGGGAGCGTGTGTGAAGAAGTACACCCCTGCAGGGTTATCATTATCTATTCGAATAGCTGTATTCCTCGGATATGGAAACTTGGACCCCTTGCATAGTTCATAGACAAGTGAAAGTGCATACTTTAAAATACGCAAGATAAGCGTGAGTGCTATGGATGGCGTTCTCGTAGGGAGATGGGAGTAGATCCATAGTGGTGTATTGATATGGTGAATATGTGGACTCGTGTGCGCCACCTCAAAAGAGTTACTTGCAGTCGTAGTTCAGGATAGCCACCGAGTCAAAGCTGGCTTGCTACAGTTAAACCCCACCATCCCTTTGTTGATAATGATGCATATGTAGATAGATCTGATGTAAGTCTTGCTGGGTACATTTGTACTCACGTTTGCCTATTTTATGTTTTTGCAGAGAGACTTCAGTCTCGCTAGTAGTACCGCGTGGGCTTCGACGTTTAGCTTGTTACCTCAGCTACGATCTTGTGCCCTCGGCAGGATCTGGTAGATAATCAGGCTTCTTAGCCTTTTTCATTTGTAGATGTCTGTACTCAGACATGTTAAGCTTCTGCTTGTGCTTGACTTGTTTGCTCTGAATGTTGGGTCATGAGACCCATGATTGTAATATCTCGCTCCTCGGAGCCTATTGAATAAAATACTTGAGTTGTAGAGTCATGTTGTGATGCCATGTTGTACTTGCACATATCGGGCATATTGTGTGTATGTTATTGAAATGCTTGATATGTGTGGGATCTGACTATCTAGTTGTTTGTCCTTAGTAGTCTCTCTTACCGGGAAATGTCTCCTAGTGTTTCCACTGAGCCATGGTAGCTTGCTACTGCTCCGGAACACTTAGGCTGGCCGGCATGTGTCCTTCCTCGTTCCTGTGTCTGTCCCTTCGGGGAAATGTCACACGATGAATACCGGAGTCCTGTTAGCCCGCTACAGCCTGGTTCGCTGGAGTCCTGCTAACCCAGTGCTACAGCCTGGATTCACTCGCTGATGACCGACACGTTCGATGTTGGGTCATGGATGCCTGTCCCTGTAAGTTTGTGCCACTTTGGGTTTACGACTAGCCATGTCAGCCCGGGCTCCTTATCATATGGATGCTAGCGACACTATCATATACGTGTGCCAAAAGGCGAAAACGGTCCCGAGCAAAGGTAAGGCGACACCCGTGGGGATACCGCGTGAGGCCACAAAGTGATATGAGGTGTTACATGCTAGATCGATGTGGCATTGAGTCGGGGTCCTGACACGAAGGATCTGGCAAGAAGCGTGGCGGCCAAGGAGGCCGCCGCGGCAAAGATAATCAGCAAGAGAGGCCCACTCGGGGCCGCGATAAGAAGTAGGAAGACGATGATCATGACGATGGTGATGAGTCCGGCGACCACGAGTTCCAGAAAGCCACAAAAGCCATGTGCTTCGATGGTGGCGCCTCGCTGCATACATCCCACCGCCAGCTCAAGAAGTGGGCACGTGAGATCATAGCGGTGGAGCCATCAGTCGACGCACGGAAGCCGCTGATGTGGTCCAGCACGCCTATCATCTTTGGCACCAAGGACCACCCTGACCGCACTACCGCTGTCGGGTCCTTGTTGTTGCTGGTCTCACCAACAATCCGCAACCTCAAGGTGACGAAGATGCTAGTTGACGGCGGGGCCGGTCTAAACTTGATCTCACCCATTGTGACCAAGAGGGTGCAAATCCATGATGGAGACCTCGAGGAGACGGGCACGTTCCAAGGGGTCAACCCGGGGAGAAGCCAGCCGAAGGTAAAGGTCACATTGCCCATGACGTTCTGAGGCGATGTAAACCACATAATGGAGAGGATTGTCTTCGATGCAGCTGAGATCCCCTTGCCCTACAATGGGATCCTCGGCCGCCCGGCGCTAGCCAAATTCATGGCGGCTTCACATTACGCCTACAAAATGTTGAAGATGCCCGGGCCAATGAACATCATCACCGTCCCCTCCGACAAGAAAGATGCATTGATTTGCGCCGACCAAATCTATCGGGAAGCAGTTGCAGCAGCTGCCGCCAAGGCACCTCCTCCTGTCGACGGAGCTCCGGGAGGGAAGAATACTAGCGAGACCCCTCGCACCTACTCCGGCAAGAGCACCTCTTCGGGGTGTTGCGCTCCCGTTGAGGAAGTGCCAGAGAGCTCCGCCGACAAGAGCAAGAAGTCCAGAGCTGCACCACCAGAGACCAAGAAGGTGCCCGTCAAGGAGGATGGCGCGGGGGGAGCTTTCACCATAAGCTCCACCCTCGACAGCAAATAGGAAATTGAGCTCGTCACTTTCCTGCGGGCAAATGTCGATGTGTTTGCATGGCAAGCTTCGGACATCCCCGGCGTTCCCAGGGAAGTGATTGAGCACCATCTTGCTGTCTCTCCTCATGCGCGGCCCGTCAAGCAGAAGGTCAGGAAGCAAGCTCTGGAGAGGCAGGAGTTCATCACAGAGGAGATCAGAAAACTAGAGGCAGTAGGCTTGGTAAGAGGAGTACTCTATCCGACGTGGTTGGCCAATCCGGTAGTCATGCGCAAGGCAAATGGGAAGTGGAGGCTGTGTATTGATTACACGGACATTAATAAGGCTTGTCCAAAGGATCCCTTCCCGTTACCTCGCATTGACCAGATTGTTAACTCCACGGCAAGGTGTGACATGTTATCATTCCTCGACGCCTACTCGGGATACCACTAGATCTTCATGACAAAAGAGGACGAGGAGAATACAATATTCATCACCCCATGTGGTACGTATTGCTTTTTACGGATGCCTTTCAGGTTGAAGAGTGCTGGCTCAACCTTTGCAAGAGCGGTCCAAATTGGTTTTGAGCCTCGGCTACATAGAAATATGGAAGCTTATATGGATGACATAGTGGTCAAAACCAAGGACAAAGCAACACTCGTGCAAGATCTAGAGGAAACATTTGCAAACCTGCGCAAGATCAACCTCAAATTGAACACTGAGAAGTGTGTCTTCGGTGTCCCGTCTGGCAAGCTTCTCGGGTTCTTTGTGTCCGAGCGCGGGATTGAAGCAAACCTAGATATGATCAAGGCCATTGAGCAGATTGAGGCACCCAAACAGATAAAGGACGTGCATCAGCTCATTGGCTATGTTGCCGCCATGAGCAGATTCATCTCCAAGTCCGCGGAGCGTGCCCTTCCTTTCTTCAATATCTTGAAGAAAGCAGGGCCAGTCGAGTGGACCCCAGAGGCTGAGAGCAGCACTGTAGGATTTGAAGAAATACCTCTCCTCTACCCCGGTGCTAGTTGCGCCCAAACCACAAGAACCATTGTTGCTTTATCTAGCGGCAACAAATCAGGTGGTTAGTGCCGCACTAGTGGCGCAGAGAGAGGCCGACGAGGAGGCAGCGGCAGCGGCAGAGCCAACAGATGGCAAGCCGGAACCCTCTCCGGCATGGCTCGATCTCGGCAAGACTGAGTCCCCGACAGTGGTTGACGCCAGTGCGACAGGGCCCACGTGACCGGGTGAAGAGGCGCAGAAGAAGAAAATGGTACAACACCCAGTTTACTTCGTCAGCTCCCTCTTGCAGGGGGCTAGGTCGAGGTACTCAGGTGTGCAAAAGCTGCTCTTTGGCCTCCTTATGGCTTTGAGGAAGCTGTGCCATTACTTCCAAGCGCACGAGATCACGGTGGTCACCCGCCTACCATTGCAACGGATACTGCATAATCCAGATGCAACGGGGAGGATCGTGGAATGGGCCCTGGAGCTGTCAAGTTTTGGTTTGAAGTTCAAAAGTACCTCGATGATTAAAAGCAGAGTCATGGTGGAGTATGTTGCAGAATGGACCTCGACGCCCGATGAAGGGGTGCAGGAGACCACTCTCCCCGGCAAGGAAACGAGCCGCAACTGGATCATGTATTTGATGGTGCCTTCTCGCTACAATGCGCCGGTGCTGGTGTGCTGCTTGTCGCACCCACAGGAGAGCACCTCAAGTATTTCATCCAGATGCACTTCCCCCGGGAGATGCCAACCAACAACACCGCCGAGTACGAGGGTTTGCTTGCCGGTCTCAGGATCGCGGCAGACCTCGGAGTTAAAAAGCTCATCGTTAGGGGTGACTCACAGCTCGGCGTCAGGAAGGTCAATAAAGATTATCAATGCCCGTTGATGGAAGCTTACGTAGATGAGGTGAGGAAACTAGAGGAGCGCTTTGACGGTATACAAGCGGACCATGTCCCTCGGACGGAGAACGACATCGTCGACTACCTATCAAAGCGTTCTGCCCTCAAGCTACCTGTGGAACCAGGTACTTTTGTGCTTCAGTTAACCCAACCATCCATTGAGCCGTCAACCGGGCAGAGCAAACGGAGGAAGCTAGGCCCCGACAAGTACTTCCCCACCGAGCTCCCCGGAGCCGCCGGCGAAGATGTTGCCATGGATGCCGATCCTGCCGCTGAGCAACCGACTCCGGCAGGACCTCAGGTCATGGCCGTAGAGACGGCCGCTCCCGTGGCAAAAGAGATGCCTTTGGTCCTTGCCGTTGAGCCATAGGCTCCAGCATGGGCATAGCACACCGTCCGTTTCCTCGAAAAAGGAGAGCTTCCTGAGTAGCAGGAAGAGGTTGAAAGAGTAGCCCGCCGGTCTAGTCTGTACCAATTCGTATTGTACAGAAAAAGACCGAATGGGGTGAAATTAAAGTGCATCTCCCGGGAGGAAGGACCAAAGCTGTTGGCGGAGATACATGGAGGCATATGTGGCTCCCACATAGGGTCATGGGCCCTTGCTGGCAAGGCTTTCCGGCAAGGCTTCTTCGGGCCCACTGCCCTCCAGGATGCGACGGCACTAGTAACCAAGTGTGAAGCGTGCCAGTTCCATTCAAAGAAGCTTCATCAACCAGCTCAAGCCCTTCAAATTATCCCTCTCTCCTGGACCTTCTCGGTCTGGGGGCTCGACATATTGGGCCCCTTCCCCCGTGCTGTCGGGGGCTGTGAGTACTTGTACGTTACAATCGACAAGTTCACAAAGTGGCCAGAGGTGGAAGCAGTGAGGAAGGTGACCGCGCAGTCAGCCATCAAGTTCTTCAAGGGACTAGTGTGCCGTTTTGGGGTGCCCAACAGGATCATCACCGACAACGGCACACAGTTCACAAGCCATGCCTTCATGTAATTCATTGAGGATCTCGGCAGCAAGGTCCGTTTTGCTTCCGTGGCACATCCTCGGATCAACATCCAAGCGGAGAGAGCAAATGCTGAAGTTCCGCGAGGCTTAAGAACAAAGACTTTTGACAGGCTGCGCAAGAGTGGAATGCGCTGGATTGATGAGTTGCCGGCAGTTCTTTGGTCGATCAGAACGACGCCAAATCGAGCCACAAGCCAGACACCCTTTTCCCTGGTTTACGGGGCAGAAGCAGTTCTCCCCACAGAAATCATATACGGGTCACCTTGAGTGATTGCTTATGATGACCTTGAGCAAGAGCGATTGCGGCAAGATGACGCGACGCTCCTTGAGGAAGATCGTCTCCAGGAGGCTATGAGAGCGGCATGCTACCAGCAAGCCTTGCGCTGCTACCATAGCCGCAAGGTTCATGCCCGGAGCCTTGAGGAAGGCGTTCTTGTCCTTCGGCACGTTCAGTCGGCCAAGAATCCCAACAAGTTGACGCTGAAGTGGGAAGGCCCTTATCAGGTAACACGAGTCACTAGGCCCGGCATAGTCCGGCTGGAGACCGAAGATGTCGTTCCAGTGAGCAAATCCTAGAACATCAAGCATCTCCGCAAGTTTTACCCGTAAGGCGCGGCTGTCGAGCCTCCCGGTAAGCCACCCTTTTGTACAAGCCTTGCCGGCAAGGCATGTAACCATTTGTACAAAGCCAGGCGCAGACCCTGAGCATAAATAAACGAAGCGCTGGCGCCCTAAGTTATAGCATGCATGCTAGGTTGAGTCTCTTCCTTGGTTAGGGTTGATAGTGCTTAGCGGCGGCTAACCCCTAGCTTAGAGACCGATTGCGCATCTCTGTGTTCTTCTCTATCGTCTTTGGTTCGCAGGGCATATAAGTATTCTTGCCGAGCTATTTTGGGAGAAGGGGGACGGACCGGCGCCCGGGCCTCGGCAAGCCAAAGTTGCCAGGGGCTGCAAGGACAAGGATCCATCCGTGGCAAGCCAAGGTTCCCGGGGGCTGCAGATCCAGATAAGTTGTCTATCCTCCATCATGCATTTCGTTATGGACTGGGGTATATGAAACCTCATTTTATTTCTAGGCTACGGTGCTCCCCTTTTTCTGAACCCAATGATTATTTCTTGGGGCCGAATTTGGTCGTAGTCGCGGCAGCAAGGAAATAAAACAAGGAGCCTAGGCCCGCCTCATCCTTGCCTCCGCCGAGGGCGTGAGAAAGGTCGAGCAAAGTGGGGGACTGCAAGGCCTATTGCCGGGCGAAAAACATTTATCTTGAAAGATAACGAGGATTCACTCCTTGTCGTGGGTTCCACCCGCGAACGAAAAACCCAGCAAACATCCCTTTTTCATTAAAAAACATCCCGTATAGGTACAGTTCATACGAAATGAAAAACATAAGCAAGGGGATTACAGTTTCGAAAGTTAACAAAGGCCCGAAGGCTTACAAGACTAAAAAGAGATAAGATGCCCGTAATCCCTTTCTTGTCCCTCTCCTCAGGAAATGAAACAAGAAAGCAGAATGGCATAGGGGCGCCTGGGCAAGCTACGGGTGGCAGAAGACACCAAGGAAACATCTCGGTGGTCATCCAAAGGCTGATGTTGATGGCGGTGCCGGAGGAAGAGCTTGAAGATGAAGCGGCAGGACATCAATATGCGACGAAGGCATCGGCGCCCGTGTACTCCGACTTGACGGCCTGGCCGCCCGCCCTCTTCCCCTTCCGCAGCCTCCCAACGCCAACCGCCCAAGGAGACGACCCCGAGAAGTTCAAGGAGTCGGCGACAAGGATGATGGGGTTGCGGTGCCGCCCGGAGTTGCGCCCGACGCCTAGTCGGACCCGTCATCCTACCGCCCGCTACCCTCGTCGTCGCTGCCGTTGTCTTCCTCGCCACTCTCGCTCGAGTAGTTATCTTCATCGTCAGAAGAGCTCTCCATGCAGCACCTCGCGCGAGTCCAGAAGTTCCCAAAGATCTTGACAGAGAGGAGGCCACCCTCCATTAGTTTGAAATGGAGTGTGAGCCCCTCCGTCAAGCTGTGGATGCGAGCAAAGGTCATCCACCCCCGGCGGAGATACATGACGTGAGGGGTGGGGAACTCGACGTCGGCCCATGTGCCACTGTTCCCGCAACCCCTCATATGCAGCCGTAATGCCTGTGGCGGATCCAGCTCCATCTTCCGCACAAATGGAGTCCGGAGGAGAAGACAACGACATGGTGGCTGGCGCAGCCTGACAAAGAACTTGCAAGGGTTGTCCCCGACATGGCCTTCCATCAGAGGAGGGGCCGCTGGCGGAGGCGAGGCCGATCTGCCGCCCCGTCCTCCTCTCCCTCGAGCGCCACGATGGCCTCAACCTCGCCCCCTCCCCCTCCCTCTCGCAGCCGGCTCCGCCACTACGAGCTCTTGGGTAGGGGTGATGCGTTGTCGAGCCGAGACCCTCGCTGCCATCGATGATGTTTCGCCACGCCCCCTCGCCATGGCAGAAGAAAGGAGGAAGCGGGAATGGGGAGACGCAGATGGCGAAGGATTGAGAGGCAGCGTTCTTCCCGCTCCCCTCTTTATAAAGAGGCGGGGCGAGGCTTGGCCGCCCTGTCACAGCCCTAGAATTTGTTTGTCATTAGTTGCATTAAGGCATTCATGCATCATGTTTAAGGTTCATGAAACTTGAACTGGGGATGACAAACTCTAGCACTAAATAAAATGCAATTAGGATCAAAATAAAAATATTTTCAATAAACCTAGAATGCCCTTTAGGAAAGTTCATTATTTTTGTTAAAGGTGAAAACCCCTGCCAACAATGATGCACATATTTCTAGGCCATTCTGGATTTTTGAATTAAATCCTTTTGTATTTGACTTTGGGCATTTAAATACTATAAATAATTTAAATGTTCAAATAAATGTTGGAAATTGTTAAGGGTCACTGAAATAATTCAGAAAGCACCCATAAGTGTTTCCAGGATTTTATGAAATGGTTTGGTATTATTACTAAATCAAAACAAATAGCAAAAACTAGAAAACATAACAGAATTAAAAAAAAAGAGAGAAGGCCACCAGGCCACTTACCTAACTTATCTGGCGCCCACTTACCTGGCCCAGCACGGCCCAGCCCATCTCCACTTCCCCCCCTGTCGCCTTCCTCCTTGCGCCAGTAGGCACAGGCGCGTGGCCGACGCACGCCGGCGCACGCCCCGGCCACCTCCTGCTTGCCGCTCCACCTCGACACCCCGGATGCCTCCATGCGTGCCACGCCACTCCTCTGGAACTCTCTCACTCTCTCCCGAACTCTTCCCCTTCCTTTGCTTCCTCTCCCTCCCGCGACCGAACGGAGCCGCCGCCACCGACGAGCTCCCTCGCGGCCACCGCCACCCCCTAGCCTCGCCGATGCGCTCAAAGGCTCCGCCTCGACCCCCTCTTCCTCCCCACCGATCCACGGCCCTCCGGAAGCCCTGCAGCGTCGCCCTCAAGCTCGTCCCCAACCTTCGGCCGCCGGCGAACTTTCGAGGATTCGCGAGCTCCAGCCCCTCTCCGGCCTCGCTGTTGCCTCCACCGGATCCGCTGTGAGCTCTTCTTCCATTCCCCCTCCTCCTCGCGCCCGTTCCCGCACTCTAGCCGCCCTTTTCACCGGAGCCGATTGCTCCTCGCCACCGGCCATGGCGTGGCCGTGGCCACAGCCATCGCAGCTTGCTCCCGAGCCCACCGTCGTGCTCACCGCAACCTCAGGAGCCCGCAGCACCCACCAGTTCCTCCCTAGTGCACCATAGCATCGAATCGGTCGGCGCCCGAACTCCGGCCGCCGCGGAAGCGGACACTGCCGTCGATTTAAGTCGTCTCCGGTGACCCCTCTAGCACCAGCCGACGCGGACGAGGCCCAGGGTTCCAACGGTGCCATCCGCGCCCCGAACCGTGGCCCGTGCTGCGTTTCCGGATCACGCCGCCGTCTCGGGCCTCGCCGGCGTCATGTCGCCGGCGGGTTTGACGTGTTTGACCTGGGGTTTGACCCTCCAGGGTCGCTGACTAGTGGGGCCAGGCCCTGCTAATTTTAGTTAAATATTAACTAAACCTAATTAGCCACTAACACTGACCAGTGGGCCCCGACCCCCCTAATCCTTTAATTAAGCCAATAACCCCCTGTTAACTAACTGTGACACTGATGTGTGGCCCCACACGTCAGGTTTGACTCTGGGCGACCCAGTTGACCTGCTGACCTCAGCCTTACGCCATGCTGACGCAATATTCCTTTTCTGGAATTTAGTTTATTTTATAAATATTCAGGAAATTCCAGAAAATGCCTAAAACTTCTAAAATTCATAGAAATTCAACCGTAACTCCAAATTAAATAATTTATATATGAAAAATTATCAGAAAAATTCAAGGAAACCATCTGTACCATTTTCGTGCATGTTAGAACAACTTATAGCTGCTGTATAGCACAAATAAATTAAATGGCATTTGAATAATCACATATGGAGTTTGAATTTGAATCATGTATTCAAACCAACTTCATTTAAACCATAGCTAAGTGCATTAGCCCAAAACACATTCATATTGCCATGTCATAGCATGCATCATATTGTGCATTGCATTGATCGTGTTTCTTCTGTGTTGCCGGTGTTGTTCCCCCTCGGTAGACGATGTTCCGACGTTGTGATCGTTGACACTGATGAAGACTCAACGTTATCTTCAGAAGTGCCAGGCAAGCAAAACCCCCTTGTTCATTCCGATAAAATCCCACTCTCTCACTCCTGCTCTCTTTTACTGCATTAGGACAACACCGATTCATCTGTTACTTGCTGCGGTAGCTGAACCCCTTTATCCTTTGCATGACCTGTCATTGCCATAGTAAATAGATGAAACCCACTAGCATGAGTAGGAGTTGTTTGAGCCCTGTTGTGCCTACTCATTCATGCTTGTTTCTCATGCCTGCTACTGCTTAGAGTTGTGTCAGGTATGATTCATCCGGGATGAATCAGAGGTGTATGAACATGTCCTACTGTGTGTGAGCTAAGTGTGTGAACACGATTTGGTAAAGGTAGCGGTGAGAGGCCATGTAGGAGTACATGGTGGGTTGTCTCATTGCAGCCGTCCTCAGGAACTGAGTTCTGTGTTTGTGATCCATGATTCAGCTACTACCACGCATTGGGCCCGAAACCAATGGACCCTCTCGGCTTCTTGATCACCCTTGTCCTCTGTCCAGGAGTTGCAAGTAGTTTCTGGTGTTTGTAGTATGCTGGAGGCCGTGCGCAGTGCTGACCGTAGGGGTGGGCTGTGATGCGGTAGGCACGTGGCACGGTGTACCGGGCGCCCGTTTGGTGTCTCGGGAACCCTGTTCACATCGTTTGGGGCTGTGAGCGAAACTCCGGCCGGATCTCCTCATGGATGGAACCCGAATAGGCGATAAACCTGGACTAGAGACTTGAGTGTTTAGGTAGGCCGTGGCCGACACCCACGTTGGGCTTCCGCTTGAAGGTTGCCGAGTACATGTCGTGTAAACGGCGGTAAGTGGTGAGAGCGTGTGTGAAGAAGTACACCCCTGCAGGGTTAACATCATCTATTCGAATAGCCATGTCCGCGGATAAGGACTTCTGGGTTGCTTATATCAGTTCATAGACAAGTGAAAGTGGATACTCTAAAATACGCAAGATAAGCGTGAGTGCTATGGATGGCGTTCTCGTAGGGAGACGGGAGCGGATCCATAGTGGTGTATTGATATGGTGAATATGTGGACTCGTGTGCGCCACCTCAAAAGAGTTACTTGCAGTCGTAGTTTAGGTTAGCCACCGAGTCAAAGCTGGCTTGCTGCAGTTAAACCCCACCATCCCCTTCGTTGAAAATGATGCATATGTAGTTAGTTCTGATGTAAGTCTTGCTGGGTACATTTGTACTCACGTTTGCCTATTTTATGTTTTTGCAGAGAGACTTCAGTATCACTAGTAGTTCCGCTTGGACTTCAACGTTTAGCTTGTTACCTCAGCTACGATCTTGTGCCCTCGGCAGGATCTGGTAGATAGTCAGGCTTCTCAGCCTTTTTCATTTATAGTTGTCTGTACTCAGACATGTTAAGCTTCCGCTTGTGCTTTGATTTGTATGCTCTGAGTGTTGGGTCATGGGACCCCTCTTTGTAATATCTCGCTCCTCGGAGCCTATTGAATAAATTACTTGAGTCGTAGAGTCATTTTGTGATGCCATGTTGTATTGCACATATCGAGCATATTGTGTGTATGTTATTGAAATGCTTGGTATGTGTGGGATCTGACAACCTAGTTGTTTATCCTTGGTAGCCTCTCTTACCGGGAAATGTCTCCTGGTGTTTCCACTGAGCCATGGTAGCTTGCTACTGCTCCGGAACACTTAGGTTGGCCGGCATGTGTCCTTCTTCGTTCCTGTGTCTGTCCCTTCGGGGAAATGTCACGCGATGAATACCGGAGTCCTGTTAGCCCGCTACAGCCCGGTTCACCGGAGTCCTGCTAGCCCAGTGCTACAGCCTGGATTCACTCGCTGATGACCGACACGTTCGATGTTGGGTCATGGATGCCTGTCCCTGTAAGTTTGTGCCACTTTGGGTTTACGACTAGCCATGTCAGCCCAGGCTCCTTATCATATGGATGCTAGCGACACTATCATATACGTGTGCCAAAAGGCGCAAACGGTCCCGGGCAAAGGTAAGGCGACACCCGTGGGAGTACCGTGCGTGAGGCCGCAAAGTGATATGATGTGTTACATGCTAGATCGATGTGGCATTGAGTCGGGGTCCTGACAGCGTTGGTATCAGAGCTTGACTGTCTGTAGGATTACCAAGCCAAACTGGTCGAAGTTGAGTCTAGAAATTCTTTAGTTATATAAGGGAATTGATTGTGGGATGGAACGTAAGGCTCTTTTTACTCCTTATACCTCATGGCCCTCTGATCTGAGTCATCTTATCTTTCCTACGAGGATTAAGGAACTAGGCTTTCTTTTCTTTCTATCAGGATCACGTGTTACTAATCCGTAGACTTATAGATTGTTGGACTTAAGCCTCAGTTCAGTTTCTACCTCTGTATGTTAATTATTGATCTCGAAACCTTGATATTGTGCTTCTGAGTGGTTATGCCACCATTTTTGTGAATGTCTCAAATCTTTTCTGAGCATTTACAGCCGTTATGCTGTCCGAGTCATCCCAGGTTTCTAAATAGTCTGATGCATTTGCAAAATCCTTTTCCCTCTGGTTTCGGTGTTCCTTTATGCCATCTCAATCACACTAATTGTTGAGTTGAGGTATTCTATTGCCTTGACATTTATGTTGGAGTTATTATTATGACTCTAGGTGTTTTAGGGAGTCACCTAGTAATCTAGCAATGTTTTGTGTTCCCAGTGTGAAGATTCTGGCCATCATTCTCGAAAGCATCCCGTGGTGCTACTTAGTAGTAGGCATTCTACTCCTGGGTTCTGAACCCGAGATTCACTCTACTTACTTCATGTTGATAGGGTTTGCTAGATCCTTTAGGATATTAGTAACCTTTGCGATAGTCCTCGAAGTTCATGGTACATCCTTCTTCCAATTACCATGAACCATTCTTGGCAGGAGTTCTTCTGAACCAAAAGATGACAACAAGAGTGCTCTCGATGAGTTCTCCATGCTATATTGTGACTCTGCCATCTCAACCTTTCTGCATGGGTTATCCGAAAGAATTATGTTGAACTTGGTTTGACATACTAATCTATGCATCCACAACTCAGAAAGTTATATGTTCCTTTGAGTTGTCCCTCTTTAGTTGTCTACTGACCTTCGTCTATCAATTGATAGTCAAGAGTATGCATGCATTCGTTTATCGATGCCTATTACTCTTGTGGTCCGTCAAGCCATTCTATCGCGGAATGACTAGGAGAAACAAACTCCAGTACCTCTTCCATATCCAGGATTGGGTCAAAGAAGTCGTACTCCGCAGATCAAAATGCCAATCCAGCTTTTGCTCCGTTCTACCTTGGAGTATTACCATCTTTTATATCGGGATTGTTATAGGAATTGCACACCATCCTATGAACTCTTGGTACAGTGATACTTCCTGCCATCATTGTTCATTCCTTGGTTCCTGTGTTATTGTAACCGGAATGTCGACAAGTGAATCGTGATGTGTGAAATCAATACTCCTAGCAACCTTGTTGCTTGGTAGTTAAATGGACCACAACCTCATTCTTAGCGTGCTGATTATTGAGTCATCATTCTAAGATTGATCGTGCTACCTAGTCCTTATTTCGGTGCACCCTTCGATTGATGAGTTAGGATCTTGTCAAGTCCTCACTCATTTGATCATATCATCTTGCCCTCAAAAGCGAGATTGTTCTCGAGCTTAGTAACATACCGGTGGTTCGTGATTTTCCGAATATCTTCTCGGAAGTATTACCAGGTTGTCCCCTGACTGTTATGTTGAGCTCGTGATCAAGTTAGTTTCTTGTGAACCACCTTCTCTCCAAGAATCGGTGTTAGATATCCCTGAGCTAGTTGGTTAAGCTAGACAACAACTTGGAGAGTTGGAAGATAAAAGCTTGCCTGACTTAGTTCGTTCCAAAGGGATATTCTTGTGTAGTGTGTGTTGAAGAAAGATGATATCTTCATCGATTGGTCCCTATGATCAGTTGCTGGACCTATTGTCTTATCAACCCTTTGATTTGAGTGTGGGCTATCGTCAAATCAAATCAGTACCAACGATGCTCGTAATGTTGTCTTACTCGTGGTTGATCCCTCGAGCGTACACCATTACATCTTTGGTCTGACCAATGCTATAACCGTGTTCACATGATGGTGGAAGTCCAGTGATATGGAAATTCTGATGAGTTGTTGTTGAGCCCATCAGTAGAATTTTGTATCCCCCCATGAATCATGTTGAACATTAAGCTAGTGTTGGAAACCTTTGAAAGCATTTGTTCATGCTAGCTCATGAAGCATATGTTTGGATGAAGAAGTGACTTCCT
Source organism: Triticum dicoccoides (assembly GCF_002162155.2). Lineage (NCBI taxonomy): Eukaryota > Viridiplantae > Streptophyta > Magnoliopsida > Poales > Poaceae > Triticum > Triticum dicoccoides. The sequence goes on along the minus strand of NC_041385.1, from coordinate 332,270,755 downwards.
CTAGTTCATGTGCATTTGATGCAAGTTGCCGCCGTGGACTCGAGAAAGTCAATGTTGCTTTCTTTGGAATCATTCCAAATCAGTCATGCACACGTGCGAAGAATTCTGTGGTTTGAAGACTTGCAACCTTCAATCTATATGTATCCCTAGCACACCAAGCCACTGATTGATTTGTTCAAGGAGAAGGAGTTCCTTCATAAGAGCTAATCCGGACTTATGTAAGGACTTCGATACCCTCGTTGATGGTTCCCCCTCCTGAACTCGGTAGTGTTTTATTATAAGACTACTTTGTGGTCATGTTTGTCTTGGACAACATGTTCACATGTTGTAGCAGAACCGGCTCGTGTTTTTGGAGCTTGCTATCATAGTTCACTCCCCGAGAATCTCGCAGCATCATCTCGTCGATTTGTGTTGCAAACTTTCGTTTTTCTTCTTAGACTCGATGAGTCTGGAATATTCTGACACCAACCAGATCTGAATCTCAGGCAGATGTGATGGTTGGAACATTTCCCAAGAACTATAATATTGGTCTCGCGATAACCGGTAAAGTGGATGTCGTGGCCAACACACCCAGTCGGAAGACCTGTTATTATAATATCTTGATTGAGGAAGTTGGCCAGCTCCCCATAAGGATCTCGTAGAACTTATTCTAGTAGTTGTTCCTTATGGATTTTTGTGCTCCCGAAGTCCGACCTTTTTACTTGATGGTCTGGTTACCAAACCATTTCAATAAGTGGATTACGCTAGCACATCAAGGAGAACATTAGAAGCGGAGTGCTAAATGTCTCTCAGTCGATCATCCAGATTTTGTTTCCTTGGCCTCGCTAAGGTGAAATCTGAGAAGGTGTTATCTTCCTTTGCATCTGCATCCTCCATCACCATTCATCATGGTAGCAAGTTATGTTGCCCGGATCCTTGACACGGATATTGGTAAAATCTTGATGATTATGGAAATGCTCAAGTTCTTGAGAGCACGCACAAGCGCTAGGTGTTATCATCGACACTAACTGGGATTGCTCTCGGTTCCCTCGATTATGCTATAACTTTCAAACAGTGAATTCACTCTCTATTGTTGGGTTCTTCCCCAGTTACCAGAATCATTCCCAGCATTTGCATTCTGTTCCCAGCTTGCACCGCCAATGTGCCATTCTACCATGGGTCCCTTCCATTTCCGGTGGTAAGCAAAATCATCCATTACGTTGTCTTCAACAAGGTAATCCACATCATCCAAGTCCAAGTATGCCATTCTACCGACCCCCTCCAAACGATCGCTCGAGAATCGCCTTAGGCTAGTTTAAAGAGTTTCAGTGAACTTTGAATCAAAGGTAATTCTTTCTGCCACTTAAGGGGATATATCTACGAGTCACCATCCCTAAGGTGCCTCGTTGTGGTATCATGGCAACTCAACTCCTCGCTACGATGACAATCGTTTGCCACCTTTTTAAGTGTGGAATTGTAGTCTACCTGGTAAACCTTGTCATCTGCTCCACTCCATCCCTCTAGAGGTGTGCTTCGTCCCTCAGCTCGAGAAATGTTGCTATGTCCCATTCCGTGAGTTAATCCTGAGTTGTTCGACCTTCGTGAAGATCGATTCTTCTAGAGTCTCCTTCTCCTCTCATTGTCATAATAACTGGAGCTCTCAGAACAAGACGACAAGACAAAGATGGTGATTGATTCAACATGCTGATGAAGTGCACCCTGGATCGTGAAGATTGTACTAGTTTGCGTTTCCCCTTCGTCTTACCCTACAATTGAATCTCGGGTCGAGATTCTTGTTTAGTGGGGGTGAGTTGTCACAGCCCTAGAATTTGTTTGTCATTAGTTGCATTAAGGCATTCATGCATCATGTTTAAGGTTCATGAAACTTGAACTGGGGATGACAAACTCTAGCACTAAATAAAATGCAATTAGGATCAAAATAAAAATATTTTCAATAAACCCAGAATGCCCTTTCGGAAAGTTCATTATTTTTGTTAAAGGTGAAAACCCCTGCCAACAATGATGCACATATTTCTAGGCCATTCTGGATTTTTGAATTAAATACTTTTGTATTTGACTTTGGGCATTTAAATACTATAAATAATTTAAATGTTCAAATAAATGTTGGAAATTGTTAAGGGTCACTGAAATAATTCAGAAAGCACCCATAAGTGTTTCCAGGATTTTATGAAATGGTTTGGTATTATTACTAAATCAAAACAAATAGCAAAAACTAGAAAACAGAACACAATTAAAAAAAGAGAGAGAGAAGGCCACCAGGCCACCTACCTAACTTACCTGGCGCCCACTTACCTGGCCCAGCACGGCCCAGCCCATCTCCACTTCCCCCCCTGTCGCCTTCCTCCTCGCGCCAGTAGGCACAGGCGCGTGGCCGACGCACGCCGGCGCACGCCCCGGCCACCTCCTGCTTGCCGCTCCACCTCGACACCCCGGACGCCTCCATGCGTGCCACGCCACTCCTCTGGAACTCTCTCACTCTCTCCCGAACTCTTCCCCTTCCTCTGCTTCCTCTCCCTCCCGCGACCGAACGGAGCCGCCGCCACCGACGAGCTCCCTCGCGGCCACCGCCACCCCCTAGCCTCACCGATGCGCTCAAAGGCTCCGCCTTGACCCCCTCTTCCTCCCCACCGATCCACGGCCCTCCGGAAGCCCTGCAGCGTCGCCCTCAAGCTCGTCCCCAACCTTCGGCCGCCGGCAAACTTTCGAGGATTCGTGAGCTCCAGCCCCTCTCCGGCCTCGCCGTTGCCTCCACCGGATCCGCTGTGAGCTCTTCTTCCATTCCCCCTCCTCCTCGCGCTCGTTCCCGCACTCTAGCCGCCCTTTTCACCGGAGCCGATTGCTCCTTGCCGCCGGCCATGGCGTGGCCGTGGCCACAGCCACCGCAGCTTGCTCCCGAGCCCACCGTCGTGCTCACTGCAACCTCAGGAGCCCGCAACACCCACCAGTTCCTCCCGTAGTGCACCATAACATCGAATCGGTCAGCGCCCGAACTCCGGCCGCCGCGGAAGCGGACACCGCCGTCGATTTAAGTCGTCTCCGGCGACCCCTCTAGCACCAGCCGACGCGGACGAGGCCCAGGGTTCCAACGGTGCCATCCGCGCCCCGAACCGTGGCCCGTGCTGCGTTTCCGGATCACGCCGCCATCTCGGGCCTCGCCGGCGTCATGTCGCCGGCGGGTTTGACGTGTTTGACCTGGGGTTTGACCCCTCAGGGTTGCTGACTAGTGGGGCCAGGCCCTGCTATTTTTAGTTAAATATTAACTAAACCTAATTAGCCACTAACACTGACCAGTGGGCCCCGACCCCCCTAATCCTTTAATTAAGCAAATAACCCCCTGTTAACTAACTGTGACACTAACGTGTGGCCCCACACGTCAGGTTTGACTCTGGGCGACCCAGTTGACCTGCTGACCTCAGCCTTACGCCATGCTGACGCAATATTCGTTTTCTGGAATTTAGTTTATTTTATAAATATTCAGGAAATTCCAGAAAATGCCTAAAACTTCTAAAATTCATAGAAATTCAACCGTAACTCCAAATTAAATAATTTATATATGAAAAATTATCAGAAAAATTCAAGGAATCCATGTGTACCATTTTCATGCATGTTAGAACAACTTATAGCTGCTGTATAGCACAAATCAATTAAATGGCATTTGAATAATCACATATGGAGTTTGAATTTGAATCATGTATTCAAACCAACTTCATTTAAACCATAGCTAAGTGCATTAGCCCAAAACACATTCATATTGCCATGTCATAGCATGCATCATATTGTGCATTGCATTGATCGTGTTTCTTCCGTGTTGCCGGTGTTGTTCCCCCTCGGTAGACGATGTTCCGACGTTGTGATCGTTGACACTGATGAAGACTCAATGTTATCTTCAGAAGTGCCAGGCAAGCAAAACCCCCTTGTTCATTCCGATAAAATCCCACTCTCTCGCTCCTGCTCTCTTTTACTGCATTAGGACAACACCGATTCATCTGTTACTTGCTGCGGTAGCTGAACCCCTTTATCCTTTGCATGACCTGTCATTGCCACAGTAAATAGATGAAACCCACTAGCATGAGTAGGAGTTGTTTGAGCCCTGTTGTGCCTACTCATTCATGCTTGTTTGTCATGCCTGCTACTGCTTAGAGTTGTGTCAGGTCTGATTCATCCGGGATGAATCAGAGGTGTACGAACATGTCCTACTGTGTGTGAGCTAAGTGTGTGAACACGATTTGGTAAAGGTAGCGGTGAGAGGCCATGTAGGAGTACATGGTGGGTTGTCTCATTGCAGCCGTCCTCAGGAACTGAGTTCTGTGTTTGTGATCCATGATTCAGCTACTACCACGCATTGGGCCTGAAACCAATGGACCCTCTCGGCTTCTTGATCACCCTTGTCCTCTGTCCAGGAGTTGCAAGTAGTTTCTGGTGTTTGTAGTATGCAGGAGGCTATGCGCAGCGCTAATCGTAGGGGTGGGCTGTGATGCGGTAGGCACGTGGCACGGTGTACCGGGCGCCCGTTTGGTGTCTCGGGAACCCTGTTCACATCGTTTGGGGCTGTGAGCGAAACTCCGGCCGGATCTCCTCATGGATGGAACCCGAATAGGCGATAAACCTGGACTAGAGACTTGAGTGTTTAGGTAGGCCGTGGCCGACACCCACGTTGGGCTTCCGCTTGAAGGTTGCCGAGTACATGTCGTGTAAACGGCGGTAAGTGGTGAGAGCGTGTGTGAAGAAGTACACCCCTGCAGGGTTAACATCATCTATTCGAATAGCCGTGTCCGCGGATAAGGACTTCTGGGTTGCTTATATCAGTTCATAGACAAGTGAAAGTGGATACTCTAAAATACGCAAGATAAGCGTGAGTGCTATGGATGGCGTTCTCGTAGGGAGACGGGAGCGGATCCATAGTGGTGTATTGATATGGTGAATATGTGGACTCGTGTGCGCCACCTCAAAAGAGTTACTTGCAGTCATAGTTTAGGTTAGCCACCGAGTCAAAGCTAGCTTGCTGCAGTTAAACCCCACCATCCCCTTCGTTGAAAATGATGCATATGTAGTTAGTTCTGATGTAAGTCTTGCTGGGTACATTTGTACTCACGTTTGCCTATTTTATGTTTTTGCAGAGAGACTTCAGTCTCACTAGTAGTTCCGCTTGGACTTCGATGTTTAGCTTGTTACCTCAGCTACGATCTTGTGCCCTCGGCAGGATCTGGTAGATAGTCAGGCTTCTCAGCCTTTTTCATTTATAGTTGTCTGTACTCAGACATGTTAAGCTTCCGCTTGTGCTTTGATTTGTATGCTCTGAGTGTTGGGTCATGGGACCCCTGTTTGTAATATCTCGCTCCTTGGAGCCTATTCAATAAATTACTTGAGTCGTAGAGTCATTTTGTGATGCCATGTTGTATTGCACATATCGAGCATATTGTGTGTATGTTATTGAAATGCTTGGTATGTGTGGGATCTGACAACCTAGTTGTTTATCCTTGGTAGCCTCTCTTACCGGGAAATGTCTCCTGGTGTTTCCACTGAGCCATGGTAGCTTGCTACTGCTCCGGAACACTTAGGCTGGCCGGCATGTGTCCTTCTTCGTTCCTGTGTCTGTCCCTTCGGGGAAATGTCACGCGATGAATACCGGAGTCCTGTTAGCCCGCTACAGCCCGGTTCACTGGAGTCCTGCTAGCCCAGTGCTACAGCCTGGATTCACTCGCTGATGACCGACACATTCATTGTTGGGTCATGGATGCCTGTCCCTGTAAGTTTGTGCCACTTTGGGTTTACGACTAGCCATGTCAGCCCGGGCTCCTTATCATATGGATGCTAGCGACACTATCATATACGTGTGCCAAAAGGCGCAAACGGTCTCGGGCAAAGGTAAGGCGACACCCGTGGGAGTACCGTGCGTGGGGCCGCAAAGTGATATGATGTGTTACATGCTAGATCGATGTGGCATTGAGTCGGGGTGCTGACACGCCCCCTCTCAGCCAATCCGGCCCGTTGAAGTGGCAGCAAGCGGGGCCGTCGACCGCCCTCCCCGCTCCATTGAAGGCGCGTGGGAATCAACCCACGCATGCGCACAACTTCCCACATCCCACGCGCCTGTCATTCGCTCTGCATCATGCATGCAACGAACATGACGCAAGGGATAGGCGCAGTGGGACGGGTGAAGCGACGGTTCCCAAGTGAGGGCAGTAAATGAGTAGCGGCCCTACGGTCTCGAAGAGACACGCAAGCCGCCTCTTTACTGTCCACCACAGGACGACGCCAGCATTCTTCCATCATGCGCGCATACGACCCCCACGTTGCGCGTTCAACACAGGTCATGGGGAAGCATAGCAGACGGAATAGTTACCGTGGTAAAATCCGCCCCGCCTGCCCGCGCACCATTTTGGTCCTAGCCCAGCAACGTGCCGCGCTTATGTATGGCCCAGGCCCGGGGGCTCCAGGCGGTGTACAAAAGTAGGGGCTCTCCTTTTGACCCCTTCACTTGTGCACGGGCAGTCAGAGCCATGCGCCGTCGCCACACGTAGCAGGGCAAAGGAGGGAAGCAGGAGAGAAGCCGAAGGCTTGAGACAAACAAGGCAACATCAAGGACCAAGGCCACAAAGGGCAGCTGGGCGAAGTAGGTTCCCCCGGCAAGACCCTTGCCGGGGGCAGCCTCTGCAGCCCCGGCAAGCCCCTTGCCGGGGCAGCCCGCCCACACCAGCGGAGCGGGCCACCCTTGAGCCACGGTCCCCAATGCCAACAACCACGTTGGGCCAGGGTTCGGGAGGCACTTCCGTGGTGGCATGCAGATCTTTGAGAAGACATAGAATGCTCAAGATCAGATGAGGATTGGAAGGCAAGACTCCCTGCCAAGATCCTTACCGAAGGAATCCACAAGACCCCCGGCAAGACCCTTGCCGGGGAGACCAGCGCGCCACGGCAGGACCCTTGCCGGGCCACCCAGCAAGACCCTTGTCGGGCCACCCAACAAGACCCTTTCCAGAGGCGACGGCAGGGCCACTTCCAGGCCCGGACCAACCAACTCCTTGCCATCCTTCGCACGCAGCTGCCAGCCCAACCAGCTGGGCAGGCACTTGTGTGGCAACATGCAGCTTCCAGGCCAGCTCAGCACGCACCTGAGTGGCGGCATGCAGATCTTCATGGAGGCTCCACCACCGTGCCACCTCAGCTGCTTGCCTACCTACATGGCACCGCATGCATCGCTGGCTAGGGCGCGTGTCGAAGCAAGGAGGAGCGGCGACGGACGGGACGGGCCTCGCTCCCATCCCTGATAAAGTGAGGGACACCTAAGCCATGCATTAAATGCATCTTGTCCTGTAATACGGGTGATAAGCTTGCAACACTGTAGACGTTTCCACCTCCTGGTGTGCCACTGTGGCAGCCCCTTCACCTATAAAAGGAGGCCCATGGCGTACAGGAAAATGATTCGCCTCTTTCGAACCACACAGCACCCGTAGCTAGTTCGAGAGCTCAATACATCCACCAAGCAGGACTAGGGTTTTACGCATCCTCGCGGCCCGAACCTGGCTAAACGATCCTCATGTCAACTACTAATCCTGCTCTTCCCACAACCCCGCGCCCCACAACCGTAGTAGGGATTTTTTTGATCCCATAGGTGTCATTTCCCACCAAGATGTTACATCACCGGTGTTGATTCTGCCAGATCAGTGCAAGGATTATGAAGTATATTGCGACGCTTCTTGTCGAGGACTTGGAGCAGTGCTTATGTAGGAGGGAAGAGTTGTTTCTTATGCCGCATGACATCTAAAACCCCATGAGTTGAACTATGCTACACATGATTTGGAGTTAGCAGCCGTAGTGCATGCGTTGAAGGCATGGAGACATTTTCTCATCGAAAACCATTGTGAGGTATACACAGATCACAAGAGTTTGAAGTATATCTTCACACAGAAAGAGTTGAATCTCAGGCAAAGGAGATGGTTGGAGCTCATTAACGATTATGATATGAGGTTGCATTATCATCCAGGAAAAGCTAACGTAGTGGCCGATGCGTTGAGCCGCAAGAGTCATGTCAACATGCTCATGACCGGAGAATTACCCAAGGAGTTAGAAGAGGATCTTCGTGAGCTATGTTTAGAGATAGTTCTGAAAGGCTATGTAGCAGCATTGGAGATTCAGTCTACTTTAATGGATAAGATCAGAGAATCTCAGAAGACGGACAAGGAGATTTCCGAGATCAAGGAAAGGATGAGCAAAGGAAAAGCTAAGGGGTTTCTTGAGGATGAACATGATACCTTATAGTTTGCGGACCGCGTATATGTGCCTAATGATCCGGAGATTAGGAAGTTGATTCTGGAAGAGGCCCATGACTCGCCGTATTTGATTCACCCAGGAAATAACAAGATGTATCTGGATTTGAAGGATAGTTTCTGGTGGACCGGAATGAAGAAAGATATTGCATAGTAGGTAGCAGTTTGTGATGTATGTCAGAGAGTGAAGGCAGAGCATCAGATTCCAGCAGGATTGCTACAACCATTGCCAATACCCGAATGGAAGTGAGATAAGCTAGGCATGGATTTTATCACAGGATTGCCCAGGACTCATTCAGGCTATGACTCGATATGGGTTGTAGTCGATCGTTTGACGAAGGTAGCTCATTTCATTCCAGTGAAGACCACTTATACTAGTGCTAAGTTGGCAAAGATATACATGACCAGGATCGTATGTCTGCATGGAGTTCCGAGGACCATTATATCAGATAGAGGAACACAGTTTACCTCAAAGTTCTGGAATCAGTTGCACAAAACTTTGGGTACCAGGCTAGAGTTCAGTACAACCTTTCATCCACAGACAGATGGACAGACCGACAGAGTCAATCAGATTCTGGAGGACATGTTGAGAGCTTGTGCGCTAGATTATGGATCTAGTTGGGACGACAATTTGCCTTATGTAGAGTTCTCTTACAACAACAGTTATCAATCCAGTTTGAAGATGGCCCCTTTCAAAGCTTTGTACGGAAGGAGGTGCAGGACACCGTTGTTATGGGATGAAGTTGGACACCATCGGTTGTTTGGACCAGATTTGATCAAAGAGTCTGAAGAGAAGGTTAAGCTGATTTGCGATGGACTCAAGGTAGCCCAATCCAGGCAGAAGAGTTATGAAGATTCTAAACGCAAGGAGACAATTTATGAAGTCGAAGACAGAGTTTATCTTCGAGTATCCCCACCTCGAGGAGTTAAGTGATTTGGAGTGAAAGGAAAGTTAGCACCACGTTTTGTGGGACCATACAAAGTTTTGGAACGTATGGGAGAATTTGCTTACAAGTTGGAGTTACCCGGAGGATTGTCAGGAGTTCACGATGTGTTCCACATGTCCTAGTTAAAGAAGTGCCACGTGGAGATGGCTGATATTCCACTGAGAGATACAGTGCCACTTGAAGCGATTCAATTGGATAGAGATTTGACCTACGAGGAGAAACCAGTGAAGATTCTCAAGTTTGCCAGCCGAGTCACACGTAGCAAGGTTATCAAGTTCTGCAAAGTTTAGTGGAGCCACCATTTCGAAGATGAAGCCACCTGGGAGGGAGAGGAAGACCTACGGAAGGATCACCCTCACCTATTTTTTAGCCATCCTGAATCTCGAGGGCGAGATTCATCTTAAGGGGGGGTAGGTTTGTAACATCCCAAATTTTCAATTTGGAATGTTATGCATTAGACCATAATTGCATATCATATTTTATTGCATTTTGTTTTGATCCTAGAAATTCTACGCAACTCAAGGACCCACGGAGAGAGTTGCGGATTTTGTTATTTTCATATGTGAGTTTTCTCAAATTTTGCGGCTTTAAGGAGGAATTTGACGTGTATGTGCGTAATGCTGAGCTGGAGGACTTCTTACAAGATAAGTGTCCTCAGTACTATCAATTGACTGATTCCTTTGTGCGGAGGTTTAAATATAATTGTACACGTAATTCTCCTAGTGTCCTATTTGATATTTATGATACATCTTACACTATGGACTTAGAGGATTTTACAACTGCTTGGAAACTTCCGTAGTGGGGTAATATTAATGATCCTCACAAATCTGAATTTAGAGATTTCCTTGCTAGTATTACTGTGGGAGAATCCAGGGACATAGCACAAGCTACCATAGGGAGCATTCATTTTCCTGCTATACATTATTTTGCTCTCTTCATTGGTAGATGCATTTACGGTAAAGATGAAGCATGTCACATGTGTGTCCCTGATCTGTGTGTCCTCAAGAGTGTTGTGTTAGGTTACAAAGGTTATAACTTGGGGGCAATAGTTGCACGTAGGTTGCAGAATAATGGTAGAGCTGGAGATTTACTTGGAGGAATTTATGCAACCTGTGTGGCAAATTATCTTGGTATAGCCCCACGAGAGGGGAATGTGCTGATACCTCCTGCTTATTTAGATTATGACGCTATGGTCAATCATCATTTTCTTAGGAGGAATGAACAATTCCTCCATTATCGACTAATCTATGACAGACGCAACATCGTCCATGTTACTCTTCCTGCTCCTCTCCTTTTTGATTACCAGGCAAAAGGAAGATATGTTGTTACCAGGGAGGAAGTAGCTGGACACGAGGGGAGAGCGGAGGCAGCTCGCCAACATGCCGCAGCTCAGGAGGCGGTTACTGCTGCATCTCCTTACGACCCCAACTACAACTACGGATATCAGCCAGGCGGTCCTTGGTATTAGACCAACTTAGGCCAAAAGCCTAAGCTTGGGGGAGTACGTATTTCTCACCGACTTTACATTCATGTTCACACACTAGTCATCGGTGCTCATACTCTTTCATTGTATTATCCATGTTAGTTTAATTTTTTTCTCGCTTTCTTCTTGTGTGTTTGATAAACCTTAAGAAAAATAAAAAAAATAGTTAGTTTAATCTCCATGCTTGTAGTAGAATTAAAATGAAAACCCAAAAAGATTTCTAGTTCTTCTTCTTACTTGTTGGGAGCTTTCCCATGTAAATAGTTTTATTTTCTTTCTTTCCTTCGGGGGTCAAGAAGACCATATTGAAAATGTTTATGGCTCTCATATGCATGATTGTTTATTTAATTTAGAGCCCATATTACCCTGTCTTCTCTCTTGAGTTGAATGCTTGCAGATTCCAGCTTAGTCCAATGCACGTGTACTATTATTATTATACACATCGTTTGGTTGTGCAAGTGAAAGGCAATAATGACGATATATGATGGACTTATTGAGATGAGAAAAGCTGGTATGAACTCGACCTCTCTTGTTTTTGTAAATATGATGAGTTCATCGTTCCTGAGTTCATCGTACCTTGCGTGCCAACATGCTATTAGAATGATTATGATGTGGTATGATGGGATGGTATCCTCCTTTGAGTGAATTGAGTGACTCGACTTGGCACATGTTCACGCATGTAGTTGAAACAAATCAACATTGCCTTCATGATATTTATGTTCATGGTAGATTATATCCTACTCATGCTTGTACTCGGTGTATATTAATTTTAATGCATGTTTATGACTGTTGTCGCTCTCTCAGTTGGTCGCTTCCCAGTCTTTTGCTAGCCTTCTCCTGTACTAAGTAGGAATACTGCTTGTGCATCCAAACTCCTTAAACCCCAAGTTGTTCCATATGAGTCCACCGTACCTTCCTATATGTGGTATTTACCTGTCGTTCCAAGTAAATTTGTATGTGCCAAACTCCAAACCTTCAAATGAAATTCTATTTTGTATGCTCGAGCAGCTCATGTTTCAACTAGGGCTGCCTATATATTCCATGCTAGGTGGGTTGTTCTCAAGAGGAGTGGACTTCGTTCCTAATTCACTAGAAGGAGCCGGTAACCGGGATGCCCAGTCCCATGATCCAAAAAGATCAAAGCAAATCAAAATAATTAAACAAAACTCCCCCAGGGTTGTTGTTAGTTGGAGGAACTCGTTGTTTCGAGCAAGCCATGGATTGATGCTTGTTGGTGGTTGGGGGAGTATAAACCTTTACCATTCTATTTGGGAACTGCCTATAATGCATGTAGTATGGAAGATACAGCCATCTCATAGTTGTTGCGTTGAAAGCAAAAGTATGCCGCTCAAAATGCTATTCAATCTCTATTTTAAAAATGAGCTCTGGCACCTCTACAAATCCCTGCTTCCTTCTGCGAAGGTCCTATCTATTTACTTTTATGTTGAGTCATCACCCTTCTTATTAAAAAGCACCCGCTGGAGAGCACACTGTCATTTGCATTCATTACTATTGGTTTATATTGGGTATGACTTGACTGGATCTCTTTTACCATGAATTACAATGTTTAGTCAGTCCTTGATCTTTAAAGGTGCTCTGCATTTATGTTTTGCGGTCTCAGAAAGGGCTAGCGAGATACCATTTTGTTATATCATGTTATGATTGTTTTGAGAAAGTGTTGTCATCCGAGTTTTCTTATTATGGCTCGCTAGCTGATTATGCTATTGATATGAGTAATTGTGAGACCTAAGTGTTACTATGAGTATGGTTAGTTCATAATATTTGCTGAAACCTGAATGATGGCTTTGCATGTTTACAACAACAAGAGCATACATAGTTTGAAAAAGTTTTTCTTTATCACTTTCAGTTTATCAACTAAATTGCTTGAGGACAAGCAAAGGTTTAAGCTTGGGGGAGATGATACGCCTCCAACGTATCTACTTTTCCAAACACTTTTGCCCTTGTTTTGGACTCTAACTTGCATGATTTGAATGAAACTAACCTGGACTGACGTTGTTTTCAGCAGAACTGCCATGATGTTGTTTTATGTGTTGAAAACAAAAGTTATCGGAATGTCCTGAAAATCCACGGAGGCACTTTTTGGAAAATAAAAAAATATTGGCAAAAGAATCAAGACCAGGGGGCCCACACCCTGTCCATGAGGGTGGGGGCGCACCCTCCCCCCTGGGCGCACCCCCCTTTCTCGTGGGCCCCCTGATGCTCCGCCGACCTCAACTCCAACTCCATATATTCCATCTCGTGGAGAAAAAATTAAAGAGAAAGTTTCATCGTGTTTTATGATACGGAGCCGCCGCCAAGCCTTAATCTCTCTCGGGAGGGTTGATCTGGAGTCCGTTCGGGGCTCCGGAGAGGGGTATTCGTCATTGTCGTCATCATCAACCATCCTCCATCACCAATTTCATGATGCTCACTCCCGTGTGTGAGTAATTCCATCGTAGGCTTGCTAGACGGTGATGGGTTGGATGAGATTTACCATGTAATCAAGTTAGTTTTGTTAGGGTTTGATCCCTAGTATCCACTATGTTCTGAGATTGATGTTGCTATGACTTTGCTATGCTTAATGCTTTTCACTAGGGCCCGAGTGCCATGATTTCAGATCTGAACCTATTATGTTTTCATGAATATATGTGTGTTCTTGATCCTATGTTACAAGTCTATAGTCACCTCTTATGTGTTACGATCCGACAACCCCGAAGTGATAATAATCGGGATACTTCTCGGTGATTACCATAGTTTTAGGAGTTCATGTATTCACTATGTGCTAATTCTTTGTTCTGGTTCTCTATTAAAAGGAGGCCTTAATATCCCTTAGTTTCCGTAAGGACCCCGCTGCCACGGGAGGGCAGGACAAAAGATCTCATGCAAGTTCTTTTCCATAAGCACGTCTGACTATTTATGGAATACATGCCTACATTACATTGATGAATTGGAGCTAGTTCTGTGTCACCCTATGCTATAGCTATTACATGAGGAATCGCATCCGACATAATTATCCATCACTGATCCATTGCCTACGAGCTTTTCACATATTGTGCTCCGCTTATTTACTTTTCCATTGCTACTATTACAATCACTACAAAACCCAACAATATTACTTTTGCTACCGTTACCTTTATTATCATACTACTTTTCTACTAAATACTTTGCTGCAGATACTAAGTTATCCAGGTGTGGTTGGATTGACAACTCAACTGCTAATACTCAAGAATATTCTTTGGCTCCCCTTGTGCCATATCAATAAATTTGGGTTGAATACTTTACCCTCGAAAGCTGTTGCGATCCCCTACACTTGTGGGTTATCACGTATCTAGTTTTCCAAACACTTTTGCTCTTGTTTTGGACTCTAATTTTCTCGATTTGAATGAAACTAACCCGGACCAAAGTTATTTTCAATAGAACTACCATGGTGTTGTTTCTTGTGCAGAAATAAAACTTCTCGGAATCGAACAAAAGTTTTTGGAGATTTTTATGGAATATGTAAAAAAATACTTGAACGAAGACCCACCTGGGGGGGGGGGGGGGGCAGTTGCCCACAAGGCAACAGGGCGCGGTTACCCCCTGGGCACACCCTGTTACCTTGTGGGGCCCATGATGCTCCCAGACCCTAATCTTCACTCCACAAATACCGTCTTCCCAAGAAAAAAATAGGAGAAGAAGTTTTATCGTGTTTTATGATACGGAGCCGCCGCCACCTCCTGATCTTCATCGGGAGGGCTGTTCTCGAGTCCGTATGAGGCTCTGGAGAAGGGGATTCATGGCCATCATCATCACCAACCCTTCTTCATCACCAATTTCAAGATGTCCACCACCCGAAGTGAGTAATTCCTTTGTAGGCTGCTGGACGGTGATGGAGTTGGATGAGATTTATCATGTAACCGACTCAATTTGTTAGGGCTTGACTTCTGTGACTTTGCTATGATTAATTCTTGTCACTAGGGCTCGAGTGCCATGCTTTCAGATCTGAACCCTCCATGCTTTCATGAATATATTTGACGTGTATGCACTTCTTATTAATCTGACCCGTAGACTCCAAAGTGACAATAGTAGGGATATATACTCTCTGGGGATGACTTTAATTTGAGGAGTTAATATATTCACCATGTGTTAATGCTTTGTTCTGGTTTTCTATTAAAAGGAGGCCTTAATCCCTTATTTTTCTTATGGACCTAGTTGCCATGGGAGGGTAGGACAAAATATGGCATGCAAGTTCTTATTATAAGAACATATGACTATAGTCATGAAATACATGCCTACATTACATTAATGAATTAGACCTATTGTGTATCGCTCTCGACTGTGACTGTTACATGATGAACGTCATCCAACACAAATATCCATGGATGATTCAATGCCTATGCTTTTCTCATATTGATCTTTGCTAAGTAACTTTTGTGCTGCTGCTGTCAAAATCACTACAAAATGGCTACTGTTATCATTTGCTACTTTTACTACCGCTATCAAGCTATCATACTACAGTGCTACTAAACACTTTGCTGCAGATATTTAGTTCTCTAGGTGTGGTTTAATTTCCACCTTAACTGTTAATACTCATAAATATTCTTTGTCCCCCCTCCTTGTGTCGAATCAATAAATTTGGGTGAAATACTACCCTAGAAGACTGTCGCGATCCCCTATACTTGCAGGTTATCAAGACCTTTTTTGGCACTGTTGCTGGGGAGCATAGCTCTATTTCTTGAGCCACTTGGTAATTATATCTATTGATCACTAT
>NC_041385.1:332245784-332254967 GCF_002162155.2 Triticum dicoccoides | reverse complement strand
AACTACCATCACACTCTGCGACACTGACACTAGCTATTCATTCTGATATGTCGCAAGTAATTGATGATGTTACTTCTACTATAAATGAAACTTGTGATGATGCTAGTACTCTGCTTGATAAAATTGTGCCACTAGGTGAATTTCTTGATGAACAACTTGCAAAAGCTAAAGAACTCTAGAGTTGAAATGCTGAAGATACCTGAGGGTTATGTTATAGATGGCGAGACAACCATAGAAATTCTTACTTGTTGATACGGATGATGTTAAGAAATTACTGAGTAAGCTGAAAGAAAAGTCTATGATAAGAGAACGAAATATGATCCTAAGTTTGCCACTTCTCCTATCTTTGTTACCGATAATGATTATGATTCTCTGTCGATCCCGAGTTAATTTCTTTGGTAGAATCATATTCCTTTCATGCTTATGTAAGTGAAACTATTGTGGCACAACTTACTAAATTGAATGATATAGCCACTCTGTTTGCTCAAGAGGACGAAATGCACTTCTACTATATCCTTATATTCTTTCCTTTCTCATTTAAAGGGTGATGCTAAGAAATGGATTTATACTCTTGCTCCCGGTTGTGTGCGTAGACCCTAGGATATGATATATCACTTCTCCGAAAAATACTTTCCTGCTCATAAGCAACAAGCTGCTTTACATGAAATATTTAAGTTTGCGCAACTTGAAAAATAGAATCTCCCTCAAGCTTGGGAGAGGCTTTTCCAATTACTTAATGCTTTGCCTGATCATCCTCTTAGAAAATGAAGTACTTGATATCTTTTATAATGGACTAACCGATGCTTCTAGAGACTACCAAGATAGTTGTGTTGGTTGTGTTTTCTAGGAAAGATATGTTGAACAGGCTGAAGAACTATTGAAATATATATTGAGGAATGCCGATGATTGGACACTTCCTAAATGACCACTTTAACCAACTCCAAAGAAGAAAGGTATTCAATTCCTCAGTCCTAAACATATGCAAGAAGCAAAGAAATTTATGAAAGAAAAGGGTATTAAGTCTGAAGATATTAATAATTTACATCCTATTGAAGAAATACATGGACTTGATATCTCAATACAGGTAGTAAAGGTAAATTATCTTTATAGATTTGATGAGGGTGATATTCCCTATAACATATCTGCTACTCAATGCCTGGATGAATTTGATAATACATCATTAAGAAAGAAAATGTCATTATGTATGTTAGCAAACTAGTGCTTTCATGATTGATTGTTTGAGTGAATTGATGTTTAGGATTGCTAATGATGTTAAAGGTTTAAGTAAACAAGCATCCATTGTTCATATTCAGCTAGAACAAGTCTCTAAGTCACAATATGATTTGCATACTGAAATAAATGGGCGTGTTGTTAGAGTTGTGACTAGAGGTGGTAGAATGAATCAGGGGCCCCTATATCTTGAAGGTCATCCTAAAATAATTGAAAAAGATTCCCAGAGAATTAAAGTTGATGCACCTAGTTCATATAAGAAGAAAAAGAAAAAAGATAGAAGTTTGCATGCTTATAGTGAACCTGAGGTAGAAAAACCTTCTAAGAATCATAATGATGTTTCTATTTCTAATGTTGATAAATAATCTGGTACTGAACATCCACCTAATGATGATGGTAATTAATGATGTTCATGTTGATGCCCAATCGGATAATGATAAAGAATCCGATAATGATGTAAGAATAGAACTTGATGTTGATCTTGATAACCCACCCCCTAAGAATAAAAGATATGATAAAAGGGATTTCATTTCCAAAAAACATGGTAAGGATAGAGAATCATGGGTTAAAAAACCTATGCCTTTTCTTACTAAGCCCTCGAAAAATTAGGACGAGGAGGATTTTGAACGCTTTGTTGAAATGCTTAGGCCCGTCTTTTTGCGTACTCGTTGGACGCATATATTGAAAATGCCTCCTTATGCTAAATACATGAATGATGTTGTCACTAATAAAATAAAGATACCTCAAGCTGAAATTTCTATGATGCTTGCGAATTATTCTTTTGAGGAGCAGTACCTAAAAATTAGGAGATACAGGAATACTCACTATACCATGCTCCATTAAAAGAAGTTATGTCAAAATCGTTTTCGAGGTACGGCGATCTATGGGACCTACACCGTTCCCTTTGCGGTTCGACTATGGGGATCGAAATGCACAAAGAGCAGAACTAGCAATCAACACAAGCAATTTACCCAGTTTCGGGACACCATGAGGTGTAAAACCCTACTCCTGCTTTGGTGGATTAATGGTGTATGAGCTCAAGTTACAAAGGAGCACAACTTGCCGGCAAGGTGCACGAGAAGTGCAGCTACACGTGTAAATGAGCAAAGTGTCGACCCTTGTAATTGTAGCCATGGGCCTCCTTTTATAGGTTAAGGGGTCACCACAATGGCAAAATGGTTATTACATGTTTTGAATAGTGGCTACAGTGCCAAATACATAACTCTGATGGGTTAGGACAAAGGCATTAAATGCACCGTGAGGTGTCGTGCTGGTGATGTTCTCCGGCAAGGATCACCTCTCCTTCTGTGTAGTTCGTCCAGCTACCTCATATTTCCTTGCCACACCTCTAGGATGGGTTGAAATAAAGTTGATTCTTTGGCGGTGAGCTGACAGATGCCCCGACAAGCCTCACTTAACTACCTGCCCCCTCAACACCTATTTGGCAAGCGACAGGCTAGTCGCTGAGGTGGATCAGTGGAGAGTTAGTGGGAGCTTGCCAACACAGAGCTTTCTCGGCCTTTGCCTGCCGGTATGTAATTTGCCGGCAGCTTGAATCGTGTACTTCAGTACTATCTTTGTATTTCTCTATGACCTGCCTAGAGGTCTTCTTCATGGTTTTATAAACCAAGCCTTATATCTTAATTGGCGCCATCCTCCAACAAGGTGTGCCGTCGGGAAGGCTACTACTGTCTATGCACAAGTCAGGGGACTAAACCTCTCTTGTTTTAGTACACCGACAACTGCTTTATGTGATTTAGGATCTGGTGTTAGTGTTATGCCTTTATCTTTATATAAAAGACTTGATTTGAATAAATTGACAGCTAGTGAAATATCACTGCAAATGGCCAATAAATTGATACTTCTCCAATGTATCTATAATTTATGAATCATTCATTATATTTTATTATCTGTTTTGAATGATTACAGGCTTTATTATACACTTTTATATTACTTTTGGGACTAACCTATTAACCGGAGGCCCAGCCCATATTGTTGTTTTATTGCCTGTTCCGGTATTTTGAGGAAAAGGAATATCAAACGGAGTCCAAACGGAATGAAACCTTCGGCAGTGTGATCTTTTGGAAGTATATGCTTCGGGAGACTTGGAGTTCATGTCAGAAGATCCTCGAGGAGGCCACGAGATAGGAGGGCGCGCCCCCCCTACTGGGCGCGCCCCCCTGTCTCGTGGGCCCTTCGAGCACCTCCCGACCGACTACTTTCGCCTATATAAGCCTACGTACCCTAAAACCATCGAATATAAAGATAGATCGGGAGTTCCGCCGCCGCAAGCCTCTGTAGCCACTAAAAACCTTTCGGGAGCCCATTCTGGCACCCTCCCGGAGGGGGAATCCATCACCGGTGGCCATCTTCATCATCCGGCGCTATCCATGACAAGGAGGGAGTAGTTCATCCTCAGGGCTGAGGGTATGTACCAGTAGCTATGTGTTTGATCTCTCTCTCTCTCTCGTGTTCTCTCTATGGCACGATCTTGATGTATCGTGAGCTTTGCTATTATAGTTGGATCTTATGATGTTTCTCCCCCCTCTACTCTCTTGTGATGAATTGAGTTTCCCTCTTGAAGTTATCTTATCGTATTTAGTCTTTATTTGAGAACACTTGATGTATGTCTTGCCCTGTTTATCTGTGGTGACAATGGGATATCACGTGCCACTTGATGTATTTTCTTGGTGACCAACTTGCGGGTTCCGCCCATGAACCTATGCATAGGGGTTGGCACACGTTTTCTTGACTCTCCGGTAGAAACTTTGGGGCACTCTTTGAAGTACTTTGTGTTGGTTGGATGAATCTGAGATTGCGTGATGCATATCGTATAATCATGCCCACGGATACTTGATGTGACAATGGAGTATCTAGGTGACATTAGGGTTTCGGTTGATTTGTGTCTTAGGGTGTTATTCTAGTACGAACTCTTTTATAGATTGATCCGAAAGAATAACTTTGAGGTGGTTTCGTACCCTACCATAATCTCTACGTTTGTTCTCCGCTATTAGTGGCTTTGGAGTGACTCTTTGTTGCATGTTGAGGGATTATTATATGATCTATCTATGTTATTATTGTTGAGAGAACTTGCACTAGTGAAAGTATGAACCCTAGGACTTATTTCCTATCATTGCAATACCGTTTACGCTCACTTTTATCGCTTGCTACATTGCTATTTTTATAATTTCAGATTACAAAAACCTATATCTACTATCCATATTGCAATTGTATCACCATCTCTTCGCCGAACTAGTGCACCTATACAATCTACCATTGTATTGGGTGTGTTGGGGACACAAGACACTCTTTGTTATTTGGTTGCAGGGTTGTTTGAGAGAGACCATCTTCATCCTATGCCTCCCACGGATTTATAAACCTTAGGTCATCCACTTGAGGGAAATTTGCTACTGTCCTACAAACCGGTGCACTTGCAGGCCCAACAACGTCTACAAGAAGAAGGTTGTGTAGTAGACACCAAGCTCTTTTCTGGCGCCATTTCCGGGGAGGTGAGTGCTTGAAGGTATATCTTTAGATCTTGCAATCGAATTTTTTTGTTTCTTGGTTTGTCACTAGTTTAGTTTATAAAAGAAAACTACAAAAAAATGGAGTTAAGTTTGT
The DNA here is from genome assembly GCF_002162155.2 of Triticum dicoccoides. Lineage (NCBI taxonomy): Eukaryota > Viridiplantae > Streptophyta > Magnoliopsida > Poales > Poaceae > Triticum > Triticum dicoccoides. The sequence goes on along the minus strand of NC_041385.1, from coordinate 332,250,116 downwards.
CTCATACGCTCCGTATTTTTAATATCTTTCGTGAGTTTGATGGAAAGGAAAATTGTGCTCAAGTGCTAGAAGAAGAGTGCATTAAAATGCTTGGTACTGAATCTTTGAATGATGAGCTTGATTGCAATGTTGTTAGTATGAACTCCTTGAATATCCTTAGTACTAATGATGATTTCTCTAGTCATGATGAAAATATCTCTTATAAGCATGTCAACTTTTGTGGAGTGCATGTTTGCATGAACACACCAAATAGATAAGATATATATTGCAAGAGGCATAATCATTTAGAAACTAAATGGTTGCAAGAAAGGCTAGACGTGAGTGCTGAAATTTAAAATTTGTTTGCCGTACTTGTGAACTTTGCAATGAACGTGGTCATTTACATCTCCAATGCAAATTATTTCATGACCGAATCGTGTCCAAAAATTGTGATGAGTTGATTTCCCTTGCACATTATAATGAACTTAGTTTGCTTTTGGGTTATGAAGAGTTGAAATGTTTAACTAAGCCTATTCCAGAATATAATCTTAAGCATTTCCTTGATATTGATGTAGAAAAGATTTATATGTTTTGTGTGGAGAATTGCATTGAAAATCCTTATATTGCCCATTACCTAAAGAAAAGAAAGCAAATAGAAGATGATGAGAATACTAATGAAAGGGAAGAGACTTCCCAATATCCTCCTATTATTTCTCATGATGAATCAGGTAACGAGGAGGAGCTTTCTATTCAACCAATCTCAACAATAAGGAGCTCAAAGAGGAAGGTTGAACCCACACATAATATGAAGAAGAAAAAGAAAAGAAGGAGCAACAAAGGTAGAGAGGTATCCCTCCCAAATGATATTGCTCCTACTACTCATTGTGATGATGATAATTGCTTTACTATTGGTGCTATCCATATTTTTAATGATGAGAGTAATTATGCTTATGATATGAAAGGGCCCAAGCTTGGGGAAGCTATGTTTGATGGGGATGAATTATTTGAGAATATATTTGGTGGAATTAATGTTTGTCCCAAGCTTGGGGATGCTATGTTTAATGAAGATGATATTTTTAGCATCCCAAGTTTTGATATGCAAAGTTGTTATGATGATAGCATGCCTCCTACCTATGATGATTATATTGATGAAAGTGGTTTTGGAAGAGTGTCACCTTTAGGAAGTAGTGATCCCACTATTTTTGAGGATGTTGAACTTTATTGTGATGAATACGAAAGTGGATTTGGAAGAGTGTCAACTTTATTTATTGATTCCACTATCTTGGGAGAGGTTTCAATCGATTATGATGAGAATGAAGTTGCTACTTATGATGATTATTGTGATAAAACTTATGCTATAAAAAGTAGCGATGATTATATTTATAAAACTTGTCATTATAATGATTACCCTTTTCTGAACATTACTCTTTTAATGTGGAAACAACTTTTAGTGTTCAAGTCCCTTATGATACTCCCACTATTCCAAATGAGAAGAATTTTGCTTATGTGGAGAGTAGTAAGAATTCTATGTTTGTAGATCATGAAAAGAATGCTTTAGGTGCTGGTTATATTGTTGAATTCATTCATGATGCTACTGAAAATTATTATGAGGGAGGAATATATGCTTGTAGGAATTGCAATAATGTCAAGTTTCCTCTATGTGTTGAAAATTTTGATGCTATGCTTGTTTTACCTTCCTATGCTAGTTGATTATTGTTCCCATAAGTTGTTTGATCACAAAATCCCTATGCATAGGAAGAGGGTTAGGCTTAAATGTGCTAGTCATATGCTTCATGATGCTCCCATTGTGTTTCAATTCTTATCTTTTGTGTGAGCTTCATTGTCATCATCATGCCTAGCTAGAAAGGCATTAAAGAAAAGCGCTTGTTGGGAGACAACCCAATATTTATCCTTACTGTTTTTGTGTGTTCACATGATTATGATACTGTAGTAATCATTTTTTATAGCTTTTGTTTCAATAAAGTGCCAAGTAAGACCTTTAGGATAGCTTACGGTGATAGCTGTGTTGATCCTGCTGAGAATCAGAAACTGTTGCACTCTGTATATTAGTTTTGTTAATTCATAGAAACGTTATTCTGATCTGATTCGTTTCTCTCTGGGTTGGTACAAAAATTTCTTAGGACTTCCTAATTTGGTAGGATTTTTGGAGTTCCAGAAGTATACGTTTGATACAGATTACTACAGACTGTTCTGTTTTTGACAGATTCTGTTTTCATTGTGTTGTTTGCTTATTTTGATGAATCTATGAGTAGTATCGGAGGGTATAAACCATAGATAAGTTGGAATACAGCATATATTACACCAATATGAGTTTAGAATGAGGTCATTACAGTACCTAAGTGGTGGTTTTATTTTCTTATACTAACGGAGCTTACGAGTTTTCTGTTGAGTTTTGTGTTGTGAAGTTTTCAAGTTTTGGGTAAAGATTCGATGGACTATGGAATAAGGAGTGGCAAGAGCCTAAGCTTGGGGATGCCCAAGGCACACCAAGGTAATATTCAAGGACAACCAAGAGTCTAAGCTTGGGGATGCCCTGGATGGCATCCCCTCTTTCGTCTTCGTTTATCGGTAACTTTACTTGGGGCTATATTTTTATTCGCCACATGATATCTGTTTTGCTTGGAGCGTCATTTTATTTTGTTATTATTTGCTTGCTGTTATTCAGAATAATGTTTTGTATCTTTAGTTTGAATAAAAAAGTCAAGGATAGCCTTTACCATGCTTATTTTGCTAGTATACATGTTGCTGTTTGAAAACAGAAAGTTTAGTGCTGTTGCAAAAATTCCCTAGAAAAGTCAGAGCATGATATAATGTTTAAACCTTTTGCATAATGGGCTCTGATAAATTTACTACAGTGTGAATTTTCTCTTATACTTTTTGGAGTTAGGGAAGTGTGATGAATCTTGCATTGTTTACAGACTGTACTGTTTTGATAGATTGCTGTTATGTTTGCATTGTTTGCATATGTTTCCTTGTTTAATGATTCTATTTGAGGATAGGAGTATTAAATATGCAGAGGAATTTATTATTCAATGTTGAATAATAATTTTAGTGATTTGTTACAGTAGAAAATGATAAGGTTTTGCATTCGTTTATGCTAACCTATCTCACGAGTTGTTGTTGAGTTTGGTGTGGATGAAGCTTTTGATAAAAAGAGAAACCATGGTATGGGAGGAATTAAGGAGACACAAAAGTTCAAGCTTGGGGATGCCCAAGGCACCCCAAGATAATATTTCAAGATGTCTCAAGCATCTAAGCTTGGGGATGCCCCGGTAGGCATCCCACCTTTCTTCTTCAACAACTATTGGTTAGTATTGGTTGAGCCTAAGTTTTTGCTTCTTCACATGAGTTGTGATATCCTTGCAATGTCATTTTATTTTGTTTTGCTTGATGTTTGAATAAAATACCAATATCTAAAATTCTTTAATGAGAGAGAGTCTTCACATAGTTACATAATTATTTAGCTACTCATTGATCTTCACTTATATCTTTTTGGAGTAGTTTGTCATTTACTCGTGTGCTTCACTTATATCCTATGAGTAAATGGTTGGATGAGTTGATTTTCATAAATCTTAAATTATATATGTCTCATTTTCTTATCCCATGGGGAGTAATGACTTCACATCTAAGAAGTAAAGGTCATAAATTTATTGAAGGTTAGCAAGCATTGTATTGGTCATTTGAACAATTTCATGAAAGAATATTGAAGGAAGAAAGATTTCATATATAAATATACTATCCTAGACATCTTTTATAGTTGGGAGCACTCATTAAGTATGACATGCTAAAGAGTTGATGCTGGACAAGGAAGACAACGTAATGGTTTATGTTTTCCGACATCTCAGTTAAAGTATATTGTCATGGATCATTCAAACATGTTGAGATTGTCTTTCCCCCTCATTCTAGCCAAAATTCCTTGCACCAAGTAGAGATACTACTTGTGCTTCCAAATATCCTTAAACCCAGTTTTGCCATGAGAGTCCACCATACCTACCTATGGATTGAGTAAGATCCTTCAAGTAAGTTGTCATCGGTGCAAGCAATAAAAATTGCTCTCTAAATATGTATGATCTTTTAGTGTGAAGAAAATAGCTTTATACGATCTCTTGTTATGGAAGCAATAAAAGTGACGGACTACATAATAAAGGTCCATATACAAGTGGCAATATAAAGTGACATTCTTTCGCATTAAGATTTTGTGCATCCAACCCTGAAAGCGCATGACAACCTCTGCTTCCCTCTGCGAAGGGCCTATCTTTTACTTTATGTCTTTTACTTTTATGCAAGAGTCAAGGTGATCTTCACCTTTCCCTTTGTCATTTTATCCTTTGG